>NC_085140.1:199282517-199618350 GCF_024139115.2 Armigeres subalbatus | reverse complement strand
ACCCTGAAGATCCAATTGCGACCAAAACAAGGCTAGGTTGGGCAGTGTATGGCGGCCAAACCAACCGATCAAGGTAGCTATAGGTATCTAAAAAAAGAATGAACTTCTTTCAAAAGACGATGAATGTGCCATGTCGTTACTGCAAACTTTAACCAAATTCGAGAACGGAGGATACGAGACTGGGCTTCTTTGGAAGTTTGACAACTTGCGTCTTCCAGATAATCGTGAAATGGCTTTGCGGTGATATTACTGTCTTGAGAAGCGTTTGAAGAGTGATCACCAGCTGGCAGAAATTCTAAGACAGAAGATTGCGTCCTACTTAGAAAAAGGCTATCTACGAAAGGTATCCCCAGAGGAGCTTGCTGACCCCTTCCCGCGGGTTTGGTACCTACCTATGTTTCCGGTAACAAACCAAAATAGGCCAGGCGGATGCGGCGGTCAAAGTATATGGTGTGTCCTTCAACTCTGGAGGATTTGACATCCGGAACTGGCTTAATAGCTCTCAGCTAGTTATGATGTCTTTGCAGGAAAACTGCACCATGGAAAAGAATATGGTTTTGGACAACGCACTGTCTACTGAGAAGATTTTGGGGATGTGGTGGAGAACATCTACAGATTCATTTACCTTCAAAGTAGGTTGGAACAAGTTCCAGCGCCCGGATTGCTTAACGGTGAACTATGCCGACAAAAAGACAAATATTACAAATCAATTTTTGATCCGTTAGGCTTGATTGGTCTATCTAAAAATAATCCTACAAGACATCTGGAGGTCCATAATAGGATGGTATGAGAAGATCAGCGGTGACCTGTTCGAACGTTGGCATACCTGGTTAGAAGTCTTACCTTTAGTTGAAGGAGTCGACATACCTCGTTGTTTCAGGGCACATACCTCCGTATATCAGGATCTAATTGTTCAAATGCATACGTTTGTGGACGCTAGCGACAATGCCGTTGCTGCTGCAGTTTTTCTTCGATTTTCCCGAGGCGACGTTATCGAGTGTACATTAGTCGCTACTGAAACCAGAGTAGCATCTTTGAAACTCATTTCAATACCAAGGTTGGAGTTGCAAGCGGCTTTAATCGGAACAAGACTAGCAAAGGCTGTTACAGAAAGCTTGACAATGCCGATTAAGCGTCACTTCTACTGGACGGACAGTAGGAACGTCATGTGCTGGATTAACGCAGACCATCGACGGTATTCGCAATTTGTAGGATCCCGTATCAGCGAAATATTAAAGTTAACCAAACCCGAAGAATGGCACTGGATTCAGTCGAAAGATAATGTCGCTGATCTAGGTACGAAATGGAAAAATGCTCCTGATCTATCAACAAACAGTAAAGGCAATCTGCAAACCGACGAGGAGTTGCGATCGAATTTTCTTGTGCACTGCACAGCCATGAACCCGGTGGTGAAAACTGATCGTTTTTCGAGCTGGAAGCGACTCCAACGTGTGGTAGCGTATTTGTATCACTTCATCAAAAACTGTCAGCTTCATCGTCATCAACAAATACAGGGGATAGACAAAAAGGTTGAGATAGGTAAAATTATGTCAAAATTCAAATCAACATAACTTCGCGTAGAATAATCCGATTTTGATAAAACCAGAACCATCAGAAGCGGACACTCTTCTAGTATACTGTCCCCTTGGTCTTTGGCCACCGGAGATGTACCGGGTTTTCCGAGGATATGTTCAAAATGCATTTTTCCACTGCTGGTCATTATATGTGACGTTTACTTTTATAATGTTTTATGATCTCTTCAAAAACTAGAACTAATATGCCGACCAATGGTGGCTGTTGTGCAATTCAACATCGCACATACGAATCATCCATCATGTTTACATTGCTTGCACTCGCGACTGACCTCGTGATGAAGGAAGAATTGACACACCATGTGTCTCTTGCATGCGATGGCTGCTACGATCTGTCATGTGACTGAAGAACAGTATATTAGACTTGTTCGTGTTTATAGGCCTGTCCAACGCCACACATCTCCTCTCTTCTCTAAAAAAAATAACGACTGGCATCTATGTTAAAAGAAAAAAAAAACTTTACCGACATATTATTAATGATGAGAATAGTCTTTCACAATGATAAAAAGGCATCTTGAACCAAACGATGACTTCCGGCGAATTATTGTACAGCGAGCGTCTAATTTCGTAATCGAAAAACACTATGGATAAACCATCATTATGGTTGCCCAACTAAATATGGAAAATAATTCTCAAGACTTTCCCGTGCAGTGGTAACTCGCAATGGAAACACCATTTTTAATTACCCTTTTTTTGCTTCTAGTAAAATCATCAGTACTAATACTACCTTTACTTTCTTTGAGCACACGTCTATTTCAATATGTAACTATAAATGTCAAACAACCAGCAACAAAAACTAGGAACCGATCCGGAATATTATCGATAAACTGTTCTTAACTATAGGCGGATATCTTTTTCCAATGCAATCAATCTCCACGAGCACCTTACGAATCCACGACAAAATCTTAATTCTTATGGGCGTTCTACCATTGTGGAGAAATTAAAATCTCGCATCCGGCGTTCTACTAAAGAGTTCTTACCATTTCGGTCTGTAGTAATACTATTCTTCTTGCGGGCGTCCCACAAACGCAGAGGAAGAATCTACTGAATGCGGGCGTTCCACCACGCTGAATTGTGATCATTCCGATCCACAATAACACCATTCTTCTTGCGGGCGTCCCACAAACGCAGAGGAAGAATCTACTGAATGCGGGCGTCCCACCACGCTGAATTGTGATCATTCCTATCCACAATAACACCATTCTTCTTGCGGGCGTCCCACCAACGCAGAGGAAGAATCTACTGAATGCGGGCGTCCCACCACGCTGAATTGTGATCATTCCGATCCACAATAACACCATTCTTCTTGCGGGCGTCCCACCAACGCAGAGGAAGAATCTACTGAATGCGGGCGTCCCACCACGCTGAATTGTGATCATTCCGATCCACAATAACACCATTCTTCTTGCGGGCGTCCCACCAACGCAGAGGAAGAATCTACTGAATGCGGGCGTCCCACCACGCTGAATTGTGATCATTCCTATCCACAATAACACCATTCTTCTTGCGGGCGTCCCACCACCGCAGAGGAAGAATCTACTGAATGCGGGCGTCCCACCACGCTGAATTGTGATCATTCCGATCCACAATAACACCATTCTTCTTGCGGGCGTCCCACCAACGCAGAGGAAGAATCTACTGAATGCAGGCGTCCCGCCATGCTGAATTGAGAACATTCCGATCCACAATAACACCATTCTTCTTGCGGGCGTCCCACCAACGCAGAGGAAAAACACTTGAACGCGGGCGTCTTTTTCACGCTTAATTAAACCAGTAAAACTCTCTCTATTGAACTCCTCGCTGAACTAACATCCTTAAATTTTTTCAACAGAAAGATCAACAACATTCAAAAAGTAATTTAACGATTTTTTTGGCAACACAGGCCACCAACAAAATTCACCTAATGAAAATATTGCTTTCTAAGCACAATGGGCCTTTTCACGAGACGTTTAAAAACAGCTGATTTTATCGTCAATTGACAGTTCTTCTATGAAAGTGACAGCTTCGGACTTGCAGGTCTGTTCAGCGGTTGTAAACAAGTGCAGTCTCGGCAGTGTCACATGAAAAGGCCTATACATCCAATCCACACGGCATTGCAGATATTTTATGTCAAAGTATCATTCGATTTCACTACACTCAGATACAAGGAGCATTGCGATTGCATATTTTCGGTAAATTCAACTATTGCAATCAAGAAGAAAATTCTGAAAACAACAACATTGAACATAACACATAGTTTTGAAAATGGAACTTGTAAATAGTAATTTATGGAAAAACTCTTTCTCATAAGTAAATTTCAAATTTTCATTCGTCTTACTGAAAATCACTCCTATACTTTTTCAACGACACTTTCAATTTTATCAATAATTTTATTGTGTGTGTATTGATAATCATACTTTAATTTAAAAAGCCTTACTTAAACCGGTTCATATCGCCTTGCTCCGAAGTTAATCATCTTTCACCCATCACACACTTGGACTAATGCATCAACAAACAAATCCTACTCTACTCTTCTATTACTCTATTTAACTAATCTAAAGAAAGCCTTACGAAAGTTACTCTGTTTTACATACCATAAAACCATAAAATGCCAGCACATAAACGCCCCAAACATCCGATGTTTTTCAAATGTCCAAGAACAGCACCCAACGGCTGGATCAGTGGACAAAACATCAAAAATCATTGTCAGAAAATCTCCATTATAAGCTGTAAAAGTGTTCTTCGCATAGATACACATCTAAATCGCATTCTGAGCGCAGTTGAGACAGTATACGTGTAAATAAACTCATACTATTGAGGTTTTTATCATTATCATTGTTTTCAAAGCATTTCTTTGTTTTCTGTTAGAAATGTCAGTCTTGTCTGTTTGCTGCTAGATTATTCATGTCATTACATTCTAGGCATAAAATGCTGAAGAAAACATTAATAAAAAGTAAAACGTTACAAACATCATTTTGTGTTCGGATCTACCGGAATGTTCAAGCAGAATCATATCAAAACAAAACCTTAAATGTAAATAATCAGGCTGCCACTATACGTCTCATAAAACATCTTATAGCTTACTACCAACAAAACTCAATAAGTGAACGGTATGAATTAATTTTACATTCGGCGCAATGACTTATGCAATGCGGCAAATCGAAGAAATAGTTGTAACTAATTAAAAAACAACACAATGGCAATTCCACGTGAAAAAATCGCAATGTAAACAACAAAATGACAGTTCCACGTGAAAAAAATCGCAATGTGTGCACTGAGAGGAGAGTTGCGGGTCTGTAGCAAAACATTTTGAAAATTAGAATCTCTCGAGTCCGCGGCTCCCAGCCCGAGAGCGGCATCCACACAAATACATATAACGAAACCATTACTCCTTACCTATGCAAAAAAAAGTGCTTCGCCGCTCCAACCTCTTTTCGGCTTCCCGTCAAGTTCGTTCGAAACTGCTTAGCACACATCTTTACACAACATGATGGGTGATTCCATAAGCAACGCCAGCACACACTCCTGGCAGGATCGCCAAATGTGCAATTCAACATCGCACATACGAATCATCCATCATGTTTACATTGCTTGCACTCGCGACTGACCTCGTGATGAAGGAAGAATTGACACACCATGTGTCTCTTGCATGCGATGGCTGCTTCGATCTGTCATGTAACTGAAGAACAGTATATTAGACTTGTTCGTGTTTATAGGCCTGTCCAACGCCACACAGCTGTAGATCGAGAATCCTCAAAACTACACAGAGATATGACTATTTCCGTAAAAACGGTTCCGGGAACATGATGAAATGATAACAGATCGGAATAATACAAATATGAGTATCTAACTTCATGGCTTTGCGAGACAATGATTACAGAAACATTTTTAGAATGATAGTTTCCACTGCCACCCTTATAGCAGGTTCCAAGAGCCTTCCAGGAGGTGCCGGTTTTGGGTGTCAAAATGCATGTTTTTCAAAGACAATGAATATAGGATATTTATTAAAAATACATTTTGAGGACTGTAAGACTCTCTGGTCAATTTGTAACTGGTTCCGGGTGTTCTGCGAAAGTCACATTTGTTCACGGTGTATGGCCCATCCCGTACCGTTTTCACGAAAAAAGCCATATCTCTGCTTATACCTAACGTATTTTTGATCTGCAGAAAGCATTGATCAGCATATTAGTTCTTGTTTCTGGGGAAAGCATAAAACATGATGCGAGTAAACATAAAATGACAAGCTGAAAAAAAAATCCATTTTTGACATTCCCTTTACAAAAGCAGCAGATAAGTCGTTTTGAAATTTTGTCTTGAATGCTCGATGAATTTTCGCTTAACTTTTCAAAAGGACCTAAGTAACATATTTTTCATGAATTAATTTAAATATTGCAATCAACACACCAATATGGAAAATTTTTATTGTAGTACTCAAATTAATTCATGACAAAAATTGTTTACATGAATTAGACACACCTAAATTGCGGCTAGTACAGAGACTACCGTCAGATCGCACAATACTGTCGCGTGCGGAGAGTGTATTAAACGTGAGTTTATTGACAACATTATTGTACGTACATGAAACATACATCCTAAACATGCAATATTATATTTAACCTACAGGATTTTATAACCCATCCTGTCGTAAAACTTCGGGTTAATAAAAGCGGAAATTGTCTCCAATAAACGGTGTCGTCAACAATCTATGTTCCTTCAAAACCGATTCCTGGGAACCAGAATGGCCAAATTGCAAAACCCAGTCCGTAACGACATCCGTGGAATCCATACCTTCAATTTGGTTCCAAAATATTGAATATTGGGTCGAAAATGAACTTTTGTCAGCGAATTAAAGTTGGGGTCTTTTTTGACCCAATATGTAACTTTTTCTTAATGCACTAGTGTTGCGATTGCGGAAGGTGCCGATAGACCCGATTCTTTCAGCAGACGCAATGAGACACATATTTGGTCAGCTACAAAGCTTTAAAATAAAGATTTATTATACAAACAATTAAATAAATACAATACTACTCACTAATTCGGTGACAGAATGTAATAAATATACATTTTCTTCAATGCGTGCACCTCCTCACTATCGCAATTCATTTCTTCTTCTGTCTGGATAATGCACGCTATCATAAAGCAGTTTCGTAGTATACTTAGGGTTGCTCAAGTTGCAAATGATTTTATCTTTAAAATAATGTTCAAATTGTTGCGCATGATTATGCGCAACACACTAGGAAGGTCAAGGATATTTAGAGTGTTGACTACCTACCACATTTTTTTATATTTGTATGAAATAAAAAATAACATCCTAAACTATTTATATTTTAAATGTATTAAATCTCTTGACAAATCATTAATCTATTATTCACATTTCGAACTTTTCATTGCAAAAAGGCCCATAAGGTTCAATTGGACTAAAGTTATGACCCCAAAATAAGCGTGTCGACAGTTTCCACCACTAAAAACTTTCATCGAATTTGCTCCTCCGCTGCTGGAAAAGCTCCTCATCAATATTGCATGCGTCAAACACTTTAAGCGACGTCATTTTCCACTCTCGACAACGATGTTTACTACCGTCGTGCATGTACTCCCATCAGGATTCTTCTCCATTTCAATTGTATGTAGGTACCTAACCTCAACAGCAAACCAGAAACCACTATATGGAACCCTCGACTCAAGCATTCAGCACTCCAAGACGATGGAGCCGTTTCGATTTGAACTAAAACCGTTGAACAGAATGGCCGGTGGTAAAGCTTTCAGCCTGAGCGATACTTGACTTGTTTTACGAGTATTACATTGACGACTTGTTTACGTGGCTCGGCAGTGGTCGAGGAGCAGAAGAAGACGGTATTACCCTCGTTCTGGTTCAACGAGAATCTACAGCACAATCTCATTTCGGATCAATAAAACCACCGCGAATTGAAGGGTGTCAGTTTTTTTATTATGCGATATTATTATGGGCGTCTTCATTCTTTTATATTTATTATGTTCCTTTTTTCGAGGTGCGATTTCTTCGCTCCCAGTTTGCAATAATGTAATACGTATTCTAAATAGGTTGCGGATTGGTACATAAACTTCACGACATTAAAAGATTTTTCTTTTTTCTTGGATGTACGAGGGCACAAAGTTTTCATTATTAAATATCTTTTGGCATTTGGTTTCAATTTTCATTATAATTTCATTTTATTTGCTAAGAAGTCAACAGGGCTTAAGAATTATAGAAAATATCATCGATATCATCATTATCTTTATAACTGAATAAAGTTGCGTCTTTATAGCATTCCACGTCGGTAACATGATCTTATATCTACACACTATCTGTGTTTCTCGCTGTCTATATTAGATAATACGTTTACATTCAAATGAGTATTTGAAAAGTTTAATGTTGCATATTTCACATGTTTTTCGCAGCTCATAAGAACAAGTTTTTTTTTCTCGCGTCATGCTTCTTCCTCCATCGCCGGGATATTTGGGAGTGTTTTCCCTTTTTCCTTATTTTGCATGAATCGAAAACACAAGGCGGATGCAGAAAACTACTTCAAACTGTGTTTTCGTTCGAGTGCTTCCGAAAGTTATCGTTGCTTCGTGTCCCTTGCTTGCTGCTCCGGCTGTTACTACACGATTTTCTCTTTGCTTAAAGTTGTGCTGCATCGTAACGAAGTTTTGGTGAGAAATTATTTCGAGCAGCGTAAATCCAGGAAAAAAGTAAGACAACATTGCATCGAAGAAACATTGTGCTGTAAGCCCTCTGGTTAAATTGAAAATGTAAAAGTATTTTGCACAGTTTTTATTCCAGTTCTTATTTAGTAAGTGTCCCGCGGTAGCATTGGATAACATAATAAAAGACGGATATTCTACTATAGACGCAATTTGGGAATAACCTTTTTAACATCGGTGAAATGTTCGACTTTTCTTGCAAGAAACCAGTCAACCAGCCCATGGTCTGTTTAATTTGCGAGAAGAATAGTTGGTTGACTTCCCTGTCAACCTAGCTATGGAGCCTAGCAATGAGACATTTATTCAATCACGATTATAAAATAAATAATTCATCCCCAGCTACACTGGCCTAAGTTTATTTAGCTGCTCCCGACTCTTTGCAGATTAATCGATGTTACTTCCCAAGCATAGTTGCCTTATTCCCTGCTCCCTTTTCTCAACAGCACCAATCTCCATTTCAATTAACAGATTATCTAGCTCTGTAGTAAGGGCTACGATAATGTTGCTGGATCTATGAAAATTTAATTATACCCTCAAAGGACATAAAATAGCTTTCGGTTGAAAATTTCCCTAATGAAGATAAATATTCTATAATAATACGAAAAAGCTTTCATTCGAGTGGCACCAAACGGCTTCATAATCGTGAGCAAACGAGCTGTGAAAATATTGGCCTCTGGTAATTATATCTCGAAGGATCGTAATGTGTCCTCTGTAGATGATGGCGTGGCAACCTGCTGCCGTTCTGAGGCGGGATGTAAAGTTCTATTTGCGTTGTGTAATTGGCTCGTTTCTTGTTTTAATATATACTAATTTTATGGAAATGTATTGATGGAATTTGGGGGAGCCAATAATAAGATTTTTATAGCAAATAATTTTAAAAATAAAAAATATATGGCAAATTTTGATTATTCTGTTTGTAACATGGACCATCTCCCAAACTTATTGCATGTATGTACGCTTTAATCTCATTAGGAACAAGCATCTACTTACGGATCTCTGCAGCCATTCTGAGAAATTTATTATAACCGAGAGCATTGTTCTTCAACATTGAATAGTAAATACCTGTTTATTAGCTAACTTTCAACATCCATGCTTTATGGTTCCTCGAAAATCTCGATGAAAGGGAAACTTTTCACGCGATAGATCATTTCCGCATCTCGTACTCTACTTTATTCTTCTTTGCTACTGCTCTGAATACAATCATTGTTTATTCATTAGAAGACTGTAGAACAGGTGAAAAATCGTTGCCGAACAACTCCTATTATATGGATAATCAATAGGTGTACCAAGTTCTACTTGTGAAACCATTAATGATGCGGCGAAATGAGGAATCTGGGTAAATGTAAAAAAGCATTGCTTTTGTATTTTTGAAGGTAAGGAACGAGAGCTGCTACTCCGATAAATGGCTGATTAAAACCAACCCAAAACTTTCGTCGCTTCTTTCGGTCTTCTTTGGAAAAGTACCGCAGCAACTCTGTGGTACACTGCTGGCCAAAAATTTCGGAAACTCATTATCTGCTGATTGTTTTATAAGAAATTTAATATTGACGTTGCCTTTCTTTAACACGAGTTTTTGATTGCTGGTTCATCATAAGATGAAAATACTAAAAGTTGACCAATCAATATTCTAAAACTCATCGTAAATAATATGACAACGATAAATAAGGTGTATCACACTACGTGTTCTGCTTCTACTCACGTTCTCGTCATGTCAAAACAATTGCAACCCTTGCATTTTCTAGTGGTTTGTTCAGTAAGGATAATTGCGAAATTAGGAAAGGAACGGCAACATGAAAGAGAAATAAAAACCAGCTAAAGTTTCTTTCCGCACAGGTGTCGTAATTACAGCTTATTTACCCGCGTACTCGTTTCACTCAGTTTTCCATCCGTTTTCCGACTGCCTTCTCCCGCAAGCGGGCATACAATGTCTAATTTTCAAAGTTGGATTGCTACCGGTTCCGTCGTTGTTGTTGGTGGTGGCGTTTAGTATAGGAATTTCCGTTGACGGCGGTAGGTGGCGATGAGATACACGAATGTCGTTAGTAGTAAGATGCTATCAGCTTTGCTAACATTCGTTGAGTAAGGTGGGGAACAAGAGCGCCGGCACTCACCATGACCACTACCCGGTAGTTGTAGGTGATTTAGAGAAATTGTACAATTACTGACTACAGAAGAGAAAACAGTGATGTTAAAATGTGTTCTTGTTGCAAGTGTGGAACACAGATGATGATAATGGTTAAGCAGGATGACACGGTTTTCTTCCCTTCGGTAATCCGGATAATTAGGGTGTCATTTGTGTCTATTGTTATTGTTCGCTTATTTTTGTGCTTTGAAATGTTATACCATAGAAAAAATAACTGTAATATGTAGTTATGAAACACATTTATTTGTAATCAAGCTTCGATAGATGAGCAAAGTAATAACCATGTTGTCTATCTAGTTTGCCTCGGTAAGGGAAAGCAAAATAAAACAGCAGCTGAACCCGATCGAAAAACAAACGGGAATAATGCGTGAAATCATCCTATCCTCCGGGAAATTTAGTTGTCGATCAAGTTACATCGTATCAAGTTATCGTATCGAACGAAAGATCACAGCAAACGACAGCGATTGTCGGCGGAAGGAGTATCGGCTGAGTACCGCCAGAAGCTCGACGAACGGATAAGTGCAATCAACGTTAGCGACAACATCAACGATCTATGGGAGTCGATCCATGGAGCACGGAGTCGATCCAACAGCACGAGAAGTTGTAGGCACTGTAAAGAGGCGACCCCGGACGGGTTGTTTCGATGTGGTGTGTCAGAGAGTGACAGACGAGAAGAACGTTGCCAGAAGCCGGATGTTGGTTTCGGGTACCCGATCGAATAGAGATCGGTACAAGGAAGCAAGACTACCCGAAAAACGAACCCACCGCAGGAAGAAGAAATAATGTAAAAAAACAAGTAATTAGCGAGGCGCATGAAAAATGGAGCAGAACGAGCAGAACGATATGCGGAGGTTCTATGAGTCTGTCAATGGCGTGCGGAGAAAGACAGCGCCATCTCCCGTCATGTGCAACGACCAACAAGGGAATTTGCTGACAGATAAAACCGAAGTGGCTGCCAGGTGGAAGCAACACTTCGAGACTTTGTTGAATAGTGAAAGTGACGGTGCATCGGTGAGCAGAATAAATATTAGCGACGATGGACAAGCTGTGGAGTCGCCTACACTAGATGAGGTTAAAAAAGCCGTTAAAGAGCTGAAAAACAATAAGGCTGCGGGGAAGGACCAGCTCCCGGCTGAACTTCTCAAACATGGCAGTGAGCAGTTTTATGAAGTTCTGCATCATACACACTTAAACAGATGCTCTGAGTTCGGTAATATTTTCCACCGATCAAATCAGCAATTTTAGAATTTACAGATTTCTCTGTAATTTTAGGCGTCATTGTCATTCAGCGTAAGGTGCTGCGGACAATACTCGGCGGTAAAGAGGAGAACGGTATCTGGCGGCGCCGCATGAATCATGAATTGTACCAGGTGTGTAAAGGGCTGGATATTATTAAGCTTATTCAACACGGCAGACTACGGTGGGCTGGTCACATTGTTCGTATGCCGGAAGAACGCCAAGAGAAGATAATATTTAATTGAGAACCCGGAAGAGGCCGCAGGCTTCGTGGAAGGCCGCGTTTACGATCGCTTTTTGCAGTTGAAGAGGACCTGAGGGCGCTTAATGTTCAGGGCGACTGAAAGCGATTGGACCAGGATCAAGTCCAGTGAAGAAGGATACTCCATTCGGCGTAGGTTTATCGAAGAGCTGTAGACCATCAAGTATCAAGTATCAAGTTACATAAATGTTCAGCCATAGTTTTTTGCAATATTTTGATTAATTGGTCGACAGCGAATTTCTATTCGCTATGCTCATGTGTTGCATTTGTAGTTTTTGACCTCTAAAATCGACTAGCGAATAGCATTAGTTGATTGGCTGAGAAAATTCCGAGATTATTTGGTCACAAAGTAGGATTTGTCGCTCCTGATGTTTACCAAATGTACGATTATCGTCAAGCTGACTGATAGTATTTGTAATTCTGGACACCCATCAAACTTATGGACTCGATTTAGATGATGCTGTAAATTATCGACCGATTTAAGCATCATTATTATCGATAAACTCGATTTAGATGATGCTTAAATTATAACCAGATATGTCGTATAACTGCGAAACACGTGACCATGTGTTGTCCGAAACCTAGGACTCTCTGGTCAAACAATCATCTGCGTCAGCTAAAGCGAAGTGGCGAAAAGTATTGCAACAGTGCTGCAAGAATCGCACTTGGGAACCGCAGACTTTCCGGAGCCCCTTTGCCTAAAATCTCTGTGCGTTGAGATTTCTGTAAGTGTTGCTGAAAATCAAGAAATAATTTGCCAAAAAACAACTAACACGGTTGTGCAGAGTTTGCCGAGCTGAACAAATGAAAACTGTGTGGTCTACCGAAAAATTGAACTGATTTGGATAAAAGACTGAGTTTTCGATTTTTTTTAGCCATCCTAATTGGACGCGTAACACGCGTAATTAAAGCGTTGTTATCGCTTTTTCAAAATGGTCCGTGCCTTTTTCAATTCGTAGAATCAAATTGGATATGCCTTCAATAATTGTTTCATCCTATGGGGCCGTACACTAATTACGTAAGCAATTTTCTGGGTTTTGAAACCCCTCCCCCATGTAAGATTTTTCCATACAAATATTTTTTTTATTTTTTATTAATATGGAGCGTAAGAAAATGGCAAACCCCCCCTCCCTTAAGTGCTTACGTAATTAGTGTACGACCCCTATGTCGTTTGAGAGTTTCCTGGAGTCTATAGTCTACACAAGTCCGTCAGTCTGTCGGCTTAAAAGTTCATACGCGTAACCAAAGGACTGTTATCACTTTTTGGTTCATGCCCTATTTGATCTGTTTAACCAATAACCAATAACCAATAGCCTTCAATAACTGTTTTATTTCAGGTTATCCAAGAATTTCCTGGAGTATAGGCCTTAAGGTCTACACGCGCAACCAAAGAGTTGTTTTTTCAGACAGTTTTTCATTAACAATGGTTTGTGCCCTTTTTGATTCAAAGAGTCAAATTGAATAGCCTTTCAGCGAATGTTTCGTTCCAAGTCATCTACACGCATAACCAGAAGTCTCTAATAAATTTAAAAAAAAATGTTTGATGCCCTTGTGATCTATGAGAAAATCGATCACTAAAAGTACGCTAAACTTCTAAAAGAAGAAAATAGATCTTTCGCTATGCGTACGGACATTAAGGACTATACTAGAATTCTTTGAATTTCTGGATGGCATCCCGACCAGGAGCGACGACCTCGATAACAAAAATTGGTATAAACTAGCCTTGCCTAAGAGGTAAAATACCGAACAATAATACCAAAAAATAATATGCAAAATACTTTAGGCATAACATGCTTAGGTATTCCAATACCAAACGCATTACAAATTATTATTCGTTTGGTATTGAAATACCTAAGCATGCTATGCCTAAAGTATTTTGCATATTATTTTTTGGTATTATGGTTCGATATTTTACCTCTTATGCAAGGCTAGTATGGCTAGGCTATACAGAATATGGTTTCAATAACAGAATGAGGTATTATTAAGATAATTTCTCACGCTCATGGAGGACCAACGCGCACTTGAAGTTTTTAAAAGGAAAATGCTGCGTACCATCTATGGTGGAGTGCAGATGTCGTACGGTACGTGGAGGAGACGAATGAACCACGAGTTGCATAAGCTGTTTGGGAGAACCATTCATCGTTCACACCGCAAAAATCGGACGACTGCGGTGGGCCGGGTACGTAGCCGGAATGTCGGACAGTAACCCGATGAAAATGGTTCTTGACAACGATCCAATGGGCACCAGAAGGCGAGTTGCGCAGCGGGCAAGGTGGATCGACCAGGTGGAAGATGACTTGCGGATCCTCCGTAGACTGCGTGGTTGGCGACGTGTAGCCATTAGGGTGCCAATGAAAATGACATTTTCGAATTTCAAAAAACGACATTGCTCACAAGTCTTATTACCGCAGATTATGACCACATGCAAAATTTAAGCTCAATCGGACATGATTTAGGGGTGCCTAAAATTCATCAAAGTTTTGAAATTTTTACCCATGAAAATTTTCCCAAGGGGGGGCCAAAGGAAAAGTCGAAAATCTAATTTTTGTTTTTGATCGAAAATGACTTAAAAATGCGTGAAACGTCGAGATCTTATGTTATTAAAAAAACGAACAGTGGGTAATGTCTGTGACATAACCGCTAAGTGGACGTAGGACTTGACTTGACCATGCCTTTAAGATACATAATATGCCCAAATTTCTCATATCAACTATTTTGGATACATAATCGGCGTTGCATACCATTCCTTGGCCAAATCTTCTCATCAAACCGACACAGAAATCAAATCTACCTCGAACAAGAATCATCAAAAAAATTCAGGAAGTATCTGTCCGGTCACGAAATATTAGCCTCGACAGTGGCAAACTTCCCACTGAAGGACTGCCTGAAATAAACCACAAGTTGGCTCAGCAGGGGATGTAGACTGTATCTCAGCCCTTCCACTGAAGGGCCTCCTAATCCGTGCGATAGCGACTGAAGGAGAACATTATTTTTAACTCTTAGAGCCTCGAAAAAGGCTGTTTGCTTCGGCTTAGTGCAAAAAGTAAGAAAACGATCTATTCAAATAACCGCGAATTTCTAGTGATGGTATAAAAAAGACTGAATGCTCTGCGAGCGAATGCACTTTTCTTTTATACTACTTAATTTTGAATCTTCTCTGCTTCCCAATTGGTGGGCCAATCAGCTAGTGTCTTGTATCCCGCATCTTTGTCATCATCATCAACGCGTTCGAGAAGGGCTTCTTCTTTTTTACGCTTGTTGCTCGCTGCTGGCGTCTATTTCCTAACGGGACTTCGTTTGATACAGCCAATAATCCGGGCAAGCGAGCTTAGAATTGCAGTTCAGGTGAGAAGTATGTGTTCTTTTCTGAGACAACATTGTTAGTAGTAAAAGGGAGGAAACACCCGGACATGGGATTTCGGGTACTTAGTAAGATTTAGAATTGGTGACATTGGGACGATCATTCAGTCACGTTCGCTTTGTGTGCGGTCAGTATCAAATAATGTTTATCTAGATATTTTTTTATCAATGTCAAAAAATCCAACATTTGATGAAAAATCGATTGATAGTTTATTAATGTTTGAGCTGCTATCGGTGTTTTTTTAAACCAAATAAGATTATGAGAGAGATTTGGACATCTTATGTTTTTTTAGGCATGGTCAAGCGAAGTCCTTCGTCCACTTCGCGGTTAAATCAGAAAAATTATTAATTTTGTCGCTATTTATGAAAATCACGCATAAAATTTTATCACTAGAATATTGGATTTGGTACCCAAGTACAATTTCTATCCCGAAGGGTATTGAAAGCTTTGATATTGATCTCTATTATTGGCTCTCTGAAGTTTGTTTTTTGGATATACATGCTGCATCATGTGGCTTTTTTTCAGCCTGTCTCGACTCATCACCGATGCCGGCCGGTCTCGGCTCGACTCTGCTGCTGCTGCCGGTATCTGCTCAGCATTGCTGCTTTGTAGGGTCTGTAGGGTGGACTGCTGCTGTACTGGTTAGGTTTCGGCTGATGATGGTGGCTTCGAAGGTGTCGAGCCGAAGAAGCGGTCGGTGCAGACTTCATTCCCTGCTAAAAGGTGTGAGTGCTGTTCAATCGATGATGCGGTTGCTTCGGCAGACCCAGCGGCTGCTCATTTGCTGGTGTCTGCACCAATGAGAACGTAGTAATGGAATGATGCAAAAATTATGCGGTACCCATATTTATAGGTTCCCTTGATCTCAGTGTTTTTCATTGAAAACAGTTTCATGCCTATTGAAACAAGTTTTTCGGGTCTTATCAAGCATTAACATGAAAGGCATACTTGAAATCTGTCGATTGAGGGGCTTACCGCAGAAATTCGTCCATTGAGATGAACGCTATTAACGTTTAAATCTTTCAACACAGCGTAACGCGGTCGATTTGAATATTTTGGAATGACACCTGGTATAGTAAAGAGAGACGTAAGTCCTACGTCAAAATTTAAAAAAAAATCGATTTTTTCTTTTAGAACATTTTTTGGACTTTTTCAACGAATTTGAACACCGGACGATACGCAAACGTTTTCGTAGCCAAAAATATCCCCCTAGGCAAAATTTTGAGCTAAATCGGACATGATTTAGGGGTGCTCAAAATTAATCAAAACTTTTTTTTCTCACAAGGAATTTTTTTTTTGTTTTTTGATGCCAAAGAACTTAAAATGCATGAAACTTTGAGAACAATTTTTTTAAAAAATTGGAAAAAATCGGAAATTGAAATTTGGAACTTCAATTTTTTTTTATGGCGAACACAATTTTTCATCGAAAACCGGACGTTACGCAAACATTTCCTAAGCCCTAAAATATATAAAATTTTTGAGTCTTTTGGCATCAAAAAACAAAAAAGTTATTTCCGCCTTGTGAGCAAAAAAAGTTTTTTTTGATTAATTTTGAGCACCCCTAAATCATGTCCGATTTAGCAAAAATTTTGCACAGGCGAAAACGATTGCGTATCGTCCGGTGTTAAAATTTGATGAAAAAAATTTCCCAAAAAGTTCTAAGATAAAATTGAAATCCTCAAAAAACATTTTTTTAAATAAAAGATAGAATCACTGTCTTCGACTAGAGGTCGCACAGACTGAACACTTAACATCTAGCATGAGACAACGGACAGGACATTTACACAACACCCAGTGGACCAGTGGAGAGCTTTTCGTGTCTTACAATCGGATTTGGTTGTTTTTTATGTTTTGAATGATTATATTCCACTAAAGTAGGACGTATTCCACCAAAAAATTGAGATTCGATGGTGTCGTTCCAAAAAAAATCTTCAATGTGTGTCGTCATTCGTCAATATCTCAATGACATAATAAGCAATGTTTTCTCAAAACCTTAAAAATATAAATGTTATTAGACCCATAAACTTATGAAATTTGCCGAATGCTAGTCAATAATCACAATAAACAAATGTATATCTAGACAAACTTTTGAAAAGGGCGTAACAGCCAAAATGTAATAATATACGTCCTGTATCTACATATCAAGCTATATACAAAGAAAAAGAACGAAAATGTTCATATTTTGATAGTTATGCACTTTTTAAATGTTGGCCTTTACATATGGGGGTCGTGCGAAAACTATGAGACGTTACATTTAGTAACAAAAACCCGTAGTTTCTTTACAAATTTATAGATTCACAGCAGGGATGGGAAAAATCAAATTTTCAAAACATCGAGGATGATCGATACTCACCCGCAATCTTAATTTTAAATAATCAATTGATAAAAGCTTGCCAGCGGGTTAGAAACGTTTGATAATAGTATTTTGATTTAAAGCATTTACCGTTACTTTTTGAACTTTTTTCTCCTCACTATCACGAAACTACAACGCAAAAAAAAATATTAACGAGACTGTTGACAATTAGCTAGTATTAGTAAGGTGTATATTTGAATGAAAATTCTGTGTTTGTTATTGTTTGAATCCAATATTTGAGATCGTGTGATAAAGATTCAGCACAACACTGGTTCCGTTAGGCAACCTACAAACTTTCAACTTGGAGTTTTATATGTGACGGTGACGGCTGTAATCCGAGGAGTTCTTGGAAAACCTCAAAAATGATAATAGACCACCCTTCCATATATTACTATGAGGCTATTTCGTTTGAATCCATACATGGTTAGTCGTTATGCTGGTTGATCCAACGTGTTTCTATGGGCCAGAATAGGGCAATTTCGCTAGAAGCGCACATGAAAAATTCTTGGATGACCTAAACACTTTGTAAATGATTTTAAACCACCTAGCGTGTTTCTATGGACAATGGGGATATTCCACTAGAAGTCGCACTTGAGAAGTCCATCGTTGTGCTGGTTGATCCGTAGGTCTATTCTTTATTACTCGAGGAGCTCTTGGATGGCTTACAAACTTTGAAAATGATAATAAGTCACCCAAAGTGCTTCTATGGATCAGAATGGGGCTGCTCCACTATTTGTCACACATGAAAAGATGATCGCTAAGCTGGTTGATCCGTAGATCTATTATTCGAGGATTTTTTTGGATTACCTTCAAACCTTGTAAATAATGATAAACCACCAAGCATCTTTCTATAGACCAGAATTGGGCTGTATTACTAGCAGTCACAAGCGAGAAGTCCATCGTTACGCTGATTGATCCGCAGACCTATACTCCAAGAAGTATTTAGATGACATACAGACCTTGTTAATGATTATAAACCATCCAGCTTATTTCTATGGACCAGAATGGGGCTGTTTTGCTAGAAGTCACAAGTGAGAAGTGCATCGTTACGCTGGTTGATCTGCAAGTCTATGCTCCAAGAAATTCTTGGATGATCTACAGATCTTGTACATGATTAAAAACCGCCCAGAGTGCTTCTTTGGATCAAAATGAGGCTACTTCGCTAGCAGTCACAAGTGATAAGTCCAAGCGTAAGCTGGTTGATCTGCAGGTCTATTCTCGAAGAAGTTTCTGGATGACCTACACACCTTCTAAATAATTATTAATCACCCAGCATGTTTCTATGGACCGAAAAAGGGCTGTTTTGCTTGCAATCACATGATAGAAGTCCATCTTAACGCTGGTTGATCTGCAGGTCTATGCTCCAAGAAGTTCTTGGGTGATTTACAAACCTTGTAAATGATAATAAACCACCCAGCGTGCTTCTTTGGACCAGAATAAGGCTGTTTTGCTAGCAGTCACAAGTGAGAAGTCCTTTGTTACGCTGGTTGAGCCGTAGAACTATACTCCACGGACCTCTTGGATGATCTTCAGACCTTGTAAAGGATTAAAAAGCACCCAGAGTGGTACTTTGGACCACAAGGGGGCTATTTCGCTAGAAGTCACAGGAGAGAAGTCCATTGTTGTGCTGGTTGATCCGTAGGTCTATTCTCTATTACTCAAGAAGCTCTTGAATGACTTACAAAGTTTGAAAATGATAATAAGTCACCCAAAGTGCTCCGTAGATCCGTTGATCCGTAGATCAATTATTCGGAGATTTCTTGGATGACCTTCAAACCAGAGTGAATGTAAATAAGAGTGGCGACACTGTCAGAATTGGAACAGAATTCATCTGTCATTCCCATACAAAATCGTGTTCCAAACGAGCAGGAGACCTGTCAAATGCGGCACATGTCGCCACTCTTAATAGGACAGGGCCAAAGGTGCTGGTTGAAAGAGATGGCGCCACAGCATTTGTAGTAAAATGAATTTTCTTGTATGGACAAATCACCCGTTCTCACTAACTACGCATCACAGTGATATGTGACCTAGGTAGAAAAGCTACAATTTTTTTTCTGATTTTTTATGCCCTTATTGCATTTTGCAACTTTAAATAATAAATGAGATCTGATCACCGCTCCATACTAAACTCAAGCGGTTTACTACAAATTTCTTTATGACTGCTCTCCACCTAGAGTGTACAAAAGTAACATTCAAAACTTACGCCAGTCAACAACAGTTGTCACTGCTGTATATGCAAATTTACATTGATATAAATACGCAGCATCGCCACCTCTCGTTTGGTAGTGTCAATATCGCAATTTATACCAGCAGGTGTACAAGTGTTGTTGAAATGATTTGAAAGGGCCTCAAGCGGAATTTCAGCTAGAATGCCACTGGTCTCGTCCTATTACATACACTCTGCTTCAAACCTTGTAAATAATGATAAAGCATATGCATCTTTCTTTAGACTAGAATGGGTCTGTATTACTAGCAGTCACAAAGGAGGAAATAGATTTTTCTGAAAGAATCAAATAGATTTTTCGTTACTCGTATTGACCTAGGGGAATGATGGGCGATAAGCGCCCCCTAAGCAAATCTTTTAATTTGATGGTGATTTCATTCGAAACAATGTAGTTTCGAAGTGTTTATCACTAATCTAACATATCAGTCTTTATATGGTCCAAGAACTTTTAAGAAAAACCAACAATATTACAAGAAAAAAACGATTGTATTCCACAATAGTGTATTTCTATTTCAAATGAACGACGCTGGGCAATATGCGCCACCAAAAATGATAATCAAAATATTCCAATATTTTGTACTGAAATAGTCACACTCTTCTGCATACGATTTGTGTCAGTCTTAAACTTTAAGGTAGTTAAGACTGATTGTAATAAGGAGAAAATATTTTTGTGACTAAAGAAAATGCATTGTCGACGAAAATAACAAAAATTCATTGTAAAGGGCCAAAAAACATTTTATTTAAAAAAAAATTGAATATAGAGTTTTTTGTGTACCGTCTTGCAAATGTTTATTGGCTTCAGTCACTTACGATTTTTAGACAAAATTTGGCCTAATAACCAAGTAAACGAGATGGTGCATTTTACCCAACCGGCGCATTTCATACTTATCTCCCCTACTCGAGTGCTGCTCGCAAGTGTGAGATGTTGCTGTTGTTTTGTTTGACAGTTTGCTAGATTGTCAAACATTCCTCTTCTCCTCCTCGTCTCTCCAAGAAATTCGGACATTGAGAAAAGTCAGCTGTTATATTATGATTGACCCCACAGCACTTAACAAAAATATCTACCATCAGCCACAGGTGCATGGAGACGCATGGTTGTTCACCATTGTGGTTGTATGGTGAATCAACTACTCTTTTTTAAATGCACATACATGTCTATAATGACTCGGACCACATCTCTCATTTTATGATATGTTATGTTAAATTAGAAAATATTTCAATTAGGATTAAAACTGGGAGTCATTGGAGGCTCAAGTTGTGAAAATCAAGAAAAACAAAGTTGAAACCATGTGACACTGCACTGAAGCTGAAAAACCAAGAAAAGCTGTGCAAAAAGTAAAAAAAACCTGATGAAAGTAAACGACGCCTACGCGAATGTCTTGATCAGGACTCGAATTTTACTTTCGCGTATGCAAACCAAGTTTTCTAAACTTACACGTGCTCATTGAATTTAAGCTTGAGTCAAGTAAAAAAAAAACAAAAAAAGTGTTTCTTGTTTATCCCGAAATACGAGGCAAAACCATTTACAACCTAATTAGGAGATATGCAAATACAAGTGCTTTATAATCCTCTTTGCTATCATTATCTTAGTAAATTTATTTCGAATAACAATAGCAAACCATTATTTAAACTTCATTTAAAATGGGTAGAAAAGTAATACCCAAATAAACTAGCCCTTCGTAATCTATAAATTTCCGTGTCGGTAGAACTTATTTCGATACACGGATCCGCTTTTATCTACCTGAAGCAGAACGATGCGGCTTGCACCGACCGTTGGAAAACGAGACATCCAAAGACAAGAAACCCCAGTAGGAAGCTGAAAACCTACAAAGTTATGTAAATGATTTTTTTTTCTTCCCAGAGATAGGTCCATTTCTCTTGTTTTGTAAAAAGCGGAAAGCCAGCCGAGAGTGGGAAAGCCTCCGAGTAACAAATGACAAAGGTCAAAGCAAAAATAAATAACTGACGAGATAAAAACCGAGCGCCTGAAGCAGCACAACCGTTCTGTTGGCCCACGCAGATGGAAAGGGGATTCAAGACTCTCAAGTGCAGGCGGGAACTTAACTTAGAGGGCGGAAACGCCCGGGCAGCATTGCTTCCATATTCTCTTTCATCGGCGAGGGCCTACCGCTCGCTACAGAGAGTGTGCGAGGCCGAGGGTGGATCGATTAGGAAATCTGCTGCAATCTAGACCTGCTCGTGTTTGTTTGTTTTTCATATTCTGTTGGACGCTGGAGGCTATTTTCTTGGTAGTGTTCTTTTACCGTTTTCCGATTTGTTGCGCCAGATATGAGTCCACTTGATTTCATTAGTCTTATCGCTGGTAGGAAATCTTTGGGGTTTTCCGTGTTTGTGTCATTATTTACCCATCTGTGCCGTTCGGTTGGACGATAGTCGATGAAGCAAGACTAAGGGCATCCTAGCCAGTGGTCTACATTTAGCTTTTGCATCAGTGGGTATCAAATGTCTCTCCAACCATATAAATGAGTTGGGATTTTGTATGTCGCGATTCAATTTGCTAATGTTCAATTAATTTAATTTTGATCTCGAAAATGAGCTAGAAAATCGAACCAGCTAGAATGAAAATCGTCACAACATGGAAATTAATCGGATTCTGTCAATTGAAAAAAGAAATCACCTGGAATTCCAAGCGAAGCCTAGTTTAAGAATGGAGCATTCAGCATATATCCTAATACCACACTCGTAACCTTAATGTAGTGTACAATGAAAAGAAATATAGCACTCTGTTCTTGTGTGCCGACCACTTAAACGTCGCTAGTATTATAATGCAATTGTTTTGCTTAGGGTTACGGTAGATTCTTCTATTTGTGATCGATTTTTTTTGGATCGCAGTATGGTGTTCATTAGGCACTTTCACATGCTGATATATAGCAAGGTTTCTAGGCCAAGCTATTCACTGGCCATAGAAATCGAGAAAATTTGCTACATGAAAGTTGTTGGTATGTTAGTCCTTTGTTGAAGAGAATAAATAGCGAATCCTTACTTTCAAGTAATCCTTGCATAGGGTAAGAGATCTGCCTGCATAATGCTGGTTACTCATGACTGTAAATGAAAATGCATTAAAAAAATAGATGCATTGGTCATGATGTAATGATATAAGTTACTTGATTTACTGAAGCGTATGTCATATCAGAGCTGCCAAAGTGAGATTTGTTTATCAATACTAATTTGGAAAAATTGGGAAGTTCTATTTCACGCTTTAAGATAGTTTGTTTTTTCACAATAATCGGTGAATTGTACTACGACACAACGAGCTGAGAAAATCTTTTACTTAACATTTATAATGTATCTTCTTATGAGCCGTCATACATCTTCTTAGAGATATCTCTTTATTAATAGCAAGTACTATCCATCCTTATACTATTCATTCCATGAGCTCGTTTTGATTCCGTGGTTAATATCGTTTTATGAGCAATGGGTTGATAGGTATTCACAATGGAGATTCTGATGAATAGGATTTGACCATTGATTACGTCGGTTCAATAGAATATGAACCTTTGTATGACTTATCAACAAGAAAACGTTTCACTGACCGTCTTTTTCACCATTACTTTGCTTTCTAATTATCTACACAAGATGTCACTGAATTGGTTTATCTTGTGCTGGTCACCCGTTTCCCCCGCCCACCACCGGTAGTGAATGACTTTGGCAACCGAACTGCTTCTTGGGAAATCTCTACGAAAGAGACGGAAAAGATAGCAATCAACCGACCAATGAATGCAGGACGCAGCACAAGTAATCCACTTAAAACTAATGGATCAGATCGCAGAACGTGACTCTGCTGCTCAGCACGCGCCCTTGACTCTGCTCATTGAAAAGGGATTGGGTTGTGGCGGATAGTACCTACAGTGTTGCTGCGTGTGAAAGCTGTGAGATGGGAGGCTATCTTCCATCTTTTTGCTCTAGTTGCTGGTTAACAGTTTCTATCTCATTGGTTTCGATCTCTTTGTGGGGAATTATCCTGGAAGGTGTTGGCATTTTGCTCCGTATTATTTGGTCGGAATGATAAGCAATTGATTCATGCAGCTTCTATCGGTTGGTTTCGAATTGTTGGTTTCTATGAACTGGATGTGACGAGGAGGTGGTCCTTGGAACATATAAAGCAGCTGAAAGTATATAAGAATCAGAAAAGTTATCAATTAGTGAGGACTGTAGTAGCCCAATGAGCGGCAAAAGAACAAAGCGAAAAATTGGCAATATATTTGTAATATTTCTTAGCTCAGATGAATGTAGCTGCGTTGAAGCTACCACATTCAAAGATATGTGAGTGATGGAAAATTTCTTATCATCCTCGGACGTTGGGTAACATTGTGCACTAATTAGAATCTATCTGTTTTCAAAACATGGCTTTATATAAATTGTTACGGGAGTTAAATAGTTTTACCTATTCTACATACTAAGGCCACGTCTTCATAGACAACAGGAATGGCTTTCCACGAAAAAAGCAATAAAACTGAGTATTTTCCATATATGACCCCTTGTTTCAAAGCGTTTAAAGTTCATGGAAAATTTTATCAACTTTATTGTTTTTTTTAGTTTCTAATGAAACAAATTTGTTTTTGCTCTTCATTGATTATGTTGTGGAAAGTTTTCAATCTTTTACGAACAAAAAAAATATTTTGTTGAAAGTTCTGTAATTGTTTTTTGCTAATAATAATTTGTTTATGGAAGTTTTGTATTTTTCCGTGGAACATTTTAATGGAAAGTGCTTCTCAATTACTTTTAAGTAAGCATATGCGGTATTTCGAAAAATTTCGTTTTAGGGCATTCGAAACGAAATTCCGCGGAATTTGAGTATGGCGAAATCTGATATTCTGATTTCGTTTCGTATCGTAAAATTTGAAAAATTTCGACAGAAAAATCATACTTTTAACGAAATTAAACGAAATTTCGCGGAATTTCGAAATGAATTATTCAATAATTCAAGTTGTCAAATCATGAAAAATTTCGGCTGCGCCGCTGAATAAATCATTGAAACTCTACTCAAATTTTTATTCATATAAATTTCTCACTAAATCTCGCTACGTAATACAATTCTGTATCTTCAACTGAAACGCATTCAGGTTTTCACTTGAAAATTTCTTCAATATTTTGTTGAAAGTGTTCAAGTATAAATCGTAATGCATATCATTGCATTGCGTAATGCATTGATTTATATAATATTGTTCAGTGACGTAAACATAATTTGTATATCTCATCGTGTTGGTAAGCTCTATTTTTATTTAAGTTGACAGAGTTGTGTAAATAAAAAGTAAAAATCTTGGAGGCTCAATTGACGTGAAGCGTTACGGAACCGAGATCAAGTTTAATTCTGTATTTTTATACATAGTGTTAGTTTTGGGGAAATGTATTGTATTATGAGGCGATTTTTCGATCTGTGCTCTAGTTGTGAAAACTTTTCGGTAAGCAAAATATTCGTCACTGATCTACTGAGTATTGTTTGTTTTCCGTTGTCTTTTGAACGTATTCAATTTGAACAACCATTGTTTGAAAACAGTGAAATGAAGATGGTGATGTTTCAGAAGTTTTCCTGATTAAGTAGATTTTTAGATCTTTGCAGATTCAAGAATGCTCTAGATTTGGGGCATTCTCTGGTATCTCATTTATTTCAGATTCTAAAACTGATTAAGATCCTTCCCATTGAGATCATTGGCATGACCTAAACTTTTACCTTCAGATATTTTTGATTCCGTATATCATGCATGCAAAAAAAAGCGTTCATACTCGTGAACTAACGAGTTCACGATGTATTTTAAGTCACGCTTTCGGGACTGAAGCTCTTGAATCCATGACTTAAATCACACTGTATTTATGCTGGTTCGGAGTTCGGGAACCTTTTTTTTTGCGTGTGGATATCTAGAATTTTCTTACATTTTATAGATCCTGCAGATCCAGATTATTCAAATGCTTCAAAGTTGTATCAATTTTCTGTTACAATCGTGCCGGTGCGGCGCGTTTTCCGTAGGGCAGTTTGTTGTTAGTTTGGACGTGCTGCTGGTTTTAAAAGTTAATATTTAGCAATAAACGTAAATGTCTGCGTTTGAGTGTGTTGGCATAAAAGGCCTATACATTATTCTCAAAGATTTATAACTGTTGATTTCAAGTATTATATTAATTTTTGTCATTTTTATCTAACAGTCATATTTTTAAGTGAAATCTTTCGCTTCTCTACAATAAATAATGGATACGAAGAAAGATAAACATTGAGTTTTGAAACACATTGTTTGCATGATTACGTACCAAATTAATTTGGTTACACTGGCCACCACCTTGCCAGAGCTACCGATTGAAGGATGTCTCGATTTAATTGTCACATCATGTCCTATCTTTCAGCAAATACGTGCCATTTTGACTCAAATTCCGAACACTCGCTTTTAAATGGCCATTTTTTCTTTATTTATGTAATTCTCTCAATAGGAGCTTGAATTCTTTTGTAATCTTGATCCTCAGTACAAAAAAACGATGAAAACTTTTGTTTTAGGGCGCTCAAACGCCAGTGTTCGGGATTTGAGTTGTTTAGATACTCAAAATTACCTTGATCCTATAACTTCAGTAGACACTCAAGACCCTCAACTTCAGTAGGCTCAAGTTCTCTATTTTCTCTTAATTATTCAAATCTGTTACAGATTTCTTTACATTCCATTTCAAATGGCAATGCGAGGCAAGCAGGCTGAACCCGGGACTGTCCCGCATGATCCGGGACGTTTGGCCACTGTAACCTAATGCCTACATGCAGATAACATGATGGTGTTGCTAGAGTAAGCGGCTATTATTTTTAAGGCTCGACTCCCACCACAGCGTACCATAGAATTTTTCTAATTGTTCTCACACAAAGTGAGTGAGAGGTGAAGTGATGAAACGAAAAAAGGTTTTCATCTAGCAGTAACGATTTTTGTTTATCTTCCAAGAGAAAAGTGATGGATGAAAAATGTTCCTCGCCATAATTAAAAAAATGCTCGCCTAATATTCCCAACGGACCTCAGTAAACATTTACTAAAAGTCGAGTTCTCTACTGCAACCAATAGAACTGCTTAGAGCTGTTGAAAAGACCATTTTGGAAAGTTTCACAGATTAAATGAATCTTCATGAACTTGGTTGAAAATTTGCATGGAGACTTTATTCAAGATATATTACAATGGAGGGATACCATTTTGAATCTGTAATATTTTCCAAAATAGATCCAATCAAACAGATCCAATAAATATGAAATCTGTTCTTTGCAGTTAAAAAAATCGGCTCTTTTTATTTTACTTAGGTCTGTTGGACATACTGAGCGACGATTTTTTTTCGTTATTTATGGTGAGGGCATACTTTTGAAAATGGTAAACAGGTCCAAAACTGATCTGTTACTTATGTCCGTTTGTAAAATTAAGCTGGATTCTCTCTATGGTATTTTGGGTAAGAAAATTTGACTTTAAAATATTAAACAAAATAAATTTTCTTCGCGAATTTTTTTTATTCGTTTTTGCATTAGGCCGATACAAATATTAAATTTATTTTATGTCCGACAGCTCTTGGAATGTACGAGGGGGGGGGGGGATAAAAAAAATAACAAGGAAACAAAAAAAAGTCCAGAATGCAATTATTCCATTGAAAATTTTAAATTTTGATGGGAAATGATAGCAAATAATGTCCAGAGAAAGCAAAGAAGCAAAGAAAGCAAATATACTGGAAATTATTTTTGTAGAAATTTTTGTTTTTCTTTTTAGAAAAATTCTCTAAGTAAACTGTTGAATCCATAACACCAAAGCACTGGTAGAATTAAAAGCTTTTGTTTAAGGCAAGTATGAAACTCAAACTGGTTTAATCAATAGGGGCAATGGTCAGATGTACTTCTGAAATCACATATGTGTTGATTGAACATGGCTGTTTCATGACGTTCTTTCATAGGCTCGGAATTGCAGACTTCCCGGACGACTATAAAATACTTAGGTGACGTCTGAAGTAGAATCGGTGGAGCACGCCATATCAGCATGCCCACGATCTTAAAATTATTGGAATGTCATGCTACTTCATAGCGACCTCGGACAAACCCGTAGAAGATGCAATGGACGCTAAACTCACCCATACAAGAAACATGCGCGGATGAGCTGCGGGAGTTTCTGTATAGTCGTAAGGAGATCACTTTCGTTTACCTTACTCCAAGCAAAGGTACGATACACTGAAAATAACCTTGCTTTTCAAGAGTTACAGTTCCAATTGATTTATGAAAAGTAATACATTCTTCCAAACAGTCTCAAAATAAATCTCTATTGCTTTGTAAAAATAGCTAATCAGAGTTACACAATACATAGGCTGTATGGCAAATTGGTTTCCTTCTCAGCCCCATATACATGTGGTATTTATAAACTGGGATCCAATCGTCACACTCGTGTTCTGAGCGCTTTTTGGGGGACATAGGGCCAACGTAAATCCTTGAATTGGGCCCTATTGGCTTCATTTATTTCTCTGTTAGGGTTTCGTCGCCAGGAGATCCTAGGTCTACCCCTACTGCGATATCCTGCTAGATTTCAGCGCTTGCTTGCAAATTTCGCCTCCGCTCTTACGTAGTGTATGGAAGGCCTACGTCCATTCACATTGTGGAGTTGCTGTTGATATCGGATTTCGATGGCATCGTCGATGGGACTCAACATTCAGAATCCAGTTGTGAGACCACCAGGTCCGAGTTGTAAAACATTGACATCGGTTGAATCAGTTGAATCAGCAAATCTAAGAGATATCTGCTAATGCATACCAAGTATTACTGGCGTATAACATTACAGATTCCACGTTAGAGTTGAGTATTCGGGGTTTAGTGCATTGAATAGACTGCCACCCAACGTTGACTGGATTTGGTTTTCGACCTTCTCCACTGTTTTCCCGGCTACCGTAGAGTTGGAGTTGTTCACATCCAATGATTCGGTGTTGTTGATGCTAATGAGGGGAACGTTCAACCAGGTAACTCAGTTTACTCCAGTGCACTGTTGCGTTAGTACTGCAGTATCGTCATCTGGGACGAGGTAGTATGATTGCTCTATGGTGGGCTGCAAGAGCGGTCCATGATTTCGTTAAATTCTATGGGCAATATCAAGAGAGATATAATACATCCAGCCTTGCCTCACTCTAGCGATTATATTGTGCTACTCTGGATTTTGTCTAGACCTCTCTTGCTTTTAGGGACACCCCTCAGTTTTTCGTGATTCAGACGATCGAAGACGATTTCGTGGTCAATCAGTACCAATGGACTCTTGAAATTCATTCACCTGCTCCAGGATGGTGCAAAGTATGGCAGTATGGTTCTCACATGATCATCCAGGCGGAATCTTGTCTGCTGCCGTCGGAGAATTGTCAACCTTTCCCTATATCTGAAATAGGATAAGTCGTCAAAAGTGGTCTTAGTGATCGAATCAATGTTTCAGCTGATCAGTTGGATCGGTGAGTGACTGACATGTCTTGTCTTGTCTTGTGGCACCCACGGATTTGTCCTTGTTCCAATCAGGCGTCGTGAAATATCGTAGAGGAGGCGATTATCGCTGGTTGTTGCGGCTTTCCTATCATCGTTGACCGGGGAGTCAACCCGCGCCCACTTCTCCCGTATGCAGCCAACAGTGTTTGACTTACTTATCTAGAGCCGCTTTTAGTTGTCAGGACTAGTATTTGGCTTCTCTGGAAATGGATCAGTTGAAAATAGAGACGGTGCCTTCTTGAGTTCGTAATAAACGCAGCGGTGACATCGCGTTTGAGAATATCATCTTATAATTGGCAAGATCTGACCACGCATTTTTCACGGGAGAATTCACTCGGGTGTCGATTCACCATAGACCGACTAGAAGATCCAGCTATGGAGAGATCGCTCGTTGAAGAATAAAGAACTCAGTTAGTGGATGTTCTGGAAGGTGGCCGCGTAAAATAGAAGTGGGCGGCGAAGAATGCTTTTATCGAATCCGGTGGGATCAACTTGGATGAGTTGCGCACTCAGCGAATAGAATGGATGTAGCCCGACTGGAGATTGAGAAGCGTATAGAATCAAAGGCTGAGGAACGGGAAGAATCAGAGGAGTGAAGTACGAGTTCCGTCTAGGGTATGTATCTCTGTAAGTGGGAGTCGGACGTTGCTGCAGATAGGACAAGCTAGCGTGGGTGAACATCCTGGCCGATGAAGTAAAGATGGCTGCAACAACCGAAGATTATCGCCTCAATAAACTCAATGGCTTGGAAAGCTGAAATGTTGGTTCGATCACTTCGGACAGCTTCTTCAAGTCTCAGCCAGCGTTCTTCAAAAAGCAGCCATCCGAGGCAAGAAATCTAACGGCGCTAAATCTAAAAGCGATTGAAAGTTGGTGGAGGAGACTCTATGCTGTCTGTGATGTCTGTCTGAATCATAAAAATCTGTTTGGCGCCCATGGATGCAAGGGTTTTCAAATAAGGTCAGAGCTTTGTCTGACCTCATCTGGGTAGTCGCTAATGTGAGGCAAGGATGCATTTAATCTGCACTGTTACTTCTCAGCGTAATCGAAAAGATCTTGGTGGGTGTGATTAACCGTGTACCATACCTTGAGCTGCTTTGGCAGATTATTGTTGTGGAACATCTAGACGACTCTGATTTGGCTAATGAACACGAAACGCCATATTAGTACTGCGATGGTCGTTTGTGTGTGCTTAATGAGCTAACCGTATGCTTCTTCGCGGCGGGACCACCTTCAACGCCCGCAGGACCAGGTGGTTGAGTGTCAACGGGAAAAGCTCCTCAAACTTTGCAGTAGCCGAACAATCGGAGGACTTCAATATCTTGACAGTCTATCATCAGATTGCGAAATTGCGATTAACATAGAACCAAGAGTCATGAAGTCTGTGGCTACCTTCGCGAGTTTTCGAAATATTTGGATACCCAACCGGATTGATCCACGCACCAACATTCAAATGTACTACTTTATCGTGAAACGTATTGTGTTTAGGCAAAAATAACGCCGATGATGTCTAAAATTTATAATGCAAACGGCCCTACAGCTGGATGTCGTATGCCGCGCACCATAAAAGACATCAAATACCGATAACAATAGATATTCGAAAACGTGGATGGAAATGGGTCGTATGGAAATATATTGTAAGGGAGCTTATACGGAATCTGTAAGGATAGGATATATAATATCTATGTCGATAGAGATAAATGCACGTATTTTCATTTAAAATACTATTGGGACACATTTATGGTCTATAAATATTATATTTCGTATCAAGATAAAAACAGTATTGCATAAAGTTCAAAATACAAAAAAATGTATAAAAACCCAAAAAAAATTTTTTTTGTTCCCTCAATATTTTGGGAAATTTAAAGGGGGGGGGTGACATAAAATAAATTAAATATTTGTATCGGCCTTATGTACATATATAATATATACAAAAATTAGAAAATAAAAATTCCGCGGAAAAAAAATTAAATTTCGTTTCGTTCCGTAAAATTTCGAATCAAATGGACCGCGATTTCGTTTCGTTTCGAAGTTTCGGAAATAAATCTGAATTTCGTTTCGTTTCGTTTCGAAACAACAATAGCTGTTCTAATTTCGTTTCGTTTCGTTTCGTCAGGAAAAATTGTGTTATCGCATACCCTTACTTATGTGCTTCTCAATGAAGCACTCACTGGTAATCTTCCCGATGCCTTCGTGGAGGGCAGCATCGTGCTGGTAAAGGTAAAGAAAAAACTCAAAGGCGCAGCCCAATCGGGTTGTACACAAAAGTGACGTTAAACTAAGTATGTAATGAACAGGTTTTCGACTTTTCTGTTCGATGAGACCAAAGCAAGTGTTTTTCAAGCCCCAGGATGAATCTGTTTCCGTTGTTTATCCTGTGCTCCTGAGATTGAGTGACCTACTGCAATTCACTGTTTTTGGATGTTTCTGCATACATTTTTGAATATAAACTTCCAACGAGTTTAGCACCGCCCAAACGTTGACCGATTTGACTGAAATTTTGTCCAGAGAATCAGGGCATCAAATAGAGGGCGGCCCATAAAAAAAAATGAAAAAAGTTTTTCCCATACTAATTTGAGCCACCCTACTAACACTGTTAAACAAACGAAGACATTCATCAAATGGGTTGTTGTAACCATACACGGTTCTGCGGCGTCTAACGAATAATAGCTCTTGCTCTCGCAGTTGTCGAGAAAGAGCATAAATAGCTACTCTATCCAATAATTCAATGCAGTAGAGGTTTCCGCTCAACAAGTCATAGATGAAAACTCGTTGCATATTGGTCCGCCTTGCAGATAGCGTCTCTCTAGTCTAGTCATTAATAAACAAACAAACAAACAAACAGATAGCGTCTCCAATGCAATGAGTTTGCAGCGGGCCGTGTAGTCGGGTAAATTATCTGGGTTCGACCATGGTAGTTTACGATCGTATCGGATAAAGCTACGTTGCACTCTCTCAATCCGCATAATCTGCGTTGTGTGATATGGGGACCACACGCATGCTGCATACTCCAAGACGCTGCGTACATATGAACAATACAGCGCTTTAACTGCGTAGATATCATTAAAGCTACTGGTAATGCGTCGAACAAACCCAAGAGCTGCGAAAGCCTTTGCGATAGTAGTGCTTACTTGTGTATTAAACCGAAGCTTGCTGTCAATCATTACCCCAAGGTCACGAATAGTCTCGACGCGTTCCACTCTATCCAATCCGACCGAATTTTCAAAATCAACGCGAGACTGTCGACGAGTAAATGTGATTGACTTACACTTTTTGATGTTCAATTCCATCCCGTTATCGATAAACCACAACCTTAACTCCTCGATGTAAGCTTGAAGCGCGCAGCAATCTAGGTGAGACTTTATGATTCGGAAAATTTTAAGTAAACTTTCCAGTTTTTAGTCGAAAACATAGATCGTTAATAAACAAAACAGAAATAAGTAGTCCCAAAATGCTGCCCTGGGGCACACCAGATGTAATAGCAAAAGTGCGAGAATTCGTGCCATTGATGGAAATTTCTTCGACGAAAATAGTTCATTACCAAAAAAATTAAAAAGAACTTATCAATATCTTGAGCTATTAGTTTGTTCTTGGTAATAGCAAAACCTGATATTTTTTATGATATTTCGGTGCAAGTTTTTGTTATTTTTGCTTGTTATTTTTACTCTTATTTCAAACAAGTTAATATGTGCGTGTTGGCTCTTGTTTCGGACGGCAGAACGATCGCGCGATTTGCCGAAGTTTTGTGTTTTGCATTGCGCGGCCGGTAATAAAGTTAATTAGTTCAGTGCGTGTTGGCTCTTGTTTCGGACGGCAGAACGACCGCGCGATTTGCCGAAATTTTGTGTTTTGCATTGCGCGGCCGGTAATAAAGTTAATTAGTTCAGTGCGTGTTGGCTCTTGTTTCGGACGGCAGAACGATCGCGCGATTTGCCGAAATTTTGCGTTTTGCATTGCGCGGCCGGTAATAAAGTTAATTAGTTCAGTGCGTGTTGGCTCTTGTTTCGGACGGCAGAACGATCGCGCGATTTGCCGAAATTTTGTGTTTTGTTTTGTTTTTCCCTTAGGACGGGTCGTAAGTAAATTGATGAATATATTTTATTACTTTTACAGCATATACTGTTATTGACAAACGCTCTATATTGTCGAATAGAGCTCCCTATTATTCACCTTTCCCACTAACACAAATTTTCCTTCCCGAGACATCTATGAAGGTAGTATGGGTTCCCTGCATCTTCACTAGTAGATGTTGAACTAACATTCCTTCCCTTCCTTCCGTGATTGTAAGGACGTGGCCAGGTATACAACTGCTACTGTATAGGAAAAGGTACTAATCCCAAGTACCAATTTGCGACAATATACAGTAGATTGCTCAATTCAAGCTCTGTCTGGTAAGAGGGCGGGTGTCGCGGGAGAGGGTTCTCTTCGTCGACTTCCCCTCATTTGAATGAAAGTGACAGGCAGGGAGTTTCTTTGCGGTTTATCACCTCAGAATGCAAGTTCGCATTGTTTTCTTTCGTTCTGAAGTGATAAACCACAGAGATCTGCTACTTGTCACTTTTGTTTAAGGGGGAGGGGTCGACGGGGAGAGTCTTCTCTTGCGACATTCGCCCTTATTCCGGATGGAGCTTGAATTGAGCATTGTATAGCCACCCACGATTTGTACAATCACATATGCTATGCTATGCTATGCTATGCTTATTTCAAACAAGTTAATATGTAATGTTTTGTTATCAATATCACGGCTTCTACCCGGGTCATGAGTAGGGTGGTTTACCGGTAATACCGAAACCGGTAAAACCGGTATTACAGGTCCATTTTTGGATACCGAAATACCGGTTTTATGAAGGTCTAGAAACCGGTATTTTCGGTATTCAAATTTTCATCAAAATTTAGTAAATAAAATCCTTTTTATATGGGTGGCTAGAACTGCATGGTGTAAGTAGTGTGCTCTTACTTTTCAGACCACTTACAGCAGCAAAAGAAAAGAAAATGATAAATCCCACAAATTATTTATTCTATTCTTAGGGAGAAACAATTGTTTAAATTTATCATACCATGTTGAAGAATAATAAGTTTTTGCTTTTGGAGAATACACTCACTAGAAAAATTCAGTTCCGCATGAGAGGTAAATCTAACACAACACTAATGTTTCTTTTCTCTTTAGGTAAATCTGGATAACAATATTAATTTCCAAATTTGTTTCTATTTTTCGCTTATGCATTTATATTTGAGACATCCAAGAAATGCAGGAAAGAAATTCCTTTTCCAAAATGAAAAAATAAATCCTTTTTTAGAACAGTTTTAGATAACGCATTCAATGCCTACGATTCGGTAGTTGGAATTAAAAAATTACGGGCCCTGTGTGGAAATCCGACGCACTACATTTTGAACATGCTTGCTTCTCAGTTACAGAAAAACCCAAGCGTCAGAGGTGAGCCAGCCTTGGGCTGAAAACCTCTTAAATAAAGATAATAATAATAAACCCAAGCGTAACAAGATGTACCTACCCTACATGTTATAGACAAATGAGTGTCGATGGATAACGCTCCTAGAATCTGGAATCATAAATAATGGTTGCAGTGTTGTAAAACGTCATCTACATGACAAATTCTTTCAAAACTTTTTTTTAGAAGCCAAATTCACTTTATGATTATTGATGTACTCATAACGCTGGAGTAGTTCTGTATTTTTGTTCAAAGGCACATTGCTCTAAATATAGCATCTCAGGCTAGAGTGTAAAATCTGTTCAAAATGACACGCGTCATTTGACATTATGTAATTTTGACTCCCACGCATTAGATTACATATTTACATCATTGTTTTGTTAGACAAAGTTATAGGCAGCTTTAAGTGCTTCAAGTTTGTCATACCTCATTATTTGATATTTAGTTTCCGAAAAAAGTTCTGGAAAAATTGAACATTTGAATTCCAACGACACAACACTGAATGATTGCGATAGTCATGATTTAATAAAAAAAAACCCAACTTAATTCACCGAGTGGTGATACTGCCTTTCTCGCATTTAGCCAAGACACCAACCTTATATGGCGCTTATATAGTTCGATTCCATTTTCTTAATAACTTTCAAACGCAATGGTCGATCGTTATCAAATTCAATAGTGATCAACAAGGCTTTGTCCCCTGTCGAATGCAACTTGTTGCGAGAAAATCAGTTAAGAATTACTATATGAAAAAGTGGCTAATGTTTTTCGGTTTTCGTGTGCACACACACACACACACACGGACAGACAGACATTTGTTCAGCTCGACGAGCTGGGTCGATTGGTATATAACATAACATGGGTCTCCGAGACTTCAATAAAAAGTTCGATTTTGGAGTGAAATGATAGCCTTTCCGTACTACTTTGTTGTACGAGAAAGGCAAAACAGGAAAACTTTAATGAAATAACAAAATAAACTATACCCAATTGATAGTTTAGGTTTTATTGCATTTTTCGCCAGATTTTGGGCGCAAAATATAAAAACTGTCATTAAATCTTAATATTACACAACAGTACATAATGATTTCTCGATTGGATTTAGAAATGATATGCTTTTTCAGAACTTAAAATAAAATCTTCAGAAAATACTTCAATACCGGTATTATACCGGTATTACCGGTATCAACATCGTCAATACCGAAATACCGGTTTTCACTAAAAGTGGTCAAAACCGACCACCCTAGTCATGAGAAAGTGAAAGTTGGTTTCTTGTCCGGTCGTGTTTCTCCAGTAAGCGGACGGTCGTCGAAATTTGGTTTTGCTTTGTGCGGAAAGCAAAATGATCGGCCGGTCGCCGTAATTTTGTTCTGCTTTGTGCGGGTGAATAAATAAATCTGAAAGTGAAAGTTTGTTTCTTACCAAAACGAATCCTGCCACACTCCCTACCCCATATATCCAACATCCCAGTGATTTCTCGTGGAAGTGCAGATGACTCGTTGGCTTCTATCAAAGCGAGTATCACGTCAACAGTTTCCAGCCTATTCCTTAATTGACCTGCATTCGGACACGCCGGCGCTGGCATTGCTTACTTTTGGGTCACCAGTTCTAACACATTCTTGCCACAGAACAGGTTCCGGAAACTTTTGTCTATTGAGCTATTGTTTTTACTGTAAAACCTCTTTTTACGCTCCCTCCTTTTACGCTCCCTCTTTTTGCGTCCCTCTTTTTACGCTCTAAATTCGAAATAACGCTCCCTCTTTTTACGCCCTATAGGAGCGTAAAAAAGTTTCAAGCATTTATATGAGGCAAATTTGAATTAGTTTCGGAGGTTGTTTTTAGATGATCTAAGTACTGCGGATGTTCTAGAAACAGAACTTAAGCTTACATGCGAAGTGGTATTACCTGTTGTCATGAGTTGTAGGTAATCTACGAGCTCCATACTTCCAAGGTCTGTTGATCAACCTTCGTATTGGAGGCAGATATTGAAGAAAAAACCCAGATTAATCCACCTAGCGGTGATGGTGCCTTTCTCGTTCTTTCAAAAGGTTTGGAAAAATCTAAAATAACTCCAATATGTGAATTGGTCTTATTTTTCATATTTGTTTATATGCATAAAAAAAATTCTCGCCAAACGCAATTTGTTGCAAACAAATCGGATTAGCATAAGAGCAAAAAATGGCATTTTATTTTGTAGTTTTAAAATTAGTATTTTCGCCATAACTTTTGACCCAATTGTACGATCCGGCCAAGTTTCTATAGGAAACAATGGGACAAGATTCTGCGTCGAATGCAACCTGTTGCGAGCGACCTGAGAAGCACACATATTGCACATCAATCACAGTAACTTATATATGACCGGATTCAGTCACTATATGGTTACTGCAACCAGATTTGTTGAACTTGTGTTGCTTGGGGAATAGATGAAGTCTAAGTGCTAAAAAAGTGAGCTAGACTTTTTTGAACTCTTTTTCACAATAAATAGTAATTTGACCAGAACATCTAAGCCCATAGTCCGATCTGGACAATTTTCAATAAGAAAATATGAGACATTCTGCGTCGAATGAAATTTAATGCGAGCAAATCGGTTGAGGAAGAGTGCCTGAAAAATAAGTGACATTTTTTTGCGATTTTTCCATAAAAAAATGGTATAATTTTCGATCCCATAGTCCGATATGGCCAATTTTCAATAGGAAACAACGGGACAGGATTCTACGTCGAATGCAACTTGTTGTGAGCAAATCGGAAGTGCCCGAAAAATTAGTAACATTTTTTACACGATTTTTTCGTATGATTTTGTATTTTAGCCATAACTCTCGATCCCATAGTCCGATCTGGCCAATTTTGAATAGGAAACAATGGCACAGGATTCTGCGTCGAATGCAACTTGTTGCGAGCAAATCGGTTGAGGATAAGTGCCCGAAAAATGAGTGACATTTTTTACGCGATTTTTTTGTATGAATTTGTATTTTGGCCATAGCTTTCGATCCCATAGTCCGATCTGGCCAATTTAAAATAGGAAATAATGGGACAGAATTCTGCGTTGAATGCATTTTGTTGCAAGCAAATCGGTTGAGGATAAGTGCTCGAAAAATGAGTGACATTTTTTACGCGATTTTTTTGTATGAATTTGTATTTTGGCCATAGCTTTCGATCCCATAGTCCGATCTGGCCAATTTCAAATAGGAAACAATGGGACAGAATTCTGCGTCGAATGCATTTTGTTGCAAGCAAATCGGTTGAGGATAAGTGCCCGAAAAATGAGTGACATTTTTTACGCGATTTTTTTGTATGAATTTGTATTTTGGCCATAGCTTTCGATCCCATAGTCCGATCTGGCCAATTTCAAATAGGAAACAATGGGACAGAATTATGCGTCGAATGCATTTTGTTGCAAGCAAATCGGTTGAGTGCCCGAAAAATTAGTGACATTTTTTACGCGATTTTTTTGTATGAATTTGTATTTTGGCCATAGCTTTCGATCCCATAGTCCGATCTGGCCAATTTCAAATAGGAAACAATGGGACAGAATTATGCGTCGAATGCATTTTGTTGCAAGCAAATCGGTTGAGGATAAGTGCCCGAAAAATGAGTGACATTTTTTACGCGAGCCATAACTTTCGATCCCATAGTCCAATCTGGCCAATTTCAAATAGGAAACAATGGGACAGAATTCTGCGTCGAATGCAACTTATTGCAAGCAAATCGGTTGAAGATAAGTGCCCGAAAAATGAGTGACATTTTTTACGCGATTTTTTCGTATGAATTTGTATTTTGGCCATAACTCTCAATCCCATTGTCTGATCTGGCCAATTTTGAATAGGAAACAATGGGACAGGATTCTGCGTTGAATGCAACTTGTTGCGAGCAAATCGGTTGAGGATAAGTGCCCGAAAAATGAGTGACATTTTTCACGCGATTTTTTCGTATGAATTTGTATTTTGGCCATAACTTTCGATCCCATAGTCCAATCTGGCCAATTTCAAATAGGAAACAATGGGACAGGATTCTGCGTCGAATGCAACTTATTGCAAGCAAATCGGTTGAAGATAAGTGCCCGAAAAATGAGTGACATTTTTTACGCGATTTTTTCGTATGAATTTGTATTTTGGCCATAACTTTCAATCCCATAGTCCGTTCTGGCCAATTTTAAATAGGAAACAATGGGACAGGATTCTGCGTCGAATACAACAACCGAATGTTGCGGCCAAATCAGTTAAGGATGAGTGCCCGAAAAATGAGTGACATTTTTTGAGTAGTTTTGCCCACACACACACACACACACACACACACACACACACACACACACACACACACACACACACACACACACACACACACACACACACACACACACACACACACACACACACACACACACACACACACACACACACACACACACACACACACACAGACATCACCTCAATTCGTTGAGCTGAGTCGATTGGTATATAACACTATGGGTCTCCGGGCCTCCTATAAAAAGCTTGTTTTTGGAGCGATCATATAGCCTTTACCGTATACTTAGTATACGAGAAAGGCAAAAATGGTATAATTTTCGATCCCATAGTCCGATCTTGCCAATTTCCAATAGGAAACAATGGCACAGGATTCTGCGTCGAATGCTATTTGTTGCGAGCAAATCGGTTGAGGATAAGTTACCGAAAAATGAGTGACATTTTTTACGCGATTTTTTTGTATGAATTTGTATTTTGGCCATAACTTTTGATACCATAGTCCGATCTGGCCAATTTCAAATAGGAAACAATGGGACAAGATTCTGCGTCGAATGCAACTTGTTGCGAGCAAATCGGTTGAGGATAAGTGCCCGAAAAATGAGTGACATTTTTTGAGTAGTTTTGCGCACACACACACATACACACACACACACACACACACACACACACACAGACATCACCTCAATTCGTCGAACTGAGTCGATTGGTATATAACACTATGGGTCTCCGGGCCTTCTATAAAAAGTTTGTTTTTGGAGCGATCATATAGCCTTTACCGTATACTTAGTATACGAGAAAGGCAAAACAAGTTTTGCGACCCCTTCTTGGTATATGTTTGTATTCCAAGTAGTTCTTGATGTTGTCACTGATGCCAGGTAGTCTACGAACTCCATAGATTCAAGGCCTGCGGATCAACCTCCGTAATGGAGGCAGTTATTGAAAAATAAACAAGTTGTGTGATCCCTTGTTAGTATATGTTTGTATTCCGAGTAGTTCTTGTTGTTGTCGCTGGGTACAGGTAGTCTATCATACGTCTCCGTTTTCGCTCATTTTTTCGAGACCATGGCGTCCCATAATGCGCTCATGGCTCGCGTTGTCGGATCCGATCTTCGCATTGAAGCCGCCCAAACTGATCTTGATATCACCCTTCGGGATTCTATCTACGACGGCATTGAGTTGACTGTAGAAGTTCGTGTTCTAAATCTGGCAACGATTATCCTTTTACTTATAGGTTCCCACTTCATAAGCGCAGAGTGTGCCTGAGCGCTTAGTAGGAAGCCAACTCCGCGATGCCGGGGAGCGTGTTCACCTCGTAGACCAACGTATAGCAGAACTTGTTCCAACGGCGTTCTGTGTTCTCCAAAGTTTGGCCAACGGACTTCACTCAGTCCCAGGATCTCAAGCTTCATGCGGCGTGCCTTATTGGCAAGTTGTGCCAATTTACCCTGCTGGGCTAGGGTTAAAACGTTCCATGTTCCTATTCGTGTCCGTTGTTTTGCGCTAAGAGTCGTCACCGTAAAAACAGTCCGTATTCTTTCATTATCGGATTCTCGAACAAACTGATGTTTCGGGAACAGTAGGTTGTTGGCCCAAGGTATCCTATCCACCGGAATGGGGCTGCCATCTTAGGTATAGCTTCGCGTCTATAAAACATTTCATACTCAGCCGCTGAATGCCAGAACAGACGCTGTTGGAGCCGCACCTCCTTGGTGAACAGACGCTCGATCATTCGGGTCAAATTTGTTTAAAGTCCCACCCAACACCAGGACTAGGCTAGCGCTGTGAGCGGCACACGGTCGCTTTGATAGGGCCTGCTTGAGGACACATGCAGCTTTTTATAGAAGTTCAACAGAGCCCACTGTCGAACCCCACCACATCCTAGGCAGACCCCACAGGACGCACCCTCTCACTCTAGCTGAAGTCAGAAGGACAACAGTGCCCAAGCTACACTACCAGCTAAGTACGCCTTCCCGGATGTCAACTCACCATTTCGTAGCCCAAAAACTCAATTTGTTATGCATATACTTTTTAAATGTAACATTTGAAATCAGCCTATTCCCAGTAACATTTAAGTCTTTTGCTGGTTTTATAGAAGTTTTGTGAAGCGTTATAAAACTAAAAATGTTACTTGGAATATCTTCTTAAAATATTATATATTACTCCTTTATTTGCTTAATTAGCTGCAACCAGTTACGACCAAAACATTGTATTCTGTTTGATTGTACAGCACACTGGAGTCAGATTTTACGAGAGAGATACGTATCGCGTAAATCCAGAAAACAAACCGCAAATAAAAATAAATCGCGTTAAAAACGAATTCATCCAAAATATTTTTTTCCTGATTTTCTCGAGTTGTCCATTTGGTAAAACCGCGTGAAAAACACGTAAATACCAGAATCCGCGTATAAAACTACCCGCGTAAAAAGCGACCCAATATAATACATAATGTTTGTAAATGTTAAATCCACGAAAATGTCAATGATTAGAGTTCAAGAATTGTGTCACAAAAGGACAATCAACAATAGTCGATGAAATTGACGAACTTATACAGAACAGCAATCCTTGCGCAGTGATGAACTTAATATTAAAATGGAAATCACCTAAATAAAGCATTGAAAACGTGAGGGTTATTTTTTTCCGAAGGCAAAAATTATGCAAATTGTGTTTCTTTTCTGAAAATTATTATTTTTTGTTCGAAACACTGCTCAACTTTACTATATGAAAGACAATAAACTTATAAATGCTTAATTTCGTATGAAAAGACACTGAAAAAATGTTTTGATTTTAGCATTAGCATTAGCATTAAGCAGTTCGCACAAATTCGTAGGTGGTACAAGCCAAGATTATTGTGTGAGAGTAGCATCACTTTCATCCGTTACCACAGATATTGATTTGGGACTAATCACTAACTCTTAGATGGAAGCAATGTACTCTCCAATAGTCGAGATCTGTCCTGGCCACGTCCTTGCGAATGCTGAGGAAGGGGAAGGATGGTTTGTTTGACACCTACTTAAGAAAGATGCAGAGAACTCTACGACCTCTCATAGGTGCCACGGGAGGTTTTGGGATTGTGTGGAAGGTTATAACAGTAGGAATCGTTTTGGTATAACGTGGAACACAGAAAGAACTAAGATAGAAATACAAAGTAGGAAAGGGACGAGCCTGGAATTGAACCCACGACCTCCTGCTTATAAGGCAGAAGCGGTAGCCACTAGACCACCGAGCTTGTCCACTGAAAAAATGTTTTGATTTGGACAAAAAAAAAGGTTTAGGTAGAAAAAATGTTTTCCTTAAAAGTGCACAGCATTACATTGCATGGTGGGAAACAAAATTTCCTGTCTAGCAACAAAATTTCATCCAAATCAAATAGATTGTTTTTTTTGCAATTCGATTTTTTATTTGAGGCATTCCACGGAGGCATGCTAGTCGATCCTGAGCGACAATTTCGAAAATATCTGAAACTTTGCACAGTTTTTCAATTTCATCTAAATCGTCATTTTTCGATATCAAATCTTCATATTGAGTCACGGCTAACTTTTCAAAAGGGTGTATGTGAAAATGGTTCAAAAATATTTGAAAAGCTGCACAGCAAAAACGAAATGTTCGATTGTTATGATTTTTTCAGCAAAGTTAGACAACTAAATGATAGTTCTTTAAGAAATGTGCACAGTAAACAAAATTTTTTTTTATCTTTTAAAATACCATTTTTGTCACAAAAACTCAAATATCTCAAAACCCTATCTTTTTACGAACGTAAACGGAAAACGGTGCATTATATTAGCTATTTACCATAAAAATTTGGTGATGGTAAACTAATAAACAAAAAAGTTATGATATTTCAAACATTTCACAATTTTCACATTTAGTAAAAAAAAATTTTTTTTCCTTGTGAGTTATTTCGTGTAAGTTATTCCGACACCAAACTAGTCAGTAAAAACTTAAAAGTGATTTTGTTTATTGGAATATAACGAACAACATAAGTAGCCGCTTTCTCAACTGTTGTAGGCCGTTTGATGTAAAAAAGTGTTCAAAAGAGTTACGAAATCTCACCGAAAGCACCATAGATAAACCGAAAGCGACTGGTTATGCTCCAATGTCCACATTGAATACAAATTTAAGCATTTGCACGTCCTGTCGTCTAAACGTTGACAAAAGAGCAATCTGTATATCATTGGTTGAGCAGAGCGCAGGAAGTTCGAAAACGTCAACAACTGAGAAATTGCCAGATGTACCGACAACAACTGAGGAATTACCAGAAGTATCAAGTGCTGAGAGCCTTGCCACCGTACCATCAGCGAAATCTGTTTCAACAAATCAATCGGAAGATGAGTGTATCCAAAAGGTCAACATCGAACGCTTTAACGAGGGCATAGCTGGGATAAAAGTGACTCCGATTAAATGGAGTAAGATGGACTACGTTTAATACCCGGAGAAAAAATACCGTGAAATAAACGAGGCTGTACGAAGAAACCTCTTCAAATTAGGACCTGATGATGTGGAAAATACAGACTACGATGAGGTAATTATAAATATGAAGGAAAGGTTCTCGAATGCAGCCACAAACCAAAATCAATAGAAATACAGTAAAAGAGGCAAAACAATTGAAGAATAACTGTCTTTCAACCAAAAATACTAGGTCTAGTACTGCATTAACAGATGAGACAAAAGAAATAGTAATTCAATATTTTGAAGATGATGAAGTAAGTCGAGCTATGCCTGGTCAAAAAGATTATGTATCAGTAAAAAAAGATGGAAAGCGTCAAGCAATTCAAAAACGATTAATGATGACGACTTTGAAAGAAGCGTACACACGTTTCAAGGAAATTCACGATAATATTAAAGTAGTGTGTGCACAACCCATGAGAATATTAAGGTTCAAATGTCATACATCAAATCGACTTCTTTTTCTTGCTGCTCGCTTCTTTTTTTTTGCGGAGAGCCTACTCTTTCGCTCAGATCTGATTTAGTACAAAGTACACAAACATTTCATAAGGTATCACACTCTATATATTTCCACAAAATATTAACGTCCTTTTCAATACCTGTACAGCGCACAGATTATAGTGATAAACATAAACAACCTCAAACATGCATCTGAGATTGATTTGTTGTGTATCCTTCTCCTAATTACACAATTTCCTACATGCATTTTACATGAATGTAAAATTATGTTTACATGACCATATGATCGGGCTTCTCTCTGTGTACATGAAAAGTGATGCCGTTTTAGCATTACATAATTATTTTAGCATTACATTACATTATCAACACTTGAATTATGAAAAAATAAATAATCTGCGTTGCTTATGAATGCTTGCGTTTTTACAGTTCTAGCTCACATCTAATATTTAGTGTCAATATATACCATGAAAAGCATCTATAGATTATTGCTTGATGTTTACGTACATATTCGAGAAAACAAGCATAACATATAGAACAAATCAACACGCAACACTGAACGATGATTTTCGAGTATCTGCAAAGTATGAGAGAGCGTGAGAGTAAATCGACGGTTTCCCCTCCTGGAAAAATATTTTTTCAACTTTGCAATATTTTCTGCAAAAGGCAGTTTTTTCAAATAATATTACGAAATTCATCCAAATGAAGCATCCCACAGATGTATTGAAGTCACCACTATATGTTGATGTAGTTTCAGAAAAAGAGTGCTTCCCCGATTCAGCTGGGGAATGCATTTTCTCCTCAGTGAGCGGATTTCTGCCTGGGGGTGGTACAAGCACGTGGCTGTTTTCTTGTCAATGACTGGATTACGGTAATTTGGGCCTTAATCTTATTTTACATAATTTGAAAATAATCAATTTAACAAAGGATATTAAAAAGTTAACTGGTAGTCTTTTGTGTGAAAATACAACATCAAATTGCTATCTACGATCTTGCTCGGATTGTCCAGGTTCTTCATCATTGGAAAATACTTTATTCGCTGAGTTTGAAGAAAAATATATTGATCAGTTATCATTTGAGCAATGGGTGACCACGGATAGGTGTGACCTAGAAAATATTGTAAAACCTGTAGATGAGTTTGTGTCATATTTTTGCTTGAAATTAGAAAGTTTAATCCCTCACGATTTCATTAAAACAGAACAATCCAGCTTTTTAAAAAATACGAAAAATACATTACAAAATGGTGAATTTTTAGTCATTTGTGATTTTTCTGAAATTACTGTTATTCTGAATTACTGTTTCATTCCATTGTCGGAAAATAAAATTAAAGCAAAACTATACTCAAACTGTTCTGATAATAATTCAAAAGTGTTCGATATTGTAAAAAATTTGAATAAAAATAAATAAAAAATAAGTATTAATAAACTGTTTTCATGATATCATAACCCATACCGAAATTCAAACCCAAAACTCTTAAAGTTTCTATAACAACATTGTGTAACTGCCACATTTAATTTAATAATTAGGATAATATGATAGATCGAGTAGAGAGACTCATCGATCATTCCCTACAAAAAAATATTCTGATGCTGATATTAAATGTCAAATCTAAGATTACTTTTGTGATCTGTTAATTCATTTTTATTTATTTATACATAGGTATAATATTTATACATATAATATTCATTACATCAATGAATACATAAATATGGAATATCATAAAAACAACTTTTTTGACTCACGGAAGGCCCTTAACAATAAAATAAGCATCAAACTGCGATTCTTGAAAAAAATACACGGTTTACTATGTGTGAAAATTGTGAAATGTTTGAAATGTCATAACTTTTTTGTTTATTAGTTTACCATCACCAAATTTTTATGGTAGATAGCTAATATAATGGACCGTTTTCCCTAAAACAAATACGTTCGTAAAAAGATAGGGTTTTGAGATATTTGGGTTTTTGTGAAAAAAATGATATTTTTCAGAGGAAAAACAATTTTTTTTACGATGTACATTTTTTTAAGAATCACCATTTAGTTGTCTAACTTTGCTGAAAAAATCATAACAATCGAACATTCCGTTTTTGCTGTGCAGCTCTTTGAATATTTTTGAACCATTTTCACATACACGTTGAAAAGTTAGTCGTGACTCAATAAAAAAATTGATATCGAAAAATGACGATTTATATGAAATTGAAAATCTGTGCAAAGTTTCAACTCAATAGAAAATCATGAATTAAAAATTTTGTTAAATTTTGATGCAGCTTGGAATCGCTCATGTTTTAAATCGATTTTCTCTCTCTTAATTCGGATTTTTTTAATTTATTTTAATTTATAGTCACCCATACAATACTTTTTGCAGGACTTGTCATTTTTCAGCTATATCCATTCGAAAAAAAAGTGTAAAAAATGTTGGGTCTTTTTCCATAGTCCAGATTAATTTTTGAAAAACTAAGTATACGAAGTGGCTTTTTGTGACAAAACCTACTTATCCAGAAAGTTTCATTGATATCTTATAAGTGCTGCCAGCTCCGAATATGATTTGGCGTGAAATGCGTTTTTTTTTCTCGAAAAAGCTGTCTATTGAATGGTACCAAAGTATGACGTGCATGTCGAATGCCCGTAGATGAAATTTTATCACAGCGTTTCTTGCATCTAATTTAATTTGAATCCACGGTAGTTCAAAATATCACTCGGTGATTCCTCCCATAGAATCCAATCACAGCAAAGACATAGTCAAGTAGTCGCAACTCCTCAGCAAACAAATCCATTAATTAATTGTAAATGTTGGTAGATCTCAGAAAGACGACACCATCCTAATTTCCTATCGCAGGAATTTCTTCCCTCCGGCAGAAAGTTTCCATCAATCTGTGAATTTCCCACCTTGGAACAGTTTGCTTGTTCGCCCGTCTGCTGCTGGCACTGTTGATTGTTATTGTTATTCTCTTTCATCCACCCCCTCCAGGATGTCATCCATCCGCCAAACGATGAGTGGTGACGGTTACAAACGTAAGACATTCGAACAGTAATGAAACAAAAGAAAAGTCTTCCGTCGGAAAAGTGCCCCATCCAGAAGGAAAAGCCTGTGGCGATGAAACAAAGCAAACAAACTGCCGTCGTTGTTTGTGGATTGCTTATTTACCATTTTGGTTTCGGAATCAATGTTATCGTACCGTTTGATGACGGAATCGTGGTGAAGAAATAGACACTCATTGCCTGCGGTAAAAGGGTATACGGTATTTAGGTTGATTTTGTTTGAAATCTAATTTTGCGGAATATTCACAAAACAAAACACGCAAAAGTGAGATATCATCTAACTCCCAATTTCTATACAAAAATGCAGTTTTGCATAAAATGGGCCGAAGCGAAGGCTGATCCTCGTGTAGCACCAAGGGACTGAAAGGATGGTCAAGCTGCATTCAATATGGTTTTCAATATTCTAGTTTTTATGTTTATCGTTTAATTCATGGTAACGAAGCGTCTTAGGTAGCAGAGATTCTACATAGGATCCCTAGTAGAGCTCCAGCTCCATTCGATTTCATGCTATGGATGGCTGTTTGAATCACTAGCAGTGATGGAGCTTCGGTATTGACGCGTGTTATACGTCGGATCCTAGGCAGATCATGCCGAGGTGGTGATGGCCTGGCTGGCACTTGAAAAAATTGTTCGAAGTGCTCGAACTAGCGTTTCAGCTGGTCAGTTGGGTCGGTCAATAACTGATCATTCGCGTCTTTCACAGGCATCGTTGCATTTATCTTCGCCCCGCTTAAGCGTCGTGAGATATCGTAGAGAGTCCTTCGTATGCCAGAGAGTCTGCCCACGCTCGCTTGTCCCGTCGACATGAGCGTTTGCTTCTCAAGAACCGCGTATCGGTATCGAGACTTTGGCTCCTCTGGTTTTCGATCGCTCTATCGCGGCTTTGGCTTCTCTTCGCTCCTCTATCTTCATCCAGGTCTCATCGGTGATCCATTGTTTTCTCTGGGTGCGCAGTTCGCCCAGATTGTTCTCGCCGGTGGCGATGAAGGCATTCTTGAAGGCGGTCCATTGGTCTTCCACGCTGCCACAAAATATCTGCAGCACGCGTCTCCAGCTCTTCAACGAATGACCGTTTCACCGTGGCATCTTCCAGGCGGCGTGTGTTGAATCGTCGTCCAACTCTTTCCTCTTGCCGGCGAATTCGCGCATTGCGCAGGCGTATTTCGCCGATAAGGAGGTGATGATCAGACGCGATATCGGCACTACGTTTATTCCGTACATCAAGAAGGCTCCGTTGCCATTTTCGACTTTTTCAGATGTGGTCGATTCGATTTTCTGTAAAGCCGTCACGGGAGACCCACGTGACCTTGTGAACCGGTCGATGAGGGAAGAGCGATCCCCCGATCACCATGTCGTAGGTAAGCCAAGTCGGTCAAGTTTTTGTATCGCTAGTGAATCCCGGGCAGAAGCCATGAACAGAGTAACAAAACATGATATGAACTTGATTGGTATAAGAGATAAAAGAACAGGCAACAATATCAAAAATTTGCACCGACATATCATTTTAATATCATGATATGCTATGGATAAGAACAAACTAATGGCACATGATATTGATCACTTATTACAAATAGCTAGGGGTATGCGATAAGAATCTTTTTGCTAACGAAACGAAACGAAACGATATTTAAGATGTCTATCTTCATTCGAAACGAGACGAAACGAAATATAGATTTACTTCCGAGAGTTCGAAACGATACGAAATCAAGGTCCATTTAATTCGGAATTTTACGAAACGAAACGAAATTTATTTTTTTCCGCGGAATTTTTATTGAATTGATTTTACATTATGTACGCAATTCTGATTTCATTTTTAAAGGTCAAATAACTGCTTTGCGACCAAAGGAGTTATAGTAACAGAAGAAGCAGTCTGTGATAAATCGCCGCTTTCCCGTTGATATATGTACATTGGTAAAAAGGCAATACGCCAGCTGTGTCGCTTTCAAAGGAATTCATCGTGGAGTGTGTGTACCCGAATCTAATAAATTTTATGTCAGTTCAGCTTTATATAAGTAGGTATATGAAAATATAGAAATTCTGCGATTTTTTGATATTCTGATACAATTTTTATTAAACACCTTATTTCACTTAAAAATTATGTGATTATGCTGAAGCATACTTCATATTCACTTATCAGCGTGGTCTTATAGTATTGAGCTTACTCAAAACCAGAAAATGAATGTATGTATAGATTTTATTTTTTTATCTAAAGGGATACTCATTTTATCAACATCTGCCAGTCGTTTACGCAGATAGAGAATCGTTAATAGCCTACATTTGCTCGCTAGACGAATCCTCTGCGCCTTTCCAAAATGCACAAATATATGTATTTCAGAAATGTAACTGCAAAATTTTTACGGCAGCAGTTTGTCCGGTATGAAGAAATAATTTTTCCTGTCTCATACAAAAACTTGTAACAATAGGATATATCATTTCCTTCGAAATTCAACATAGTCTTATATACAATCAACTCGATGAACCAAGCTATTGTCTGTTTGTCGTTCGATACGTGTTTGTGTATAAGAGGCATGCAAAACTTGTTCTCAAATTTTCATCCTCAACCGACTTCAATAAGGCAAAGACGAAGGTGCTGTTTGAACGAGATGGCGCCACAACATTTGAAGTAAAATCACAGAGAACAGACATGGAGGCTCGAACAAAATTTCTTGCAAAACATGTGAAAACAAACACACCGAACCTCAACGCCACCGACGTCGACATTGCAACTCACAATCTCATTTTGACAACACGATGGCGCTGGTATGCTCTTGCATGCATAACGACACTAGCGCACAGTGGCATTTTTTTTTGACGCTAGCGCTAATTATGTACGGGATAACGTCGACATTCCAAAGTTATTCAAAATGAACAGTAAAAAATTATCACAACATAGCGAGTTCAGCTTCAACGTCTGTTCTCTGTGGTAAAATGAATTTCCTTGTATGGACAAATCATCCGTTCTCATTAACTACCCGTCGCATCAATATGAAACCTAGGTCAAAAAGCAACAAATAATTTTTAGATTTTTTGTTCCCACGACTTGTTTCACAGTTCTAAACAATAAAAGAGATTTCATTGTACTTCCATACTAAATTTTAGATGTATACTTTCAATTTCTTCAAGACTGTTCTCCACCTCGTGTGTGTAGAAGGAACATTGAAAGCTTACGATATCTAACAGCAGATGTCACTAGTGTATATGCAATATCACATTGATGCAAACACGCAGCAACACCACCTGTCGCCTGATAATGGAAATATTGCAATTATACCATCAGGTGTAGTGGCTGTTGTTGAAATATTTAGGAAGGGCCTCAAGCGGATTTTTTGCTAGAATGCAACTGACGATCTCCTATTGAGTGCAAGAAACAGCTGTATGAACCGGTCACGCCCTTGAAGTCACTTTAGGATTAGGAGCGGAAAATTAGTACATTCAAAGTTAATTGCCTATATGTCGGGTATTAAGCCACCCGGAGTGGAAATTAATTACTATGTCTGAGACTTGATTATGCATATGTACAACATGTGATAGATTTAGTTCGGAAAAGGTATTGGAGGGAAAATTAGTTTGACACTAATTATTATAAGAGAATGCTCTGCATCTCCGTGAGCGTCACGAGAAAGGAATCGTTGGTTTGTTGAAAAGGTAATTCATGTAAAGCCACCTTAATAAGCGACTAAATATGTATTGTAAACGAAATTATTTTGAAAACTCGAAGACGAAAACCGTGTTTTAAATCAATTCAACGCAAAATCAATGTGCTTAGTTTAATAATGTTTTCCTTAGGGCCTTCCTAACTCTTAAGCGGTGCTTAGTCATGCGTTTAAACCTGGTTTTAGGCCTAAGAGGTAAAGAAGACGGCCTTTAATAAGAAAGAGGCGCTCTAAAAATACTTCACAAGAGCCCTAGTGGTACCACAGAGAACAGACGTTGAAGCTGAACTCGCTATGTTGTGATAATTTTTTACTGTTCATTTTGAATAACTTTGGAATGTCGACGTTATCCCGTACATAATTAGCGCTAGCGTCAAAAAAAATGCCACTGTGCGCTAGTGTCGTTATGCATGCAAGAGCATACCAGCGCCATCGTGTTGTCAAAATGAGATTGTGAGTTGCAATGTCGACGTCGGTGGCGTTGAGGTTCGGTGTGTTTGTTTTCACATGTTTTGCAAGAAATTTTGTTCGAGCCTCCATGTCTGTTCTCTGTGGTGGTACTGATCTGATTAATATCTAAATACATTTACACTCTGAGCCTGACCTATAAATCGGATCACTTCTGAAAAAAATAGGATAGAATAGTAAAGGATATTTTTCGTTTTCTGTTGGACATTTCTACCAAAACACTGAAGACGTTTTATAGAAAACGAAATACGTATTTGTCGACTAAGAATTGAATTATGAAGTAAGCGTTAATAGAAAAGAGGCTCATGGCAGTGAAGCCTGAATAAAGAAATAAAATAAGTCGACCGAAATCTAACCTGGCAACAGCTTAAAGAGATAGCCGGGCAACGCTCAGGATAGAGATCTTTTAGGTCGGCCCTTTGCACCACCGAAGGTGTACAGGATCCATAAGAAAGTAAGTTAATAGAAAAATGTGTATAACATTAAGTTTTGAAAACAGCTTTATGATTTTGTTCTGCGGCGCAGCCAAAATGTTTGATAATATACGACCGACCGAGACAATATGGCTCAAGTTTAAATTTGTTTCGAAATTCCGCGGAATTCCGTTAAATTTCGTTAAAGGCTAAATTTTTGTAGCGAAATTTTTGTAATTTTACGAAACGAAACGAAATCAGGAAATCTGATTTCGCCATGCTCAAATTCCGCGAAATTCCGCGGAATTTCGTTTCGAACCACCTGAAACGAAATTTTTCGAAATACCGCATATGCTTACAAATAGCATAACTTGATATCTTCATGATATTTTAGTGCAAAATATTGATATTTTCATCTGATCTTTTATCTCTTATGTCAATCATGTCCATATCTCATTTTGCTATCTTATCAACATTTGATATTATTGAGCTATTTTCGTCTACTCGGGATGTGGCACCTTGTCAAATGCCTTTAAAAAGTCAAAATAAATAGCGTCGACCTGGCTACGGTTCTCCAATTCGTAAAGCAACTCATACAGTGAATGCCATTGGGTTGGATGTCGTTGATCGCTTTTTCATGAACCCATGTTGATACTCGGAGATGATAGACTGTACTGCTGGGTATAACACTTCGTGCAAAAGACTCTCAAAAACTTTGACGAAACAGTTCAAGATTGATATCGGACGGTAGTTCTCAACACTATGTACATATGTTACCGGATTTGTACACGGGAACGATCGAAGCAAGCTTCCAAGCTTCCGGGAAAACACTATCGCTTATAGATCGATTGAAAATTGAAGCAATGGGCATTGCCAGCGATGAAGCACATTGTTTGATGAAGGTGGGCGGTAAGTGGTCGGGTCCCGGTCCTTTTGATGTGTCAAACGAGCTGAGAGCTTAAAAATATCTGCATTGCTAAAAGTGACTTGAGGAAGCCGGACGGAATACGACGGAAGACTTTCGATGTAGCTTTGAGCCTCTGGAGGAGGAGGATTGTCGTCATGTACTGAGCGGAAGAAGCTGGCAAACAAATTTGCTGTTGCGTCAGGTGATCGGGAGGAAACATACATGGCATGTATGCAGGAAAAATGAACACTTGTATCAAACTTACACAGATTTATGATAAAAATTGTGCAAATGTAAAGCGGAAGTTCAAAACACAAACCATATAAAATTATATCTAAATTTATTTCAAAATAAATGATATTCCAAAACTTTTTCTTCTTTATATTATTTTGAAAATTAAAAGCCTTTCAAAAGATATACCAGGTTTTCAAAACGCTCTCGTAATCTTAATTGATTAACTGATTGTTCAGTGCAATAAGAATATGAGTTCAATTGTTTGACTAAGTGGTAAAATTAGCCAATTATTCTCGATTTATGATTGAATTCAATGTAAGTCCTTAACGTGTTCATTTTACCACCTGTTCCCATAATTTTAATCTATTACTGACGATGGTATTTTTTCGGCTTTTTCAGTCTTTATGATAGGCTTAAACGGGTTTTGAGTCAACTATCCAACGTTTCGATGTTTATTACACCTTCTTCAGGGATAGGTGTAATAAACACCGAAACGTTGGTTAGTTGACGCAAAACCCGTTTTAGCTTATCGTAAAGACTGAAAGAGCAGAAAAAAAATACTGTCGTCAATAACCAATCACAGTCGAAAGCAACAATTAAAATTAATCTCATACTGGAAGGCCGCGAATTATGGCTTTGAATTGTTTTGCCTTTGTGCTTTTATGAGTGAAAACAGAAATTTGTTGTCAATTTGTGTAAGTTAGAACTGAGTGCCGAATGGTGATGTTGGTTTTCTTCAGATTCTCATTCATCAGATCGAGGAAAACGTTCTTCACCACCAGCGGTGGAATTTTGTTTCGTTGATACTCTTGTTAAACATTGTTTGAATTAACAACTTGATGATTCATCAGGTCCATCTGCATTAATTTTTTTTCATCGCCATTCTTTCTCCCAAATCATAACTGATATTTTTCAGCGAATTCTAGTCTTGTCGTTTTATGCCGAGGCCACAGGCGAGGAACGTGGACACTTTTACCATATTTTGTGTGCTTATCACTGTTCAATATTTGCTGAACTAGACATTTTGATACGGGAAGATTCAATTCCTGCCTGATATTCTGTAAACTGAAAAATAATGTGACGTATGCGCCAAATTTCGCCAAACTACATCTTATTTTGAGACTATAACCTAATTGAACAATTAAATTGATATCATTTCAGATTCGGGTGATTGATTTTCATGTCATGTTTACCTTACCATGTTGGTTAGAGTTTGCCTCAGAACATTTTTTTTTTGTTTTCAGTATTCTAAAATCCTACAAGTGTACGCACCACCCTCAGAGCAGAAAAAATAGAAACAATTTTACTCAGATTTTCCACCATTATAAAAATACCTGCAGACAATGCTGATGGGTAGCATCAATCATAAGGTAATCACCATCCTATAATCATCTTCGAATAAAAGTTCGACTCAGCACGAGCTTCTTCGGCGTCTGTCGAGTCAATAAATCGAAAAGAAAAGTTAGACCGTTTCATCCCCCGCGTGCCGTCAAATCAGCACAGCGTAGAAACGGATCAACGTCGGAGGTATAACTACTTATGAACAAAAGCGGACATGATTATGATTTATGCAAAAATGGAAAAGCGCGAGTCATGGTAGCGCATACAAATTGCGAAACAACGGCTTTCCCCGATGGGATGGGGAAAACTTTTCCACTTGGCATAATTTAGACTACAGCACGAGATGGAAAAGACGTTTCGATCTCAAAGAACTGCACAACATACCGGAACGTTGTTGCGATAACATAGTCGAGTCGACGACGTGCCATCACATGAGCATCGCATTTTACGGATTCGTTTGGATTTTCGCCTTAAGGCAAGGTCTACATTCGCATCCTCTTTAGGTAAGTGGTGCTGTCGCAAACTACCGAAGTAAGGTAACAGCACTTTTCAAGTCAGCACTAGCAGCTATTGGCGTGTCTATCAATATTTATGAGCCGGATGCTTCCATGGGACTGCTGCCCAGGTGTTGGTGGCTCAGGTAGTTGCTGATGTTGCGATTCCTGTTCGGCACACGTGGTGTCATTGAGTATCATCGTTTATTCTTCTGAATTCCGTTATCTCAGCTTTATCGTCGAATAATCCATTTATATTTCTTTCCTTTGCTATCTAATAAATACATACGTACCAGCACATGTGGCTTTGGTTTTTTGTTGTCCCTTCCCTTTCACAGACTGTCACAAATGTCTTACCACCCACTCTGTTAAAAAAAATGGTTGCAGTTTTTGGACGAATCTTCATCGTCTGTCAATAAGTTCTGTTGTCGATTGATCTAGATTTGATTAGAATTTTAGCAGTCTCTCGTCAAATGTCTGATACTATCGCCATAGAAACACTAAAAAATTAGAAAAAAATAGCTATCCTTTTTTCATGGGTACTGTTACCAATACTGGAGGTATTAGTAGATCAAAAAAAGAAAAATATTATTTAAAAAATCGATAATTAGGCGCTATTGCTATTTAACATAAACAACTACCAAAAATTGCTTGCACCACTAATGGGTACACAGTTCCTTTTATTAGTGGTGATAAAAAATAATTTTGGTTCACATAGTGATTCAATCCATTGATTTCTTATGAGACTCGCCATTATTGGTACAGCTGGTCCAATTTTAATAATACTGATTTAACAGCATATTTATAGCAGGCAACTGGAACCATCATAATTATGGAAAAACTTATTAAAACCCAACTACCTCTACTATTGGTGCTACCTCCACTAAGTGTACGGTTACCCTAGTTGATTTCTTTTGTATCAATGCATGCTGATATTTTTACTATGGGGAAATATTAAATACGTTTCATACATACAATGAGTCAGCTCATTTAACGAGTTTTTAACGATCAAGCTCATTTTTCGAAATTGAAACTCAATAATTAATTTCACATATTAATTGGGCATGAGCTATGCAAAATAGACGTCCATCGACGAGATTCCAATTTGCAGAAGTTAACAGTCATAATATCAATCGACATCTGACAAGCGAATCACGGCTGGTGATGATGTAATTACCCACCTTTTTCATGCTATCAAATTGCCATTCGTTTCCGATTCGTTAATTTTCCCAGCCGAGGCATGACCTCCAACAACGGAACTGGATGAGAAGCCATCATCCCCCAGCGATGGCGGCTTTATCTGTTGCTTCGGTCCGATATCACTGCCACGATTCTCCCTACATCAGATTCCGCCAACAGCAGTGGGATTTCGACGGGCATCTACCGGATGTGGCAGCTCGTGGGACGTGTCGTGCAGTAAATATTGATCATTTTTATTGTTACCATTGTCATCCGCATTTTCATCGTCATAACGCACGCCGGCGACGTTTACTCCCCGGAGATGGTTGGGCTGCTGATTGGCATCGCCGTTGGGCGTAGCGCTGCGGCTGGAGGGTTCGTTACCGCAGACATCGGGATTCCCGGCGGCGCCAATAACGACGACGTCTTGGTCCTGACTGTCGTCTACATGATGACAGACGTCTGTTATATCGTTCCGCTGACTGTGGATGGTTCCGCTGGAGCAGTAATAGGACGATTGATTGACGACGAAATTGTCTTCCGTGTCGAATGATTTATCCGAATATTCCGAGTACGAATCAAAATCGTCACAGTCAAAGTACTGGCTCTGCAAGAAAGAAATGTAATCAAAGAAGACGGGTATTAATTTATTTCAGGAATGAAATATCTTTTGATTGATCGACAGAAAAAGAAGAACCTTTATTTAACAAATGATGCATGACCAGGCATACATTTCGATTATTTTTGTCTGTTATTTCAATATACCTTTAGTTGAAATGATTTTAGTTTATTCGGAAGTAGGTCTATGGATTGTACACTTGTCACTCAGATCTTATATTTTTTCATTAAAACTCATGATTTTAGTATACATATTGTATTTAGCAAATCATATTTTATTAAATCGTGTTTTGTGGTATATAACTACCAGGTCCGAAGCGCAAAACGCGCACTGTCGACCTCCGATAACTATACCAGCAGAAGAATTCGGAGACGCATCAAGGCAGGAAATCGTATGTACTTTGGATTCCGCAAAACGCTTCGATCGAATAGAGTTCGCCGCCATACCAAACTGATTATCTACAAAACGCTTATTAGACCGGTAGTTCTCTACATAATTGGAGGACTTTTGTAAACTAGAACTGCAAGCCGATAACTCTAAAGTAAACTGGGGATGCTACGCATAATAGATTCAAAGTTTTGAATGGCGCTGTAAAACCGGAAACATTTATAATTTTGCAATTTTAAAGATATATTATCTAACCCAACAGCTAATCCACGTATGACTACTACTACTAGTCAGTGAACAACTATGCAGGATAGGTACGATAATTCTTCATTTCTCTCAATTTTTGTTGTATATCTATCTCAACTGGTGGTCTGATGTACGCTAATGCTGCAAAGAGAATACATTTCACACTAATTTTCATTTAGCCAAAATCAATGCTCGCAAGACTTACTTTGAGATTCTCTAGATCGTAAACGTTTTTTCCAGTAGTCTTCCATACGCACGTTGTAGTTTTACAAACAACAAACCATTTTTTTAACGATCTTTCAGACGCGCAATGTATTTTTGCAAACCACAGGAGAACATGGATAGAAATGATATCCGGAGGTTCTACGCAACTGTCACTGGCGTGTAGCATAAGACTGCGTGTGTGCAATGACCGAGAGGGGAATTTCCTGACAGACAAGACTATGGTGACAGCCAGGTGGAAGAAGCCTTTCGAAGATTTGTTGAACGGCGAAAATGAAAGTGTATAAGGGGCAGGATAGACATAGTCGGCGACGGTCAGGCTGTGGAACCACCAACGCTGCACGAGGTAAAGAAGGCTCTAAACGAGCTGAAAAACAGTAAAGCTGCTGGGAAGGACAAGATTTTTAAACACGGAAATGAGCAGTTGCATCAATCAATCCACCACATTATGTAGAAAATATGGGAGGATGAAGAACGGCCTGCCGGCTGGTTGGATGGCCTAATATGCCACAGGCCACAGACTAGAGTTTGTCAATTACACAGAGATCATCCTTCTGAACTCGGCGTACAAAATCCTGTCGCGTATCCTGTTTAACAGACTAAGACCGCTTGAGGAGTCCTTCGTGGGCGAATACCAGGCAGATTTTCGCGAGGACCGATTAACGACGGATCAGATGTTTGGCTTGCGGATGATCCTTGATATGTTTTGGAAGTACAACTTGCAGACTCATCATCTGTTCAATGATTTCAAAGCAGCCGTTCCTGGCGGGTACCCGGTAAGGATCTGCTATAATGGCGATATCCGTCCCCCATTCAGCAACTGTTTGACACAGCAGTTGCTGGGCTGCATCACAGTGGTTCAGGTTTAGCCTCGTTACCTGCACTGTGATTTTGCAGCACGCTTAAACGCCGGGCACTTCGAACCCCCCATGGGGTGCTTGATGATCGCAGCTTTGCTGGAACAGATCAAACAGTTGGGAGGGTTCGTGCAGCATTGTGCCTTATGTCCCTCCAATCCGCAGCGTCGACAGAGCTTGCTTCTGTCAGGGCCTTTGCAGTCCCATTGCTTGTGCCCCGGTTCCAGGCACTTGAAGCAAACTTCGGGTTGCTCGTATATGCCCACAGGGCATACCGACCACCCCACCTTGACGCTCCCTAACTTGACTACCTTGGAAGCGTCAGCTGCAGGTAGCCGAACCAATGCTACCTGTGTCCCTGCTGGACCTTTCCGTAGCCGAACGGCTGCGGTGGACGCCTCCACTTCACACTGTCGCCGCAGTGCCGTGACGAGCTCTTCGACTTCGGTGATCTCGTCCAGGTCTTTAACCCTTAGATTCACCTCCGTCGTGAGTGCCCTCACCTTGACCGTCTCGCCTAGGACTTCCTCCGCCAACTTCTTGTAGGCGGCGCCCTTTTGCGAGACGCCCCGCTTTAGCTCGAGGATCATCTCGCCCGTCCGGGTACGTCTTATTCGACGTACGTCGGCGCCGAGTTCACCGAGCTTGACGTCACTCCTCATCGCCTTCAAGACGTCCGAGTACTTAGCCTCGACCGTTTTGATGACTAGACTTTCTGCTACCCTCATTCGCCTGGGCCTTCTTTTCGGCCCTTGACGTCTTCGGTTTCCTCTTATTCTTGTCCAGGGTTCAGGAGGCGTCATCCCCCTCTATTTCCCTGGTCTGGGGCGGCTGAGAGCTCTCAGCCTGCCGTAACCCCTTACCACCGTCTTTCCTGGGTGGACGGACCTTTCCAGGTCCTTCCTCCCCGGTTTTGGAGGTACCTGGCCGGGGTTCGGCTTCCCAGCCCCACTACCCTTGTTCGGGGTAGTAACCCTCCGCGTTTTGGGGCGGCCCCAGGAGCTCATCCCCTGGAGACTGTCTCCCGTTTTTGTGTCTGCTCCGTTGGAGCAGCCACCCCGACGTGCCCGCGAATACTTGAGCCTCGGTCTGGATAGACTTTGGCACCACCGTCTTCGCTGGCACGTCCTCGGTCGATTCGACCTTGCTCAAATCCGCGAATTCTTGGGCCTCAGTCTGGGTAGACCTTGACTCCATGGATTTCACGGGTTCGCACTTGGCCGTCCCGACCGCCGTTTCCAGCTTGGCGTCCAACATCGACTTTCGAAGTTTCTGCAAGCTCCTCTTGAGGTCCTTACTGATATTATGTTTCGATGACGCAAAGTCGATTATGGCGTCCAGCTGTTCCGTCGCCACCTCGAAGGCCGAAAGCCCATCGCGTTTGCGGTTCATCGCCTCCACAAGCCATGGGCCGTCAATAACCTTTACCGGCGTTTTTTAGCCGAGAGGAAGGTTAAGTGACCCACGCTGGCGCTGCGCACTGAGCTGCCGACTATTGCCTCTGGCCTCCTAGGCGGAGACCTGAACAACCCACCTCTTGCGAAGGGGTTGTCGCCTACACTACTACCACTAGTTGAAGAATTGCCTTGGTTTTCCATTTTGGTCCCACGAGTTGCTCGGGAAAAAAGGTCCACCACGCCAGAGCCCAGCATGACGCGGTAAGGGACAATTACTGTGGAGGGTGCCCAGGTACCCCACAGGCTCCGTTAAAGGCCTAGCTTATTATTTCACCCCCCTGGCCATGCATCCCCTCGGCACGGGTCGCTTGACGCCTTGGGATTAGGGGTTAGGGACAATGGTCCCGGTCTGACTCGCAGTGACCATGGGGAGGGGTCGTCAAGCCCTTGGACAAAGTCCCTGCTGCCCCCAATGTGCTATGCCACTCCTGCCTCAGCACAACCAGATCACTCACTCCCTGCCGAAGCAGCTCACGTGCTACCCTACCGAAGTAGGGACACTCCCCAACTCACTCTAACACTCCACTGCCATGCCTCGAGGTGTCGATAGCGGTATGTAGGGACCAATCAACGATACTACGCTACGACACTCCTACCTCAGCATGTGCAGTCCATACTCAGACTTCTGCTGCGCTTCGAGGTGACAATAGCGGTGCCCCGCTATGACACTCCTGCCTCAGCACAAACAGATCACTCACTCCCTGCCGAAGCAGCTCACGCGCTACCCTACCGAAGTAGGGACACTCCCCATGCCAATTGGCACTCCCTGGGCTAGTGCTTTTGAAGCGGCACACAGTAGCTTTGATAGAGTCTGCTTACGGGCACTTGTGGTTTTTTGGGAGGGATTTTAGCAGAGCCCACTGCTAAATCCCACCACGCCCTAGGCAGTTCTCCCTGACTCACAGACAGCTGGGGAGGGGTCGTCAAGCCCTTGGACATGGTCCATGCTGTCCCTGCTGTCCCTGCTGCCCCCAAGACAGGAGGTTTGCGCAGGCCAAATAAGCCGCCTTAAAAAACAATAATTACTTATTTATTAATTTATTTAACACCGTCTTCGATACAACAATCGTACAGACTGAACTTAATTATTAATTCTATACTTCTTCTATTTTTAAAAACATTTTTGGAGATGTTGAGATCAAATTCGTTACAAATTACATTAAAAGCACGGATACAGCAGTCTAGTGGGTTGTTGTAACCATAGTTTGTTCGGTGATATGGAACAGCTAGTAGGGAAGAATGCCTTAGTATTCGGGGGGGAATATACAGCGGAGTTTGTTCAAGCAGTGTAGGGCAGTCAATATTTCCTTGTATTATATCATACACAAATAATCGCTGCATTTTCACACGTCTGGCAGATAGGGACTCCAAATTTATGAGTTGACATCGTTCAGAGTATGGAGGAAGGTTGTCTGGGCAGCATCCTTAACGCAAAGCGGACAAACTTCTTCTGTACTCGCTCGATGGTTAGCATGTGAGCTACATAGTACGGTGACCAAACCGGTGAAGCATACTCTAAAATGCTTCGCACCAACGAACAATACAACGTCTTCAGTGCATAAACATCGGTGAATTCGAAAGCGTGCCGACATTACGAAGATAATACGACTCGATACAATCGGCAACGACCTAGGCGACGAATAAAGGATCACTATTGGAAGCTTGGAACATGGAACTGCTAGGAACTCGCTAGGCTTCGCAGGTTGCGACAGGATAATCTACGATGAATTACATCCCCGCAACTTCGACGTCGTAGCGCTGCATGAAATCTGCTGGACAGGACAGAAAGTATGGAAAAGCGGGCATCGAGCGGCTACCTTCTACCAAAGCTGTGGCACCACCAACGAGCAGGGAACCGGCTTCATAGTGCTGGGAAAGATACGCCAACGCGTGATTGGGTGGCAGCCAATCCACGCAAGGATTTGCAAGCTGAGGATAAAAGGCCGTTTTATAAACATTAGCATCGTCAACGTGACTGCTCTCACGAAGAGAGACCCGACGACGACACGTGTGTCCAATCTACAAAAAGGGCGATAAGCTGGATTGTAGCAACTACCGCGCAAACACATTGCTGAACGCGAATCTATGACAAACGGTCGAAAGGACAAAATGTCGAAAGACAAAAGGTCGAAAAGACAAAAGGTCGAAAGGACAAAAGGCCGAAAAGACAAAACGTCGAAAGGGACAGAAGGTCGAAAGGACAAAAGATCGAAAGGCAAAGAAGGTCGAACGGGACAAAAGGTTGAAAGGGCAAAAGGTCGAAAACGACAAAAGTTGGAAAGGGACAAAAGGTCGATCAAGAATAAGTTGATAACAAGTCGGGTGTATTCCAAATGAATTTATGAAATGCATTTAACTTCAAGCAGAAATAACGCACTCATCTAATCAATCAAAGTTGAAGAATGAGCAATTTTCAAAGAAGGAATAATTATTTTTAAACAATATTATGAATATCTAGATAGTTCTGAATACTTTGTATACGAGTATTGAAAACAGGACAAGGGCACCGCTTTTTCAGCAGGGCAAATTGCAATAAAACGTTTGAAACTAAACACAGTCGATACACATAACATAAATTACTTACAACTACGGTATTTCCCACATCAGAATTAAATCTAACGCGTCCGTTCTGTCTCATGTTTTCACTTACTCTGTTATGTGAGATATACGACAAAACGAAACTTATGAAAACCCGAAATCTGCTGCACAGATACAGAACAGGGGCTCTGTATTCTGCATTCTCACGTAACAACCAGAAAGGCAAAAAGATTGTTGATATAGGAAATGAATGAACGTTGTATTGCGCAAGATAGCTCTTTTATTTTTTACTATTTTTAACAATTAAATAAAATTATTAAAATGAGTGCAAATAATAGATAAATATCTAGGTTTTCTGAATGTCACTTCGATCTGTCAAAATAGTGCACGCTGCAACCGAGCAGACGCAAGCATTAAAAATATACCCGTGTAAGACACACCGGTATATTTGATGTGAGGCGTGATTTGGAAATTTCAAACATCCATCTATTAGTTGTACTCACGGAATGAATTTGATTTAATTGTAAAAAATGGTGAAAAATAAAAGAGCAGAGTTCTTGCTAACTGTGTAGGGCTCTGGTGTGAGATTGATTCTCTCCTCTTCTGTTTCATGTCTATTTTGACCTTTCGTACTATTCGACCTTTCAATCTTATTGATACTTGTTTCTTTCGCCCTTTTGTTCCGTTCGACTTTTTGTCCCATTCGACGTTTTGTCCATTTCGACGTTTTGTCTTTCGACCTTTTGTCCCTAACGCTGAACGCCACCTACAAGGTGCTCTCTCAATTTCTATGCCGCCGACTAACACCAATTGCAAGAGATTTCGTGGAGGACAGAGGCGCGGCAACGTTCCGAGACGTTGATAGGACAAAAACTGGATTATCAAATCTATAGAATACTTTTACGGAATTTCAACGACTTTCCGAAGATCCTCTCAGATTTCATGAGATTTTTTCGGACATCTTCAGATCAGTTATAAATCGCCCTATGACTACTAGGACAATAATTACATTTCCACTGTTTATAGAACATTTTTAAAAAGCATGTCTTCAAACATGATTATGATTATGGATTCCTGTATTTCAAACAATTATCACTAACTTCTATACATTCGAACCTTTAGAAATCAGAAATTTCACTACGATCTATTAGTAAAGCTTATGATCGTCCAAGAATCTTTAAGTTTTATTTACCGGTTTTCTGAAATCTCAAGAACAATCTTTCTCTGAATTTCACACCATTTTCTTTCTAAATTCTAAAATTTCTTGGAAACGTAGGTATATTTGTGATTCCTACAGATTCCAATAATCCTTTGGAAGCTTTCAATGTTCTTCTTCTTAGTGGCCTGCTACCAGACATCCAGATGAACTACAATCATAATAAACTGCTTCATATTCGTATATTTCTGCGATTGTTCTCTCACATTCTTGTCTAGTTTCTCAACTTTTGGAGATGAGCTCAGCAGTCTAATGACTACCGCTTCTGTCTTACAGACAGGAGGTCTGGCATAGACTACATCCATTTTCTAAGTGAATCCTTGATCTATATTTCTGTTCATCTACCTATCCATATTAGACCTCTTCATGTTTTCAAAACGTATCAAAAATTCAACCAGTCAGCCCAGAATCACAATTCTTATGCTAAAATAAGCCTCCTGTAATTCGGATAAAATTTCGAGGTGGATCAGTCAGTCGATTTAATGTTTTTAGGCTATTTTCAAATTTGAGAAAAATATAACAAGAGATATAAATGCCGTATATTTCTCGAGATCCGAGATCACGATCTAGCCATCGACGTATAACCGGAAAAGAGTGAGGACCCCGATTGTCAAGGGCCAAAACAGAGGTCAACAGGCACGCGATATAAAACAGCAAAGTTTTGAGGATTTTTGAGCCCGCTTGGGCCAGTAGTGAAGCTGTGGAAGACCGCAACCTTTCCCGCCAGTTGGTCCTGCACCGACAAGTTGCTGGTAGCAAGAAGCGTGTACCGCCCCAGCAGGAGTGCAAAGGAGCTCAAAACGATCCCCTTAGCAGCTAAAGGAAGCCACACGCCAACTTGTGGATCCCTTTTGGTCGGCAAGCCACCGAAGAGCAAGCAGCGCACGGGTAACCTCATCAATTTCAGTCATCAGCTAACACAAAGTTTTCAGCCAGGCGACGCCAGCTGTGAACAAACAGGTCCAACTAAAGACTGCTCCATGCGCCGAGGATCGCTCTTACTTTCCATCGTCCCGATCGACCGTAGGGTGTTGGAGCAGACTCGATAAGCCCAAGCCGGAACATCAGTCACCATCGAAACATTTATCCAGCGCTGTGGCTAGGCTAGCTCTCACCGACTCGAGGAAAGAAAGACCCTCAAGCGGAGGCCGCCCGAAGGCCATAGTACCAGCCCAGCGTCGCCATCCGGGTGACGTAGATCGCCTTTCTTCGCTCCATGACCTTCTGAACGGAGAGGTTTCTCTGGTCCTCCACGAGCATCGATCCAGCACCTCAAAGGGTCCAGCTCCAAGAACTCCGACGATACCGAACGAATGCTTTAGCATTGTCCCGTTTCTGCCACAGAACCGCCGCTAAGACTCCGGTAGTGACCAACCCCCTCCCCCACCCTGGAAAAGGTATGTTTGAACGCCCACATACTCTACCTGTAGCATGCCACCCACGATTTAACTTTAAATAAAAACAAAATGAAATAGAATATACCTGTCCGTCTTTTCAATTACGGAAGCTATCCCTGTGCTCTTGTTGAAGCTATTCTTCGTTGTTTCGTCTACCTGGGGGGTTGCGTGTGCCCCTTAAGCAGGATGTTAGTCGACCTTGAGAGAACTACAAGGTGAGCTAGTTAGGGACGTCAGGACGTCCACTCCATAGACGTGAGGACGTCAAAGGAGATTATTGCAGGTTCTTAAAAATGCTTAAATTTATGTTCATTCGAAAGCTTTCGGCTAGGATATTAAGGACCCGAGCTAAATTCTACAGAAACAAGGGCCCCTCGTTAGTTATACATGAAATCACTTTTATGGACCCCTCGATTTTAGTCAATGTTTTTGACTCGCCAAAACTGTCATAACTCCAACATTTCTCAACCGATCTTAGAGATCAGCAAATCGTTGGAAAGAGGAAGAGTGTGTCCTCAATTTTCAACAATAAAAGAATACTCAAAACTTTTGAGCCTTCCAAATAAAATACTGTTATAGATATGCGCTTTATTTTCGAAACATATTTGGCGTAGAACAGTGTATGAAATCAAGGAACTGACCTCGTAGTATCATAATAACCATAAAAAATAATGTTCTTGGGTCAAATAGGCCTTAAATACATAACTTAAGTACATACATAACTTTTGATAGAAATAACATAACAATTTTGGACACAAAGCATAATATAAGTTAAGCTATCCTTCTATGTATTCAAAATCGGTGGCTGCGAACCTAGTAGAAAAATAGTTTTCAAAAATAAATCCAAGATGGCGGCCAAATTCAATATGGCTACCTGCATTTTTAATATTGCAAATTGAGGACATACTTTTCCTCTTACGAGGGGTCCATAACAGTGATTTCGTGTATAACTAATGAGGGGTCCATCTTTCTGGAGAGTTTAACTCGGGTCCTTAATATCCTCGCCGGAAGCTTTCGAATGAACATAAATTTAAGCATTTTTAAGAACCTTGTGCAAATAGTGGCCCGGTGAACCAATGGTACGTTTTTTTCTGGTGGCTATACCCTGTACATCTATTTCCCTAAAAGTGATATTTTTTTCATTCAAGATGTTTTAAAGAGTGCGAGTTTTCTCATGGTTGAATGCTTTTGAGCTGGTACGTATTGGAAAAACGAATATTTTCGTGCAGAGTTCCTATTCATGGGACACGTTTAAACGAACGATAGAAACTTAAGAACAATTGGTAAAACTCGTGTGTGATCCTATGGTCAAAAATTATCCTTGAGTCAGAGTGCAACGAACAACGAACGTTTGCATTAAAAGAAATGCCTACATTGGTAAAAACTTATTAGAAAAAATACTACTATTTTAGTCAAAATTTTTGAATTTCTTTATCTTCAAAAATCAGAATATAAGAATTGCTACCGACAAAGTTTTTAATTTGAAGATAGGTTCGATAAGTTATCTGTCCCGCTATTTGAAGAATTGCAGGAGAAGCAAAAACAAGCTCAGTAGAAAATAGTTGAAAAATTGATGAAAATTTCCCATTATGGTGCCGCAACTCGCTGTCGCGCCGGTTTTAATTATTCCCTTCAGCTGTTGTTAGGAATGCCCATCATGCTCCAAATTCATTATTTCTTGCAAACCATTGTTCAATTCACACGAGGCCCATCCGTATTCCGGGGGCTGAATTTTCAATGAGGATTGCCATGTCATCTGACTGGTTGATTACAATGCAAGGGTAGTGAAGGCAGAATTCCAGCGCGAGACTGAAGTTAGTCAGTCATTTCCCGACAGCTCCAACCGACAGCCGACAGTTCTTCATTCGGAACCATTCCGAGTAGGTATGCCGAGAGCCGTCACGCCGTTCACTCCAACTCAGCAGACAGGCAAGAAGGCAGCAGAAACACATGAATAAACTTTTCCACCAATTAATTAGTGAGGCTATTAGCATTTAAATAGAGGTATGGGCCTTTTGGGTTTTGTGTGCAAAAATTCCTGACTCGTGCTTATCGAAAACTTCCACTTGTTCCTAATGAATATTAGATGTTGAAAAATCAATCGGCATCCTGTGGCTCATTGAATTGAACAAAATTGAATGCCATAGCAAAGGGTAAAGGGATATTTAAGGACAATCCTCATGGAATCCAAATTTAAAAAGTAGGTTAGAACAACGACCCAAAATGCACCCCTTAAGCTTTATCGATGTTTTCACCAATATAAACAAGAATAACGAACCATTTCAACGTGTAGATGCAAAATTTATAAAACCAGCTACGTTTCACAATGGTCTCCTGATTCAAAACAATATGGTTTCCATGACTTTCTATCGCATTTAAAAATGTTTTGAAAATAGGCCTGGGGCAAAACGCCCGAATGGTGGTGTGCAATGACTCAATTGCATGTAAAATGGCGAACGCATGGTTGTTTGTTTTTTCCTTAATGGATTGAACTACAATCTTACGGGTGAGGTGGAAGAATCGCAAATCGTTAAATTTGAGTGAATGAGAAGGGATTTTGCTCATTTTTCTCAATTGAGCTCAATAATGGATAACTAAATATGAATGGCACACCACTCAATACGGAAACATCGCACAACGGTCATTTATATTAATAAATGTGATTTTCAGCTTTGCTGCGTCGCAGCATGCGAGAGATAATAAAACTAATAGCTGTGCGTTGTTTTCGTATTGAGTGAACTGACAATATTTGAAAATCTTGAACTATTTTGTACACTAGGTACTTGGTAATTCAAGTAGGTAAATACAGCACGTACCGCATACCGAACCGATACATCAACAAGCCATTTTATGCTCCACAATGGAACCACAATCACAAAACTGTTTCGTCCACATTTCGCCACGGACGAATAATGGAGTGCTTGTAGTTACATGGCATTGTGATCAAATAATTTATTGCACTTATGGTTATCCATCGGCATGTGCACTTGTCATCCATGAAACGACGACAGGAAGCATATTGGAACTTCCTCGCCCCGATGTTTTAGAACAGGGTGCTAATGACGTACATTGATTGGCCGTTCGGTCAGCCAGTCCAATCACATGAATCACATCACAAGGGACTGGACTGACCATATGCTACAAAGTAGGGACCTGATCGGATAAGCATAAGAACAAAGAAAACTCACCTGGCAATCAATGCAGCGACAGTTGTCGCTGAGAGTGCACTTGATTCCGAGCAGCTGGGCCGCCTCGTTGTACAGGTCCTTGGTGGATTTCTCTTCATGTTGGGATGGGCTGGATTTCCTCCTGCTGCTGTCAGAATGAAAAATTAATGCAGAGCTTAAACACTAAAATCAAAGCAAAGCACAAGGTACATTGGGGGCCGTACATAAATCACGCAAACAGACATTTTATTGGGTTTAAGCTTTTTTATATTATATTTATGTTAATAGATGCTTTATTTATTTAAACTCTGAGAAGCAAATCATGTGGAAAATGATACTCGACAGAATTGATTTCACGAAAAGATTCAAGCTAGAAACCATAGAGGAAATTTATCTGATTTGTTTGCCCTCTACGTGGTTTATGAACTGCCCCTTTGCCACATCGAACCTACCTTTGACATCGGCTGAAGATATCACTCCCGCTAATCCCAGTACTAGTGCTGTTACTCTGTTTGGTGCTGCCGCATCTGCCAGGGCTGGTCCTGTGTATTCGATCCTCGTCGAAGAGTTTCCATATTTTGGCGATTTTCGAGTTCGTTCGGCCGTTGCTGTAGTTTGTCGTTTGGTGATGCCGCTGGCCAGGCAGCTGGGGATGATGGTTGCTGGATCTGTACCTTATTAGATCGTTGGTTTCAACAAAGTTGTTGTTGGCAGTTGAATGGCTCGCATGGTTCTGGTTGAGGCTGGTGCAAATTGTGCTGCAGGTTCCACTGAAGCCACAGTTCTGGAGGGGATGGTAAAGAGGCTGTCGGTTGTGGGGGGAGATGCTGGCAATGTTGGAACTATTGCTGCCATTGTTGTTGCTGTTCGATTTACTACATGGCTGCATTTCGGCAGCTGTTCTATTATTCACTGTTAATGCTCTTCCAGCCGGTGAACCGAATAATTCTATCATGTCGAAATCCTGTAAAACAGAGAAGCGTACGGAGAGAGGAGATTGAATTTTTTTGTTTTCCACGTTAGGATACGTGATGCAGTGTTATAAATTTCAATAGCGTGAGCTGGGTTTAGCAAGGCGATGGGCTTTTAGGATTTTATGAACAGTTTTATGCATAACACACGGTGGTGTGCAACTGGGAATAGATAACAGAGATTTTGGGAATGTAATCAAGGCTCGCAGTTGCTTCAATTGCTGCAGTCATTTGATGTTGGTAGAATGCGAAATAGTTTCAAATATTTATATTGTGGTTTATTCACATAATATCATTAAATTTATTTGATTCACTTATGAAGAAATATATTGCAATCGGACAGTCATAAGGTATGGACGTCTTTTCAGTTCGGTCCGCACGGTGTTGAACTTAGTCTGTAGATTAAAAAAACACCTTAATAAAGATTAAAAAAAAAAGTTCGGTCCGCACCTCCAAAAGGCTAAACTGTAGAAATAGAAGATAAGTTTCATTATATAAAAATAACATTTAAAAAAAAAAACAAAAGAAATACTCATAACCTAAGATGAAGGGCCAGAAGGCTAAACACTTTAAATGTAAAAATGACTGTGAAAAACAAAAAGATTAAAATAAATGAATTTAAAGTTATAAAAAAAAAAGTTCGGTCCGCAATTTAAATTGTATATATATTTTTACCAGTAACTTTTGTTATGAAAACTCATATGTGAATATGTACGTTATGTGGAAGATATTGATTTGCAAAATGTATTGGAGGTAACCAGTTTCCCTTCGATGGGACTCGAACCCATGACCCTACAGTACGCTAGACTGGTGCTTTAACCAACTAAGCTACGAAGGACCTCCGTCGGCCTTCGCAACCTAGCGGCTACTGAACGAGCTCGAGATTCCCAAATTGGACGCATAGTCAAATCACTCGCAATTCATTTATCAAGCCAATTGCCTACGCAATGCGGTCGGGTCTGAGCTTGACGACCGACTGGCAAATAGTTACACAACCTCACTTGATCAGTACCGTTGCTGATGAAGAATGTGTATAGCCGCCAGACATTCTAAATACACACGCTCCTCTAATGTGGTCGTGTACCATACACATGTGGAAGTGTTGGTTTGAGAAATGGATTGCGAGTGATTTGACTATGCGTCCAATCTGGGAATCTCGAGCTCGTTCAGTAGCCGCTGGGTTGCGAAGGCCGACGGAGGTCCTTCGTAGCTTAGTTGGTTAAAACCACCAGTCTAGCGTACTGTAGGGTCATGGGTTCGAGTCCCATCGGAGGGAAAGTGGTTACCTCCAATACATTTTGCAAATCAATATCTTCCACATAACGTACATATTGACATATGAGTTTTCATAACATTGTAAATCAATTTTTTTATTATATCTTTTGTGCGTAAATAGTAAGTTTTTTATTCAGTACCTTATCTCCTATATAATAAAAATAAAATGGTCTGTGTTCGTATCCGCATAACTCGAAAACAGCTGGATGGATTCTCTTCATTCCTTTAGCAAACACGTTAGTTATCGTTTCCGACGGGTTTATATGATATTTCCTCATGCGAAAATTATGAGAAATGTTGAGTATATCACGGTGTGTCTATGGGGAAACATTATTTTTCAAATATCAGTATCTCTGAAACACCCACCACGTGAAAATAGATGCTCTCCTCTTTCATATAGTGGGTAAACTAAAATGTTCTATCGGGGGATCCAGAACAATTTTTATTTTTTTCACTATTTTTGGTGCAAATTCCATAGAAATCTCAAATGATAGCCGATTTAACCCCCCCCAAAAATGTATGGAAAAATGACCCCCGATAGAACATTTTAAAAATGCACCTACGTGAAAGAGGAAAACCTGTACTTTCGTGTAGTGAGTGTTTTAGAGATACTGATTTTTTGAAAATAAGCCTCTTCGGACAAACACACCGTGAGTAAATCGTAAAAAAACTAAAATTAAGATTAGTATGGGCAGTTTATAATGCGCAATTTCGCCTGCTATGCAGGACAACGTCTGCCGGGTCGACTAATCTTCTTATCTATATATATAAAAATGAAATGGTCTGTGTTCGTATCCGCATAACTCGAAAACGGCTGGATGGATTATCTTCATTCCTTCAGCAGATATGTTCGTTATCTTTCCCGACAGGTTTATATAATATTTCCTCATGCGAAAATCATAAGTAAGGTTGAGTAAATCATGAAAAACTAAAATTAAGAATCGTAAGGAAATTTCGCATGGGCAACAACACTTTCGCCTACTACGCAGAACAACGTCTGCCGGGTCGACTAGTCTATATAATAAAAATCAAATGGTCTGTGTTCGTATCCGCATAACTCGAAAACGGATGGATGGATTTTCTTCATTCCTTCAGGAGATATGTTTGTTATCATCTCCGACGGGTTTATATGATATTTCCTTATGCGAAAATCACGGTTAGATTGAGTAAATCTTGAGTAAACTAAATTTGAGATTCGTATGGGCATTTTGCATGAGTAGAACAGAACGCGTATTTTCGCCTACTATGCAGGACAACGTCTGCCGGGTCGACTAGTTCATAATAAATTAACATCGAACAAATTATGGCAAACTTGGAACTTTAATTCGAATATTGGACATTTACAATCAACACTACGAAACATTTTTTTTTGTTAAATATCTTGGCTGTGCATATGCACAGCATATGTTTCGAAATGGACAAATTGATATGAAATTTGCGAAAAAGAATCCACGTGTCTTGGAGGGACTCGAACCCTCAACCTCCTACTCTCTAGATAGGCGTGATAACCCCTACACAACAAGACCACTTAAAGGTCACGTTTGCGGAAAAGCCATCAGAATCCGAGTACCAACCTCCACCGCGGTTAGCTCTTTTTTTGCAAATTGAATATCTTTCGGATGCTTGATTTGTCCAATCATCACATGTGCTCTACTGTTGTGTATTCACAGCCAAGCGAGTGCACATTGTTTATTAAACGAGAGGATCGCACTCCATGCCCCCAGTAACTGTCTGGGCGGGACGGTATAGAATGCGAATTCAATCGCACTCTGCTGTGCCAAAGGCTTGCTTGGCTAAAGCATTTGATGAGTTTGATTGCCTTTTACGTAAACGGTCGCGTGTACTCAGACGACTAATGACGGTGAAAGACCGACACTTGATTACAATTAATTGCATATTATTCGGCAACTCGGCCGTACGAAAACCATTTTTTTGTTAAATATCTTGGCTGTGCATATGCACAGAATATGTTTCGAAATGGACAAATTGATATGAAATTTGCGAAAAAGAATCCACGTGTCTTGGAGGGACTCGAACCCTCAACCTTCTACTCTCTAGATAGGCGTGATAACCCCTACACAACAAGACCACTTAAAGGTCACGTTTGCTACGAAACTGTTGACTTTACAGTTGTTACCAAAAATGGTAACAATAAGCAAACCAACGGTCTCGAGATGCGGTAAACAAGTATTGTAATACTTTGCACGCAGTACAAAAAAAAAGTAAGACCAGAAAACCGCGTGTGGAAAAAGGATCGGAACGCCAGCGTTTGGTGTGATCCGCGTGAATTTAAAACGCGTTCTGGATATGCCCGACCTCCGGTGGATAATCCGGACGAAAGTATCAACGATATCCCTCAGTGACCGGACGTCTTCTTCTGATCGTCGGTTTAAAGCCTCTACGCGTCCAACCCTTGCCATCAGGCTGACAATCCAGACGGAATTATGGCCGCAACCCATCAGCAGCCGGCCGACTTCCAATCGCCACAAATGCTAGTAAGGGTCCATCCATCGTCATCCGACGGGCAATCCGGCTGGAAATATCCTCGCTACTCCGCCTTGGCAGGCCTGCAGAACCAAAGTCACGACGCGTCCAAGCCTCCTATGTTTCCGCGCTTTCCACCTTATCCGAATACGGACTCAACCGGGCTAATATAGCCGAACGCTACCAGGTAGCATGCAGACAAGATCAGAGTGTAAAATAATCGAACATTTTTGGTGAAGTCCATTTTCCTTCATTTTTCAGTTTACTTCCGACACATTCATAGTCGGCTCTGGATAGTCAATATTCAGTTGACTATTAGTCATTGAATATTTATGCACATTTTACAAATTGATAAATTATCTGAAATCTGAACACGTTTCAAATGAGTAAAATAATTTCTCACACAAAACTGAATCCGATTTTCATCCGCGAGGCACTTTCAACGGTAAACATTATTTTTTTCTGTACATAGTAAACACGCTCAGTGACAGTCGAATGAATGAGTTCGTGGAGTAGTCGTCTGACTATGTCATTCTATGTTTTGAATATTCATGCGATGTTTGTCAAAATTCGGACCGAAGTTGCTTCATGAAGATGAATATTTTAACCTCTGGACAAGATATGTCACAATTCATCGCATGCCAACAATGGGCCCCAAGGATCCGATTGGCCGCATTTTCACCCTAAAAACTAACCTTCTCGTCAAAATTTAAATAAAAACATGCTTTGAAATAGACTATCCAGTATTTCGCGCTTGATAATGGCGGCGTGAGTTACCCTCGATATGACATTCAAGAGGTAGAAAATATTTACATATTTTAGTCAATGTAGGCTTTGATTCATTAAAGCATACTGGCACTCACCGAAACAAACGTCAAGCACTTTTCTTAAGAATTATTTTCTGATTTTTCCTTTACAATTTACTGAATATTTATTTTAATTACTTTTATTTTGTTTTTAGGAGGTAAAAAACTACAACATTGTAGCGGGACAGTGAAAACTGCTGATGGGTTATCATCGGTGGACGTAATTCCTACTTTAATCAAATCTAGAACTATAATAAAACATAAAAATGCGCGTCATCGTTGGAGTGATTATCGACTAACTATTTTTATCCAAGGCAGGTGACCCTGGACTAACGATATTTACGATAGAGTCAAGCATTTCAACCCCTTCAAAAATGTATGGAGATTCTGAGATGTGTAAAATGTCTTGCAGTAACAAACATCACCCTGGGCCTCTCTTTGATTTTCAAAATGCTTTGAGTTGTAGTGCATTACAAATGTGAATATCCATTTTTGAGCTAGTTGTCCTCTACGGTCCTACAGCACTCTCCCTGATTTTTGTTTTCGTTTATCATTACATTGTTGGGTGGAACATTAGATCATGTCGAATTCGCCATGAAACTACTCCGATTACAAAGTGCTCATGGACCCCTATGAATAAAACGTTCAGCAGAAAACATGATGATTTCTTTTATTTGAACAAAAAGATGTTTTTAATAGTAGTGGACAGCTATACGAAATAGGTAGAGATGAAGCTTATGAGATTTGGAACGGATCATAAAGAAGTTTATTAAGGTTTTCATTGGTATATTTGCACAGCATGGTTCGCCAAGTGTGACGGACGGCAGCCCACCTTTAAATTTGTAGTTTTTAATCATTTTTTTTAAACAAGGGGTCATTGTAATGAAAAGCCCTCCATATCATCCTCAGAGCGCTGAAAATAGTAAGTTGATAATCACTCCAACGATGGCGCGCATTTGTCTGCCATATGTAGTGCTATACAACCCCACCGCTTTTTATTTCCTTACTATTCTTTATATTAGCTATCAGCAGTTTTCACCGTCCGCTACAACATGACGCACTGCATTACATCGTCTATATGTTTTGGTTTTTCCACACCTAAAACAAAATTAAAGTAATTCAGAAAAATGGAACGGAACAAAACTGAAAATTATTCTTAACAAAAATGCTTGACGTTTGGTTGTTTTTAAGAACTTCGATGAGTGTCAGTATTGTTTAATGAATCAAAGCCTATATTGATTGAAATATGAAAATATTTTCTACCTCTTGAATGTCAAATCGCGGCTCACGCCGCCATTATCGAGCGCAAAATACTGGATAAATATTCTGTTTCACTATATCCTTCCGCATGTTTGTTAACTCGTCATTGTAACGTCCGTTTCCGTATGGATAAGGTTCGTGTGTTCCCCTGAGCAATTTTCTAGCCGACCCTGAGAACCTCAAAATAGCAATGAGAGCTAGTTAGGAGGACTTGTGGACGTCCACTCCGCAGGCGTACGGACGCCGTCATATGAGAAAGTTACACAATGTCTCCACAGAATCTTAAAACATATTTAACCACAATTCGAAATCGCAGCACATAAGATAGAACATATAACATTTTTTATCTGCACTATTCAATAAATCATCCGAATATTATTTATTTATTCAGACTAAGGCCGAAGTGGCCTGTGCGGTATATAAGAGTCTTCTCCATTCGGCTCGGTCCATGGCTACACGTCGCCAACCACGCAGTCTACGGAGGGTCCGCAAGTCATCTTCCACCTGATCGATCCACCTTGCCCGCTGCGCACCTCGCCTTATTGTGCCCGTCGGATCGTTGTTGAGAGCCATTCTCACCGGGTTACTATCCGACATTCTGGCTACGTGCCCGGCCCACCGCAGTCGTCCGATTTTCGCGGTGTGAACGATGGATGGTTCTCCCAACAGCTGATGCAACTCGTGGTTCATTCGCCTCCTCCACGTACGTACGATTTCCAGCCACTATGCGTCTCCGAATTTCTCTGCTGGTGTCATTTTCGGCAGTCACCAGTGAGCCCAAGTACACAAATTCTTCTACCACCTCGATTTCGTCACCACCGATGCAAACTCGCGGTGGGTGGCTCACATTGTCTTCTCTTGAACCTCTTCCTATCATGTACTTCGTCTTCGACGTGTTGATGACTAGTCCGATCCGCTTAGCTTCCCTCTTCAGTCTGATGTAGGCTTCCTCCATCTTATCAAAGTTACGTGCCATAATATCTATGTGTAAGACTTTCTTTTAGTTCGGACACCTTATTGTCCTCCTCCAGGGCTTTGTCCTGGGACTCAGGGCCAATAGTTATCTAAAGCTCCAAAAAGAATTGGGTTCCCTTGATGTTATGCGGAAGGACTTCCCTCAAACTAAAAACCAAGGTGAATTAATCGAAAAAAAGGACGGAAGACTAAACAGGGCTGAGCTCGTAAATTAATAAAAACGTGAGCAGTATGTTCAGTTCAATTATTCATTTTAATGAAAAAGGATTTACGGGGAAATGATAAGGATACAATCGTTTACACACCTCTCAAGAATAATAGCTTCATTGTTGTCCGTGCTGGATTGCACCGGGTGGCATCGTGTCGCGAAACGGGCGGGTCCCGTGGCATAACCTTCGACGCATCATCTCGATCCTCTTCAAACCTGGACCGGCGTGGGCGATCACGGTGGATCCTTCTATGCTCCGCCAGTGGAGTGGCGAAAACGGCTCCTCTGAAGTCGAACGGGATGGTGGTAATCGTCCCTCTGTCGGATGGATGGCGCACCGGGGCTTTACGTCTTCCGAGATTATAGCACTCACTCTCCAAGATCCGCCGGTTCCTTGCACTTCTTCTTCTACCGTTCTTCTTCTACCGGACGAATCCGATGCAGGAAGCACAGGATGAACGAAATCCTCCAGGACACTCTTCGTAGCACTACCGGGCAAATTGAAACACGCGTTCACAGGCGTTCACTACTTTTAAGGAAAAAAGGAATCGACAGATTAAAAAAAACCACCACTTTTTAGGTTCAAGGCGTTCACCTAATAGAGAGCGATGCAGTCGCTGACAGTCCCTTTTAAGGGGTTCCTCCTTCCTGGTATAGGATTTATTCCCGACAGTCGTAGTCAACTGTGGCGGTTATGTGTAACGTTGTGGGATAGGTAAAGGAGGGGTGTTCAAAGGCATTGGGCATAATTTATTCTCGGTATAACTTTTGGTTCATATTCGTTTGATTTTCAGTTCGTTCTTATTTCTAGCTCATCGAATTCATTGTTTTTTTTTTTTGATTATATAATAATGTCAATAGCAACAGCAATAGTAATAATAATTTGTGAATAGTAATAGCAGTAATAACAAATAAAAGAACAGGGAATACCAAAACTACTGTACAAAATATTTACAAATGCAAATGTAGCCGAAGTAAGAGGTTACATTCATCCCCCTCTCCATAAAAAAAAACCTTGTTTTTTTTTTGAAAGAATGGGAAAGGATTTAAGGATCTCTGTGGCCCTCCTCTTGTTGAGTGTTGTTTGATTTAATGGGATGATTTTTCCGTGTAAAGGAGCTCTGTCCCTAAAAATCACATAACATTTAATAATAGAGACTGTCCACAGAGGGGACTTATTCGTGGCCCTCCTCTTGTTGAGCGTTATTTCATTTTGCGAGAAGTTTTTTTTTCTTTGAACTCTATCGCAAAATGATGTAACACTCAATAATAGAGACTGTCCACTGAAAGGTTTTGAATACTGGACTTAAACGTGGCCCTCCTCTTGTTGAGCGTTCTTAAATTTCGCGAAATGGTTTTACCCTGAAAAGGGACTCTGTATCGCGAAATCATGAAACACTCAATAATAGAGACTGTCCGCTGAAAGGATTTTAATACGGGACTTAAACGTGGCCCTCCTCTTGTTGAGCGTTTTTCAATTTTGCGAAACGATTTTTCCGTGAAGAGGAGCTCTGTTTTGCAAAATTGCTAAACATTCAACAATAGAGACTGTCCGCTGAAAGGATTATAATACGGGACTTAAACGTGGCCCTCCTCTTATTGAGCGTTCTTCAATTTTGCGAAACGATTTTTCCGTGAAGAGGAGCTCTGTTTCGCAAAATTGCTAAACATTCAACAATAGAGACTGTCCACTCAGGTCAGGTCAGGAGTCAATCATATTTTCACCCAGGATAACCAAGTCACAGTAATTCCTTTTCAGTTGTAGGAGCTTCTTATCTGGAAAAGTGATTTTTTCTCTTGGAGAGAGCTCTTCTTTTCGAGATTAGTATTCTCCGTCCAAGATCGAGAAAAAACTGGGAGAAGTTAGATTGCACGATTCTGGATCGATTTGAAGAAGTGAAACTGCGAAAAAAGAATTACCCTTATCCCGTTTGCTGCTTCTTCGAATCGTAACAAAATAGGGGATGCTAATTCTCATACAGTGGCTCTCTATCCCTACTATTTCATTTATAATTTGGAGCAATGATTGATCGCAAAAATGGAGGCTCTTTTCCTTCAAATTACGTGAAATAGTACCGCGAGCCTGACCACTGTATCCTGCATATCATTGATGGAAATAACGTGAAAAATACTGAGTTGTATCAGAATAGTGAATCAGAACGGGTGGCCTTCAGGAATTTAGTGGTCGTCAGAATAAATATGTTGTGAAACTTCCCTTCGCTACTCAATCTTCAGAAATAATTATCCTTAAATTTTTAACAACTTGATAACTTACTTCTAAAACTTAGTTTACTAATAGAAGAGAAAGAAACATCTGGTAATCTCTTCCTTTGCGCTCAATTGTCACCAAAAATCAATTCGGAATAGAAGATACTCATGCATCCACTCATTCATACCCCCCACCATTCATTCCAATTCTTCAATACATTCGTCTCACTCACACATTTGCTTGGTTCATAAAGCTGGTACACCAAAACAACTATTTCATTCATACATTATTAAATACATACATTCATTATTATTATTAAATAGCTATTCAAGGGTACCTTTAACATAAATTTATTGAAATAGTCTATAGCGATTTCACAGTAGACGTTTATCGAACTTATCGATGAAAATCCGCCACCTGGGGAGGCGTTACTATAATTTGCAAATATTCCCCTTAGTTCGACCCTGGGATCTCTCGAGATTGTAAACAAGGGGAATAAGAAAAAGAAGAACATAAAGATGAGGAGGAGGAAACAAAATCAACAAACTTGGCTCTGACGACGACACCGGCAAGGCATGTTTACTGTTAAGTGTACGGTCTTTTCAGAAATTGTCTTTTCGGGGAAATCAGGAAGCAGCTACAGTGAAAGAGAGGAAGAACGAAGTTCCTTATGATTCCGTTGTTTTAGTGTCACCCGGGCTTCAAGTGAATAGCTGGCCAGACCCCTAAGTTTTTCCCACTTAGGTCTTCCAGCTCGTAGGAAGACGAGCCAATTTTTGCCTTCACTTTGCAGGGTAAATACTGCCGCCCAAGTTTTGCATTGTAGTTTTCGACGGCCGAAGAGTGCTTCATATTCCTTCGGTAGACGAGTTGCCCTACCAAAAGGATTTAGCAAAAGTGCGGTTTCGCAAATTATAGCGATTTCGAGACACGTCGTGGGATTTTTCCAGGTTCTTAAGAACGATTTCATGAATCTTGGAGAATAATTGCTTACGCCTTTCCTCCTTTTCTGCCATAGATAGCTCTTCGCCGTGGCGAGAAAGACGATGAACGGATCCCTGTTCCGCTAGCTCTTGTCCGTGGGTGATAAAGTACGGGGTAAATCCAGTGGTTGAATGGACACTGGTATTTAACATCAACTCTATCTCCGGGATCTTCGTATCCCATACGCGTTGGTCTTGCTGGACGTACGTGCGTATTGCCGCATTAATTGTCCTATTAACACGTTCGACAGGATTCGATTGTGAATGATATCGGGAGTTCAACCAGTGTGTGATTTTGAAGCGCTCTAAAAGTCCTTTAAACTCCTTCGAAACGAAGGGGCTGCCGTTGTCTGTGATGATGATTTCAGGGACAGAATTCTTATAGAACCACTGATTCTTCAAAGTCACACACATGGTTGAACTCTCGAGCTTCTTCACTGGATGAATCATGACCCATTTGGAGAAATAGTCGCAAATGACCAGAATGTGCTGGTTTCCCTTACGGCTACGCGGCAACGGACCCACAAAGTCCATAGAAATGATCTGCCACGGCCGGGACGCACAGCGCATCTTTCCCATTTCTGGAGTAGTCTGGACATAAGAAGGCTTCACTTCCTTGCAGGTGGGGCAAGCCTGTATGTAGGCTCGAATGTCTTTAGCCATTTTCGGCCAGTAATAGCGCTGTTGTATTCGAGCTAGGGTTTTATCGAACCCTGGATGAAACTGGTCATCATGAGCCTGTCTCAAAGCATCGGGAACTTCGCCTGTTGAAAGGACCTCCTTCCACTCAAATCGAGAGTCGAACGGTACGTTTTTGGCAGTTATAAATTTGTATAATCTGCCGTTCTCGACCTTGAAATCGACGAAATCGTCTGGGCGACAGCTGACCTTTTCCATAAGAGAAGTGTACCACGCTGAGGCTGCTGAATCTTGGACTACAGCAATACTTCGTGACAGTGCATCCGGCACGACATTGTCTTTGCCCTTTCGATGGACCACTGTCATGTCGAATTGCTGAAAGTCCAAGCTCCAACGGCTGCAACGGGAACCAACTTTCCACTTCGTCTTGAGAATGTGGGTCAGTGCCGATGAGTCCGTCACCAAGGTGAAGTGATACCCCTCAATATACCCCCGGAACGCTTCGATTGAGAGCAGGGCTGCAAGGGCTTCTTTCTCAGCAGCGTGATAGTTCTTCTGAGGAGTGGTGAGCTTCCGGGAAAAATAAGATATAACCCGCTCACCATCCTCTTGCTGCTGAGTTAGTATCCCGGCTACAGCTACATCGCTCGCATCTGTCTGGATAACAAACTCCCGAGAAAAATCAGGGCTTCCCAGAATCGGTGCCGAGATAAGCTGCGCTTTTAGGCCACAGAATGCCCTCTCTGCGGCTTCGTTCCAGCCGATAATCTTAGTCTTAGTTTTTAAGAGGTCCGACAGGGGCCCGCACGTCTCACTAAAGTTTGGGATGAACCGCCGGTAATAATTCGCCATTCCTAGGAATCTCCTGAGTTTGGTAATCGTGTTCGGCCTTTCCTATTCGACAATTGGCCGTCTTTTGTCCGGCTTTCCCAGAAGGCCTTCCCAACTCAGACGCTATCCTAGGAAGGGAATTTCAGGTACCCCAAACTGAGACTTTTCGAGGTTTATCATGAGGTTGGCTTTGTTTAGCCTGCGCGCAATTTCGCGAAGTAACTGGACGTGATGCTCGAATGTCTCCGTCACCAAAACTATGTCGTCGAGGTAAACGAAGACATACGGTTCCAATACACCATGGCCAAGAACCTGGTCCATCAGTCGAGCCAGAGTGGCAGGGCTGTTGACCAGGCCAAAAGGCATTCTGGTGTATTGGAACAACCCCTTACCTTGCACGCTAAAGGCCGTGTACCTTCGCGAGGACTTTTCCAATGGTATCTGCAGGAAAGCCTCAGACAAATCGATTGTCGATAGATACTTTGCCTTTGGTAGTTGGCCTAATATTCGACAGGGGTGCGGCAAGGGGTAAGCATCACGTACAGTTCGCTCATTAATCTTGCGCGCATCTAAACAAAGCCGAACCTTATGTGGTTTGACAACTGGTACGCAGTTTAGGGACCAGTCAGAGTTGCTTGGCTCGATAATGCCCGCGTCGAGCAGCCTCTGCAACTCAGCTGCCACTAAACCTTGCGTTTTAGGAGACATAACGTACGGAAACTGTCTAACCGGAGGCTTTGCCGCCATTCTTCGCAAATTTCTATTTTATGCTCCGCCAGTGGTGTGGTAGAAAGTCTCCCTGGGCGAGCAGGTATGAACAGCTGTTTGATAGCTTCTATCGTTTGCTGCTCAGAAGTTGTCAGCACAGATGCGGAAGGCAGTTGCTTAGGAATTGCGTTTTCTCTGTCATCCTCAACTATGGCGCAATCGGTAATTGTCGGCTGAATGTGGAAAGTTTTCCAGAAGTCCATGCCGCAAATACAATTGATCGCTAAATTGGGATGACCAGAGTCAGAACGACCTTTGTAACGCCGTTCCATGAAAACGGTAAGAAAACTTGTCCTCGTACACTCAGCGATTCACCACTTGCCGTGCGTAAGTTTATGGGTTCTCGGAGCTGAAATATTCGCTTCGGTTTGAGGGCGTGGTAAATCGAATCGTTGATCAGTGTAAGGTTACTTCCACTGTCCAGAAGGGCACGGAAGTTTACTCCATACACCTTCACGGAAGTATACGGCCGGTTATCATTAGGTAGCGGATATGAAATGCTATACGAAACCGGAGCTCCCGGATAAAGATTTTCCGTAGCTGGTTCGAAGTATGAAGAAGGGTTTACGCCTGAGAGTTTGGATTCAGCGAGCGGCGGTTTTGGCTCGCTGCTAAGGCGTTTTTTATGCAGAATGGGCAATTATTCGACGGATAACCTCTAAAACCACAGTTTTCACAAAGGACACCTTTAGGAAGTATGCATCGGTCCATCTGATGTCCAAACTTGCCACAATTGAAGCAATGTCTGCGGGACAGTGGTTGATGGTGCTCGATCATTTCTTCCAACGTGGTGGGTGTTCGCGCGGACCCACGAGAAGAGGTTGTTCCGAACTGGGAACTTCTTTGATTCGGATGAGATAGTGTAGATTTGGAATTACCGTTGCTTTTTGAAAGCGATTGTTGCAACAGGGACGGCTTGATTGGATTTTCCTTAGATAAGTCTTTCTTCAGCTTCGTGCTGGGTTCAGGACTTTCAACAACGTTCACTGACTTATCTGGTCCAAAACCTTTTGGTAGACAGAGAAGTTTACCGCATCTATTTTCTGACCTGCGGATACTAGGGTCGGAAGATCAGCAATGGGAAGGAAATTCAGCTGCTTCTTGTAGTCTATGCGCATGTTCTGCAATAGAATTTGCACCTTTTCGAAGTCTGGCAGTGGAGTGCTCATGGTTCCGAAAAGCTCCTCCATGCTGTGGTAATACTGTAAGAAAGTTTCATTTCGAGACTGACGGCGTTGATAAACTTTCATTTTATCAGGGTGTCTAAGTCAGGATGCATGAATGTTTTTCTAAGTTCCAGAACCAAATGCTGCCAGCTCCCCAAACGACCCGAAGTACGCATGGTCATGTACCATTGCAGAGCAGGCCCTTTGAAAAGATGGATAGCTGATTCGAATAGCTCAACATCCGAAACGTGCTCAGCAACCGCCATAGCGTGAACCATTCCTAAGAATTGGTTTAATTTCAAACCTTGATCCTCTCCGTCGTACTTGGAGATCGTCCATTTGGATACAGGTAGGCTATGGCGCACCTGATTACCTGGAACGAATGGATTGAAAGTAGCAAATGAAGGGTTCGCGCAGGGGTTTGAACTCGGAACCGAGGTTCCTGTGAACAGATTGGACGGCTGTCCATAACTGATAGCAGGATTGCCAGTCCAAGGATTGGAAGTCGTTGCGTTGTTAAACACTGAGGCACTTTGCCAAGGGTTTGTGACTGGCACACTTCCGATTGTTGGAATTCCTTGCCACGGATTGGCAGTACTTGTAGCGTTGACCGCCGAAGCTCCCGCATTATGGAGGTGGTGTTGCCACGAAGAAGAAAACGCAGGCAGCGAGGTGGAATAATTTTGAGGAAGCGAAAAAGTAACACTAGTGACTGGCCTTGAAACCCCAACAGATGGGATCTGCGAGTGTCCTAAAGAAGCTGAATGCGGAGGCTGGTTAGAAAAACCTAATGGGAACTCGCTTCGTGCATTAGCCAAAGACTGCTGGATCCCACATGGAACCTCAGACTCCTTTTGTTGAGACTCCTTCTCGCGCAGCTGATCCCTGCTAACCAGCTCCGCCTCAAGCTCTTTGACACGAGCTAGCAAAGAACGCACGAAATCACTATTTTCAAACTGAGAACTCGAAGGAATATTCTCCGGATGTCTAGCTTCTGCTTCTGAACCTCCTGTCGCTAGGTTTGGTGAAGGCTGAGCTGAGCGATCACCATCAGAACGGAACAGATCTACCAGCGTCTGATCTTCCAAATTATTCCCATTACCCGTTTCGGACTCCGCAGGTCGAGAATAGTAGTATTTCGATAATAGCTTAACAACGTCAATAAGCATCGCCTTCAAAAAGCTTTCTGCTTCCCCAGCATCCCCAACGTTATTCACCAAAAGTACAATTCGATGACCAAAATGCAATAACTTTGATTGTCCTCTCACCTTCAAATGTTTATCATTCTGCTGAAGACCCGCAGAAATCTCGTCGTAATATCGTCGACATGACAAAATGGTTTCCTCCCAATTTACCTCGAGTTGCGCTTCTACTGACTTATTGCTTTCCCGTTCACTTTTCAAAAGATCCCTAAGGCATCTTCGCCTTCTGGTGTATGTGGGGTCATCTCGAATTACAATTGAGCGAATGTCTAGCTCAAATTCCAATTCATCGGGAGCTAAATGATCTACCCTCAAACTATGGTACCCTTCAAGAACCTTATTGGATGCTTGTGTGTATTCTCCAAGTGCTTCAGCCATTTCTCTTGTGCGTGTATATAAATTTATGAAAAAACTAGAAAATACCAAATAAAACTAAATCGAAGCTAAAAACAATTTTAAAATAATTTTTTTTAAAAATATTTAACAAAATTTACAAAAGTGCAGAAACTACAAGAAAAATTATAGCAAAAAGTGACTATTTTCTATTCACGTGTGGATAATTTTATCAAAAAAAAGCTGCACGCTCAAAGCCACTTTCGCAGAAAGAGCGAAAATTAATTAAAAACTTATCTAAATAATAGAAACTATACATGAGAAAAAAAAAGAAAGAAACAATGAAAAATTTAATGCGAAAAATAATAGAACCTATCAAGATTCAATGTAATAAAACTAAGATGAAAGTTTGCTACTAAATGTTCATTAAACTCTACTATTTAAACTAATTATCTAAAAGCACTATCAAGAACAAAAGGCTAAATTTCTGACGATGATTAGCAAGAAGAATCAATTAAAATTAGCGTTTATCATCATTCGAACAATTCCTTTTGAATAATCACTTTCACTGATGCTAACACTATTCTGATCACATCCCATTCACGATTGAAAATAACAATTGGAACAAAGGATACCAATTCCTCCCGGAGCACGATTGAAAAGGGTTCCACTTTTGAGTCAAAATGGAAACATTTTCTTTAATTTTACGTTGAGCGCCATTTGTAAGACTTTCTTTTAGTTCGGACACCTTATTGTCCTCCTCCAAGGCTTTGTCCTGGGACTCTGGGCCAATAGTTATCTAAAGCTCCAAAAGAATTGGGTTCCCTTGATGTTATGCGGAAGGACTTCCTCAAACTAAAAACCAAGGTGAATTAATCGAAAAAAAGGACGGAAGACTAAACAGGGCTGAGCTCGTAAATTAATAAAAACGTGAGCAGTATGTTCAGTTCAATTATTCATTTTAATGAAAAAGGATTTACGGGGAAATGATAAGGATACAATCGTTTACACACCTCTCAAGAATAATAGCTTCATTGTTGTCCGTGCTGGATTGCACCGGGTGGCATCGTGTCGCGAAACGGGCGGGTCCCGTGGCATAACCTTCGACGCATCATCTCGATCCTCTTCAAACCTGGACCGGCGTGGGCGATCACGGTGGATCCTTCTATGCTCCGCCAGTGGAGTGGCGAAAACGGCTCCTCTGAAGTCGAACGGGATGGTGGTAATCGTCCCTCTGTCGGATGGATGGCGCACCGGGGCTTTACGTCTTCCGAGATTATAGCACTCACTCTCCAAGATCCGCCGGTTCCTTGCACTTCTTCTTCTACCGTTCTTCTTCTACCGGACGAATCCGATGCAGGAAGCACAGGATGAACGAAATCCTCCAGGACACTCTTCGTAGCACTACCGGGCAAATTGAAACACGCGTTCACAGGCGTTCACTACTTTTAAGGAAAAAAGGAATCGACAGATTAAAAAAAACCACCACTTATTAGGTTCACGGCGTTCACCTAATAGAGAGCGATGCAGTCGCTGACAGTCCCTTTAAGGGTTCCTCCTTCCTGGTATAGGATTTATTCCCGACAGTCGTAGTCAACTGTGGCGGTTATGTGTAACGTGGTGGGATAGGTAAAGGAGGGTGTTCAAAGGCATTGGGAATAATTTATTCTCGGTATAACTTTTGGTTCATATTCGTTTGATTTTCAGTTCGTTCTTATTTCTAGCTCATCGAATTCATTGTTTTTTTTTTATTATATAATAATGTCAATAGCAACAGCAATAGTAATAATAATTTGTGAATAGTAATAGCAGTAATAACAAATAAAAAAAACAGGGAATACCAAAACTACTGTACAAAATATTTACAAATGCAAATGTAGCCGAAGTAAGAGGTTACATATGTCGTCGGCGAAGCCAAATAGCTGGACGGACTTATTGAAAATTGTACCATTGTATTCCCTGCTCTTCGTATTACCCCTTCCAAAGCGATGTTGAATAGCAAACACGAAAGACCATCACCTTGCCGTAATCCTCTGCGGGTTTCGAAGGGACTCGAGAATGCCCCTGCAACTCGAACTACGCACATCACCCGATCCATCGTCGCTTTGATCAACCGTGTCAGTTTATCCGGAATTCCGTATTCGTGCATTAGCTGCCATAGCTGGTCCCGATCGATTGCATCATATGCGGCTTTGAATTCCATGAATAGATGATGTGTGGGCACGTTGTATTCGCGGCATTTCTGCAGTACTTGGCTAATGGCTAACACATGGTCCGTGGTGGAGCGTTCGCCCATAAAACCCGCCTTTTACTGCCCCACGAACTCCCTTGCAATTGGTGCTAGTAGACGGCATACAATTTGGGAGAGTACCTTGTAGGCGGCGTTCAGCAATGTGATTGCGCGGTAGTTGCTACAATCCAGCTTATCCTCTTTTTTGTAGATGGGGCACACGACACCTTCCATCCACTCCTGCGGCAAAACTTCCTCCTCCCAAATCTTGGTAATTACCCAGTGCAGCGCTCAGCCAGTGCCTCACCACCGTGTTGAATTAGTTCTCCTGGTAGTTGGTCAACCCCAGGGGCTTTGTTGTTTTTCAGCCGGCCAATCTCCTCCTGGATTTCCTGGAGATCCGGAGACGGTAAAATTATGTCTTACGCGTGTTCTCCCAGGTCCATCACCATACCGCCATCTTCGTCTACAACATCGCCATTCAGGTGTTCTTCGTAGTGCTGCCGCCACCTTTGGATCACCTCACGCTTGTTCGTAAGAAGGTTCCCGTTTATGTCCTTACACATATCAGGCTGTAGCACGTGGCCCTTACGTAAACGGTTTAACTTCTCATAGAATATTTGTGTGTTATTAGCGCGGTACAGTTGTTCCGTCTCTTTACGGTCTCGATCTTCCTGCTGGCGCTTTTTCCTCCGGAAAATCGAGTTTTGTCTTTTCCGCACCCGTTTATATCGTGCCTCGTTCGCCCACGTGCGGTGTTGCAGCAATCTCGCCCATGCTGCATTCTTCTCTTCCACTAACTGCTCACATTCGCCGTCATACCAGTCGTTTCTATGATCCGGGGGCACCGTGTCAAGTGCAGCGGTTGCGGTGCTACCAATGGCGGATCGAATATCTCTTCAGCCATCTTCAAGAGACGCTGCGCCTAGCTGCTCTTCCGTTGGGAGTGCCATTTCCAGCTGCTGCGCGTATTCTTGGGCTAGTCTACCGTCTTGTAGCCGCCCAATGTTAAGCTTCAACTTGACTTCAACTTCGTGTTGTATACCGTCGAGAGTTTCGAGCGCAGGCATACTGCAACGAGGTAGTGGTCGGATTCAATATTTGCACTGCGGAAAGTGCGGACGTTCTTGATGTCGGAGAAGAATTTACCGTCGATTAGAACGTGGTCGATTTGGTTTTCCGTTTCTTGGTTAGGTGATCTCCATGTGGCCTTGTGGATATTTTTGCGGGGAAAGAAGGTGCTTCGGACAACCATTCCGCGGGAAGCTGCGAAGTTTATGCCTTCCTGCACATGTCACCGATGACGATTTTGACGTCGCGCAGTGGACATCCATCGTATACCTGCTCCAGCTGTGCGTAGAACGCTTCTTTCTCGTCGTCGGGTCTCCCTTCGTGTGGGCAATGCACGTTGATAATGCTATAGTTGAAAAAACGGCCTTTAATCCTCAGCTTGCACATCCTAGCGTTGATTGGCTGCCACCCAATCACACGATGGCGCATCTTTCTCAGCACTATGAAGCCGGTTCCCAGCTCGTTGGTGGTGCCACAGCTTTGGTAGAAGGTAGCCGCTCGATGACCGCTTTTCCACACTTTCTGTCCTGTCCAGCAGATTTCCTGCAGCGCTACGACGTCGATGTAATTCATCGTAGATCATCCTGTCGCAACCTGCGAAACCTAGCGACTTGCAGTTCCATATTCCAAGCTTCCAATCGTGACCCTTTATTCGACGCCTAGGCCGTTGCCGATTATATCGAGTCGCAATATCTCTTATATTGTTCCTGTCTCGTCGAAGGGCCGTCGTGTCAGGGCTGTTTAGTGTCCCACCTAACACCAGGACTTGGGCTTGTGCGCTTTGAGCGGCACACGGTCGCTTTGGTGGGGCCTACTTGCGGATACATGCAGCTTTTTATAGGAATTTAACACGCCCACTGTCAAACCCCACCACTACCTAGGCAAGCCCACAACTCGCAGATGGCCTGGGAAGGGATCGTTAAGCCCTTGAACATAGTCCCTGCTGCCCGCAAAATCATCCAAATATGAGGGTTCTGATTCTTGGTTGACCCTAAGTGAGGAAAAATAGAAGTATGGATCGCGCTTGCTGTGTATTATAAAAAAATTAAACAATCAAAAATATTGGAGGACTTTCCATGGAAATGCTCAAAATTTTCTTACAAAAAGTTTTCCTTATACAGGCCGGACTCGATTATCCGGAGGCCCGATTAACCGGAGGCTCGATTATCCGGAGTAATATCCCAAGTAGCACAAGTCAAGTGAAACTGGTTGCAGCAACCTAGTTGTGACTGAATCCGGTCACATATAAGTTACTGTGATCTTTGTGCAACATGTGTGCTACTCGGGTATTTTTACCCATCTCACAAAAATATAAATATGTATCATCAGTGTGTATCCGTAACATATACAATATGTGCAAGACACCTAGTAATGATAGCACCGACAAACCGACGGGCCTCTCTGATTCCAAAATTGGCAAAAAAAAATACAATCGTTTTACTCCGAGTGTAGTAACTCGTTCTGTCATTACTGACATTAACGTTCATTTGATAGAAAAAGAAAAAGCAAAATGCGCGCAATCCACCAGCTGGTCGACGTAAATATTATATGCACGTTTCAAACAATCTACACAGCGATGAAGATAAAAATAACCAAGTAATAGAAAATCTTTTTCGATGCTTAAATCAACATTTAAGTCTTTAGGATCATTACACACATTTTTGAAAGTCGAATGTTTTTCATTTGGCTAACGAATCCTATCATAAAACTCTTGATATTTATAATATCGAATATTGATTATTATGTGGAACCTGATGAAATAAACTAAAGAGTGCATGACCAAGTTTGCCCGCGCATTTGTGAGAGCTGTTGTGTAAACCATCGCACAGATGGAGCTAGGTAATGAAAGGAGAGTAATTGCCAAGAAATTTGAAGAACTCTATATGGGAATGCACGTCGGTTTGTCGGTGATGATAGTGCCTTTCTCGCTTTCCTAAGGGACTGTTCACAAATTACGTAACGGTTTAGGGGAAGGGAGGAAGTCAGATCAAGCGATACGGTCCGTACAAAAAAGTTAAACCTTCCATAAAAAAGGGTTGTGAGAGGGAGAGTGGTGCATCAAAATTATCAAATTCATCATTACGAATTTTATGAAAGAACCCTAAGGAAACGGAAATCAAGAACATTCATAAAAATGGCCAATTTATGAATTTCAATTCAAAGCACCGATATTTTTTTAAGCATTCGTACAGCTGAGTACAGCTTTGACTTTATGACTCATGCTACCAAATGGTCCTCCGGAATATCCAGAATGGGTTTGTTCACAAATTAAGTAACGCTAAATTTGACGATTTTGAACCTCCATCGTCCCCCTCGTAACACTTTTTGTATGGAAGGTTAAATTGGTTTGTATGAATCGTAACGCACGGTATGACCGGCTGCATCTCCTTCCAGCGTTTCGTAATTTATGAACAGCCTCAATGTTTATATGAAAAAATGGTTATTTCTCCAACGGTGGTCCATGTATAGATTCAAACACTGGAACTGGTGTACGCATGGTAACAACAAAAAATCCTTGTATTTAGGAAACATCCATTAATTACGTAACGCTTAGGGGGAGGGGGGGGCAAATACTGACCGAGCTGAATGTAGATGAATTTTATATACTGCAGAGGCCTTAGTTTGAATAAACCAATGAAAAAAAAATCCGTTGTTAGAATGTCAAATGGTGCTATGCAATGAAATTCATTATTTTTTGTTTTATTTCATGGATGTTCCGGAATTTTTGGAAGGCCACAGCATGTATAAGCCACAACATTAAGTGCATACTCATAATATGTACAAATACAAATGCATCAGAAAAATCTTGGTGCTAAACGATAAAATTTAGAAGTTTTATTTTTTTGGAATTGTTCAGATTTCCCGGAGTGCCACACGGTGGTTAGAAGTGTGCGAGGTTTTCGTCGCAGCCGACAGTTTATGGCAATCCCGTTGAAACTCCAGAGGATTTCTCGTGAAAAAGCTATTTTTCTTGAAAACTCCTTATATTTTTTCGTTCAAAAATCGAAGAGCTTTTCGTAAAAACTAAGAACTTTTAATGAAAATTCTGAAGAATATCCTTCGAAATCTCGAAAACACCGTTGAAATTCTAAATTTCCTTAAAAATTAGGAAGATCTTTTTGTAGAATTTAGAAGAAAGAAATACAGGATCACCATCTTTGACCAGAGCTCGCACAAACTGAATACTGAACACTACGCATTAGACAGCGGACAGAACATTCACACAGCACCTAGTGAACAAGTGGAGCGTTTTCCGCTTTACGAAATGTTTTCTCCTTACTAGGGCGGGCACTCCATGGGTTGCAAATACGCTTAGACGACTGACGCCACTAACAATGCAAATTCCAGAAATTTCCCGGGTAAATTATAAAAATTTCGAGTCGAGTCCGACTTGTAGTAAGTCGGAAAACTTTACCATGAATTTGCACTAGAAAACTTGTAAAAAAATTGAATGATTTTCTCAGTAATTCAAAAGAACTACCTACCTGTATACCTGATTGGCTACAGCATCGGTATACCTATGCCTAACGTATTGTAGAGCTCCATAATCGTTGGTCTTGAGCGATGTTCCTCCGGTTTGCCCGAACGTTTGGGATCCCCAGCTCCGATTCCACCGCGTGCAGCCAACGTGTTCGTGCGTGACATACCACGAAGTCCCCGACCTCTATCTGGTTCTCTGCTAAATATTGTTCGCACTAAGTGACCAGCCCACTGAAGTCTGCCGTATTTTATATGATTCACAATATTGTCTTCTTTGTATACTTGATACATATCATGATTCATGCGTCTGCGCCACACTCTATTTTCTAGTTTCCCTCTGAGAGCGCAGCCCTTTTCGCTCGAAAACCCCGAAAGCTCTCCGGACCGCCTTCTTTAACGTCCATGCTTTATGTCCATAGAGGGCCACTGGTAGAATCAGAGTTTTGTATAGAGCAAATTTCGTTTCCGTCTGCACAGCAAAAAAAATATTAATATGCCGCGACGTAACTTTGTACTACGTACTTGAAAAGTCAACGTAAAAGTCAATTTGTTGTATTTTTAAATCATATCGATGTTTTATTACACAATTGAATGTAAATTGAGATGGACAAAATATTTTTTTCGTTACGTTTAAAGTACAGAAAATTACCTTCGTAAATCATTATTTTATTACACATAAAATGGTGCACATCATGCAGGTTGGAAATGAAATGCAATATTACCTATTCAGGTGGTTTATTACGTAGAATTGATGTAAGATTACCTAACAACGCTGTGATCGTGCTTATGCCCAGTCTGAAACAAACTGACAGCCATATTGAATTTTCGCGTTTTCGGTAGTCGGTTGTTTGTTTTACTATTCCGGTTCGGTTGTTTTCAATATTGTATTTATATAAGTTGTGAAATGAAATTCTAATCCAGAAAAAAGTTCGTTGAGTGAAAAGCAGTGATCTGCTGATGTGGTCATGATCGGTGCACCGACTATGGGAGATGAACTTCTCCGCACGTTAATCGAGGAGCGGGAACCACAATATTTTGGATCGAATTCAATCGGAGGTAAGTTTCCAATCAGCGGGTAATGGATTTAAAATATCAAGTTGTACCCAAAATCCATGTTTTATTGCAATCGTTGCAGGATTTGGCAAGGCTTTTCCAAAGAAAGAGTTCTTCTGAGCGCTGAGAAACCAATCCAAAGAAGGGGTTCCACAAAAGATAGTTGCGGTCGTCGCGTAGCAAAGTGATTGGGAAATTGGTAAGAAAAAGTGTTCCGAAATGTTCAGCCGTTTTCGAGAGGTGATTGGATGCGTTCGCTTTCGTTTGATCTAAACTAAAAACAGAAACGATCGCTATTTAGTAAATGTTTATCCAGGGCTGCTTACCTACCATGAATTGAAAATTTAACGCAGGGCTGTTTACAAATAATATAAAAAAATATTTCCCTTTGAAAAATTGTGATACGAGATACAAGTTTCTTGAATTTGAATATTTTAATGATTCAAAAATTAAAAAATTAAAATTTTCAACTTTTAAAATGAAAAAAATTAAAATATATTTTTTTAATTTTCGAATTTTATAAGCTCAAAATTGTAAAATTTGGAAACTTCAAAATTAGGAAAAATAAATTAGGAAGTTTGAAAATTCAAAAATTTGAAAACCAATAAATTGAAAAAAATATAGATTTTAAAATATAAATAATCGTGGTTCCAACGATTTTTTCAGAAGTCCCCCTAAGAAATCTTCTGGAAGTTCCTCCAGGAATCGATATACAAGTTTCTCCAGAAATAACTTGGAAGTTCCTTTAGGAATTCCTCCGAAAGTATCTCCAGGATGTTCCCCGGAAGTTCCTCAAGGGATTCTTATGGCAGTTCCTCAAGGACCTCTCCAAGAACTCTTCTAGAATTTCCTCAAGAAAAAAATATGTTAGTTCCTCAAGGACTTCTTCCGAAAGTTCTACCTGGAATCCTTGCGGAAGTTCCTCCGGAAGCTCCTTTAGGGATTCCTCCGGAAGTTTCTCCAAGAATTTCTCCGGAAGATCCTCCAGGAATTCCTCCGGAAGTTCCTCCAGGGATTCTTCAGGAAGTAACTCCGGGAATTCCTCCGAAGCAACTCAAGGAAGTACCTCCAGGAATTTTTCCGGAAGTTCCTCCAGAAATTCTTCAGAAAGCTTCTCCAGAAAATCCTCCGGAAGTTCCTCCAGGAATTTTTCCGAAAGTTCCTCCAGTAATTCCTACAGGGATTCTTCCGGAAGTTCCTGCAGAAATTGCTTTGAAAGTTCCTCCAGAAACTGCTCCAAGAATTCCTTCGGAAGTTTCTCGAGAAATTCCTCTGGAAGATTCTCCATGAATTCGTAGGAATTCCTACACGTAGTTTCCTCCAGCAGTTTCTCTAAGAATTCCTCCAGAAGTTCCTCCAAGGATTCCTCGGGAACTTACTACAAGGAAAGCTTCGGAAGTTTCTCCAGAAGTTCTTTTGTAAATATCTCCAGGAATTCCTTCGGAAGTCCCTCCAAGAAATCTTTGGGATTTTCCTCCAGAAATTCACATGGGAGTTTTTCACGGTATTCCTCCGGAAGCTCCTCTAGGAATTCTGTCGAAAGTTTCCTCCAGAAATTCCTACAGAAATTCCTTCCAAAGTTCCCAGAAGAATTGCTCAGAATGAAGTTCTTCAGGAATTGCTCCGGAAATTCCTTCAGGCATTGCCCTAGAACTTCCTCCAGGAATCTCTTCGAAAGTTCCTCAAGATATTTCAACGGAAATTTCTCCTGAAATTTCTTCGGAACTTCCTCTGGGAATTCCTTCGAAATTTCCTCCAGGAATTCCTTCGGAAGTTCTTCCGGGAATCCCTTTGGTAGCTCCTCCTCCATCCTTCGGATGATCGTCTAAGAAATCCTTTGAGAGTTCCTCCAGGAATTCATTCGGAAATTCCCCTGGGAATTGATCAAGGAACTCCTCCAGGAATTCCGAAAATTCCACTAGGAATGCCTCCGGAAGTTCCTACATGAATTGTTTCGGAAGTTCCTCCAGGAATTTCTTCGTAAGTTCCTCTGAAAATTCTTTCAGAAGTTCCTCCGAAAAATCGTCCGGTAATTCCTCCGGAAGTTCCTTCGCGGATCCCTCCGTAAGTTCCTCCTTGAATTCCTCCGGAAGTTTCTCCGGGATTCCTCCGGAAGTTCCTCCGGGAGTTTCTCCGGAAGTTTATCCAGGAATTCCTCCGGAAGTTCCTCCGGGAATTCCTCCGGAAGTTCCTCCGGGAATGCCTCTGGAAATTCCTCCTTAAGAACTTCCGGAGGAAAGAATTCTTGGAGGAACTTCCGGAGGAATTCCTGGAGGAACTTTCGGAGGAATTCCTGGAGGAACTTCCAGAGGATTTCCTGAAGGAACTTCCGGAGGAATTCCTGGAGGAACTTCCGGAGGAATTCCTGGAGGAACTTCCGGAGGAATTCCTGGAGGAACTTCCGGAGGAATTTCCGGAGGAATTCCTGGAGGAACTTCCGGAGGAATTCCTGGAGGAACTTCCGGAGGAATTCCTGGAGGAACTTCCGGAGGAATTCCTGGTGGAACTTTCGGAGGAATTCCTGGAGGAACTTCCGGAGGAATTCCTGGAGGAACTTCCGGAGGAATTCCTGGAGGAACTTCCGGAGGAATTCCTGGAGGAACTTCCGGAGGAATTCCTGGAGGAACTTCCGGAGGAATTCCTGGAGGAACTTCCGGTGGAATTCCTGGAGGAACTTCCGGAGGAATTCCTGGAGGAACTTCCGGAGGAATTCCTGGAGGAACTTCCGGAGGAATTCCTGGAGGAACTTCCGGAGGAATTCCTGGAGGAACTTCCGGAGGAATTCCTGGAGGAACTTCCGGAGGAATTCCTGGAGGAACTTCCGGAGGAATTCCTGGAGGAACTTCGGAGGAATTCCTGGAGGAACTTCCGGAGGAATTCCTGGAGGAACTTCCGGAGGAATTCCTGGAGGAACTTCCGGAGGAATTCCTGGAGGAACTTCCGGAGGAATTCCTGGAGGAACTTCCGGAGGAATTCCTGGAGGAACTTCCGGAGGAATTCCTGGAGGAACTTCCGGAGGAATTCCTGGAGGAACTTCCGGAGGAATTCCTGGAGGAACTTCCGGAGGAATTCCTGGAGGAACTTCCGGAGGAATTCCTGGAGGAACTTCCGGAGGAATTCCTGGAGGAACTTCCGGAGGAATTCCTGGAGGAACTTCCGGAGGAATTCCTGGAGGAACTTCCGGAGGAATTCCTGGAGGAACTTCCGGTGGAATTCCTGGAGGATCTTCCGGAGGAATTCCTGGAGGAACTTCCGGAGGAATTCCTGAAGGAACTTCCGGAGGAATTCCTGGAGGAACTTCCGGAGGAATTCCTGGAGGAACTTCCAGAGGAATTCCTGGGGGAACTTCCGGAGGAATTCCTGGGGGAACTTCCGGAGGAATTCCTGGGGGAACTTCCAGAGGAATTCCTGGAGGAACTACCGGAGGAATTCCTGGAGGAACTCCCGGAGGAATTCCTGGAGGAACTTCCGGAGGAATTCCTGGAGGAACTACCTGAGGAATTCCTGGAGGAACTTCGTGAGGAATTCCTGGAGGAACTTCCGGAGGAATTCCTGGAGGATCTTCCGGAGGAATTCCTGGAAGAACTTCCGGAGGAATTCCTGGAGGAACTTCCGGAGGAATTCCTGGAGGAGCTTCCGGAGGAATTCCTGGAGGAACTTCTAGTGGAATTCCTTGAGGAACTTCCGAAGGAATTCCTGGAGGAACTTCCGGAGGAATTCCTGGAGGAACTTCCGGAGGAATTCCTGGAGGAACTTCCGGAGGAATTTCTGAAGGAAATATCGGAGGAATTTCTGAAGGAAATACCGGAGGAATTTCTGAAGGAAATACCGGAGGAATTCCTGGAGGAACTTCCGGAGGAATTTCTGAAGGAACATTCGGAGGAATTCCTAGAAGAATTTCTGGAAGAAATTCCGGAAGAATTTCCGGAGGAAATCCTAGTGGAACTTTCGGAGGAATTCCTAGTGGAACTTCCGGAGGAATGCTTGGAGGAACTTCCGGAGGAATTCTTGGAGGAACTTCCGGAGGAATTTCTGGAGAAACTTCAGGAGGAATCCCTGGAGGAACTTCCGAAGGAAGCCCGCATGTTGTTGAATTCCTTGAGGAACTTCCGGAGGAATTCCTGGATGAATTTCCGGAGGAATTTCTGTAAGAATTCCTGGAGCAATTTCGGGAGGAATTCCTGGATGAACTTTCGGAGGAATTCTTGGAGGAACTCACGTAGGAGCTTTTGGAGAAATTCCTGGAGGAATTTCCGAGGGAATTCTTGAAGGAAATAGTGCAAGAATTGCAGGAGGATTCTCCAAAGGAATATCTGGAGGAATTTCCAGACGATCTTCTGGAGGAACTTCCAGAGGTATGCCTACGATGCTATTTCCGGAGGACTTCCTGAAAAAACTTCCGAACAAATTCCACCGCTTCTATTGCCTATAACCAACGAAGCTGCCACATCACCGCCGATAAAATATAAAAAATAAATAAAAATATATATATATATATATATATATATATATATATATATATATAATATATATATCCATAAAAATAAATAAAAATTTGACATAAAAATTGAATATAAAAAATTAAAATTTAAAAATAAATAATTAAATATTGGAATTTAAAAAATAATTTTTAAAAAATCAACTGGAAATTTTTAATTTAAGGGTTCAAGTAATTGTAAATACCGTAAAATACGTTTTGAATAAATACAATTTGAAATTGTAGCATCTGAAATTTTATTTTCGAAAATGAAAGAAAAAAATCCGAATACCCCTAACCCCGCTGCCGAAAGCGGGATTCATTCTGACCTGGTTTTACGTTGTTTTTTTAGTTACATCAAAAATATTACATTGAAAATGTATTACACTGCTTTAATTTGAAAATAAAATATTGAGTACGTCAACTTTTTGTTACGTCAATCAGATGTAATATAACATTATATTTACGACGGCGATGATGTGCATCGAATCTGATGTGATATTACTTTTTATTTTTTACTGTGTGCATGTTGCGGGACCTAAGCTCTTTTAGAACCTTCTCTACCTCGTCCAGCGTTGGTGGTTCCACAGCTTGCCCGTCGCCAAATATGTCCATCCTTAATGCACTTTCATTTTAACCGTTCAACAAATCTTCGAAGTGCGCTTCTTGGCTTCTGGTGGTACTGTTCAGCAACTCCTTCAACTGTCAAGTGTTGGATATATAAACACATCGTTCTGTTGTTTCGTGAATTCATGACGCTGGAAAGTCGCGCCCGATTTTTTGCAACTACAAGGTAGTGATCCAAGTCAATGTTCGGACTTCTGAAAGATCTTCCATCTATAACATTCGAGAAATGTCTTCCGTCGATCAGCACGTGATCTATCTGTGAGCAAGTGTCTCCCTTCGGATGTTGCCAGGTGTGTTTGTGTATGTATTGTTACGTGCGAAGTAGGTACTGCTGATTGTCATCCCTCTAGCAGCAGCAAAAGTTACAAGTCGCAGACCATTATCGCTGGTAGCGGAATAAAGGCTTTCCTTACCAATGACAGGGCGAAAGAAACTTTCTCTTCCGATCTGCGCATTTGCATCCCCGATGACAATATTTACATCGTGTATTGGGCACTCTCCGTTGGCCTTATCAAGGCTCTAATAGAATTCATCCTTCACGTCATCAGGCTTACCGTTCGTTGGCGCATATATGCTGATCAGGGCCAGGCTATAGTTGAAGAATTTGCCCTTCATTCTCAACACGCAAGTGCGGTCGCTTATTGGCTTCCAACGGATAACACGCTTCAGGAGGAGGAATCCCCCCTTCCCCGTCAGCATACGACCATAGTTCCGATCATCCCTAAGGTTACTCGTATCCCGGCCAGCGCCACGAGGAGGTAGGAATAGGAGTTGCTGGGTAATAGGCTAAGGACCGCGAAATAGGGTCTATTTTATTCCTTCTGATACGCGAAGTACCAATGGTACGCTTTACCCAGCATTTGCCGTGCCTTTCTCTATCGGTTTAGAGGACTAAATTCGATGAATCCCTGAATTAACACAAATTATTGCCCTAGCTCGAAACATTGATTAGCTAGGGCTCGGTTTGGTAGATCTTACAATTAAAAAACTACGAAAAAGTGAAAATTTCAACTCAATCTAATCGCTAGGAGTGCCTAAACATTTTGTTCCTCAGCCATTTGACCATTTTCTATGGAAATCAATGTATTTTCAGTAGTGTACGAGTGTATGAAAAACGCCTCAACATCACAAGGAGGTGAATCCATTAAGGTTTTTCAAACACACAACACAAAAAAGTTTCCATATTGTTAAAACAAATTCAGCCCCTCAGCTGTAGCACAAATCAATTCACAAAATGTGATACAAGAAATCAATCTGAATGCAGAATCCTTTGAAAACAACAAAAGTTTCATTAAGTGACTCATACAATGCCATTCAGTCTGGGGTGTGAATACTACACTCCATGGAAAGTGCGCGCAAATTGCACTCTTGAAAGTAAATGAGTAAAAAATAACTAACGATGGAAATGGCATTATGCTTTCCGTTCTATTAAGGTATAGGTTGGTTGCGTGCATTCGATTACATTTCAAAAATTCACGTTCTGGGTAACTTCTTCTATGTAACGAGTTGAAATGGTAAATTTAGATTATGCACAAAAATGCAATTTTATTCATTAATTGAGTAAATGTTTTCACACGTTCAATTGGCGTTCAAGTTCAATGACTTGCTCAAATATGCAAATAAATTGTATTTACAGTTTCCGACTTGGGCGTGACTTGGAATTAAGAAGTAAGAAGCAACTGGTCGTTGTGTCGTTCTTCTTCAGTACGTTTCCAACCTTGTCCTTAAGCACACTGTTGAAAAGAAACCACCGTCATCATCATCATCATAGACTGATGCCGCGTTGATGATGTGATGTGGCGCGACTACATACTCCCATACATGATCGTTAGCCGTCGTTCACTTTCTGTGGACGCATTCATCCTTCCCTGCAGAGTGGTGCATTCAAAGTGCAAAAAGCGGGAAAGCATTTGCGCGTCGTCACATGCTTGATGTGGCGAAAAAGTTCTGCCTACTTTTTGTTCCGGAAGCCAGGCAGGCTTCGCCACTCAAATTGTGTCGGTCCCATATTCGTGAAAAGATATTACAGTCATGGTTCAAAACATGTGAACACATAATACGGGTGCTCGATACTCCGATTTAAAATCTACATTCTCATTCTTCTTATTATTGTTATTATTCATTCGCACTAAAGCTTGAGGGCTGCGAAATGGTGAGCTGACATCCGGGAAGGGGCGCCTAATTAGCTCTGGTCCTCACAAGTTCCAATACTCACGCTTCCACGGGTCTTCCGATGACAATTGACCGCCAGCTAAAGGTTGCGTACTTAGCTGGTAGTGCAGCCTGGGCACTGTTGTCCTTCTGACATCACCTAGAGTGAGAGGGTGCGTCCCGGGGGGTCTGCCTAGGATGTGGTGGGGTTCGACAGTGGGCTCTGTTGAACTTCTATAAAAAGCTGCATGTGTCCCCAAGCAGGCCCTATCAAAGCGACCGTGTGCCGCTCAAAGCGCACTAGCCTAGTCCTGGTGTTGGGTGGGACTTTAAACAAATTTGACCCGACTGATCGAGCGACTGTCCACCAAGGAGGTGCGGCTCCAACAGCGTCTGTTCTGGCATCCAGCGGCTGAGTATGAAATGCTATTTCCCGGAAGCTATACCTAAGATGGCAGCCCCATCCCGGTGGATAGGGAACTTTGGGCCAACAACCTACTGTTCCCGAAACATCAATTTGTTCGAGAATCCGATAATGGAAGAATACGGACTGATTTTACGGCGACGACTCTTAGCGCGAAACAACGGACACGAATAGGAAAGGAACATGGAACGTTTTAAGTAACAAGTTCAGTAGCACATTAGTTATCTGGACAATATTAATTTTTGCCTTTCTCGTACATCAAGGTGTAACGAAAAGGCTATATATTCACTTCCAACACGATTTTGTGATAGAAGGTCCGGAGATCTTTAGTGTTATGTACCAATCGACTCAGCTCGACGAATTGAGATGATGTCTGTCTGTGTGTATGTGTGTGCGTGTGTGTATGTATGTGCTATTAGGACAGTTGACTTATTTGGCAAACCAATTTAGGTAAAATACTGTGAATGCTTTCCCATTTTTTGTCCAGTATAACTAATTGTTATTTTGAAATCTAGTTTTGAATATGATTGACAAAACCATTTGATATATTTCCTTGTAAATTTTCCCAGATACTTTTCCTCAAAAAAATCTTAGAAAATTACTTTCTTCCGGAAATTTCATACGACATTTCTCAGAAAATTCCTTCCGAATTTCCATTATCATAAATTCTTTTTAAATATTGCATAAGGGATTCCTTCAAAATTTACCTAAGGAATTTCTTACGAACTTCTTTTAGAAATTCATTTAAAACATCCTCCGGAAATTCTTCCAGAAATTTCTGCAGGAATGCCTTCATGAATTTTATCCGAAATTCTTTCAGAAATATTTTCGGAATTTTCAAGTGTTTGTTGTTTTTTTTGTTTTAATCTTCAATTAGTATTTAGTAATTTAATTAAAAACTCCATCGAAAACTATTTCATTCTCTAATTAAATTTCCAAAAGAAATCCTAGAAGCAATTCCCAAAGAATTTCTGAAAAAATTTAAGAAGGAATCTCGGAGGTTTTTCGAGGAAACGTTTAAAGAAATCCTTGGAAAAACAAAATCTTGAGGAGCTTTTCAAAGGAGTTTTGAAGAAATTCCTGCAAACATTTTTTTTTTCTTTTCGAGTTAGGCAAAATCGGGCACCGCTGTAGCTCAATTAATTTAAAAGCTAAATCTCGGCAGAAAATTTCGTTTGTTACTGATTTTCAGCAAAATTTTTACCGTATCTCAGTAATCGGAACGTCACTTTCACTAGATTTCGGCAAAAATCATGTTTGCTGAAACTCGGCGGTGTCCATTTCAGAAAAAAAAATTATGAGATCTTGGCGACAAAAAAATAAGTGCGTTGAGATTTTTTTTCAATCTTTATTAAAGTGATTTTTTCAAGGAATTGTAAGTTCATCACTTAGTAAAGTGTGTTGAGGGTTTTGTGCAGGAATTGGCAAATGAATTTTGAAGGCATTTTTAAAAGAGAGCCTGAATGGATTTTCGAAAATAATTTCCATTGAAACCGCTTAAAGAGTTTTTCAAGGTATGTATTTCTAAAGGACTCCCCAAAATAATTCCTTGAGGAGTTACCAGAGGAATCCATAAAGGAATTTTTGAAGGAATTTCCGGAGGAATTCTCAAAGGAATTTATAAAGAAATTCCTAATAGAATTTCAGAGGAAATTCTTACAGGTATTTCTGAGGCAATTCCTAGATTTCTCTAGGAATGCCTATGGCAGTTTTTCCAGTAATTGATTCGCTATTTCCTCCAGAAATTCATTTGGAGATTCGTCCAAAAAGTCCCTCAAGGAGTTCTACAAAATCTCCCTCGGAAACGAATTCCAGAAAGTCTTTCGGAAAGTATTTCGGGTATTCCTTGGAACTTCTCTCAGGAATTAGTTTGGAATTTCCCCCACGCATTCCTTCAGATATTTATTTAGGAAAACCTTGGGAAAATCGTTAAGGTATTATTCCAGAAATTCCTTCACAAATTCTTCCAAGATTTTTTTTTTTGAATTTCTTGCGAAGTTCTAGTTTCCTTAAGGATACTCCTTACAGAATCCAAATTTAAAAGTACTCGCGTTTTCAAAGGCACTCCACTCAATACGGGAGCAACGTACAACTGTCATTTTTATTTTTCCGTTGCTGCGTCGGGAGCATGCGTGAAATAATAAAAATGACAGTTGTGCGTTATTTCCGTATCGAGTGGCCTTTGAAAACACGAGTACCTACTTTTAAATTTGGATTCCGCCACAATGCACAATGGTCCCAGAGTTGAATCTAGCAAGACAAAAATGTTTGCGCCAAAACTATTAGTTTTAGATATATAGTGTCTTTGGGAAAAAAAAATCATATTTTCTGACGATTTTTTTCCATGTAGTGAAATTAGGGTGGTACCTATATTACAGAAGTTCATAATGTCAACTTTTTAAGTTTTCGGTAAAGACTTGTGCAATGTTCCACAAAGTTGTAGAGCAATTAATTTTGAGCAACTTTGCCGAAGAAACCATTTTTCTATCACTTATGGTTCACAAGTTATGAGCTTTTTAATAAATACGTTAATAAATACGGTCCCTAAAAATCGGTATTCTTCACATAACTTTCTATACATTCATTTCTCGCATAAACTTTGTTCCGAGCACTTTTAGGACTTTTGAAGACGCACATTTTTGTTAAAGAACAATGGATCTATCTCTTATAACAAAAAAGTTATTCGAGTTTTTGTATGAAAAACATGTTTTTTTCATATGCGTATATTTCAAAATGGAGCAAACCGATTTCCAATCTATTGGTTCTATTCGAAAGCTCACACTTTTCTGCGTTTATGGTGGGAAAACTGAGAGAGCGTTTTTTGTTTAAAGCGTTTTATTTCATTTTGAAAAAAATATGTTTTTAATCGAAAAACGGTTATAACTTGATAAATAAACGAGATAGGTCCATGGGTCTTCAACAAAAAGATGTGTCTTTAGAAGTTCTAAATGTGGTCCATACAAAGTATCCCTCAAAAATCAATACATAAAAATATATTTAAAAAAACGGTTTTCGTAAGGAAATGAACGTTAGATCGATCAAAGTAGGCTGAACTAGAGAGCGCATTTTCTCTTCATTCATACTGAATGTTTACATACGCGTTGAGACTGCCATGTCTTTTGTGTGCCATGCTAAACATCAAACAGGAAATCAGGCTACTATGCATATTAATGGTAGTAGCTTGGTTTTCTGTTGGATATGTAGCGTTAAAAATACGTCAGATTAGATTTTTTTCGGTATCGCCAGTGGGAGAAAGCGAAGATGACCAGTGGTTAGCTACTGAAATGTTTTTATTACTATTACCTTAAAATCAAATCTTCACATTTGCCTGCCACGTGGTGCATCCTAGCGGTTAATGATTGGATAGCACGTGCTATTTGTACTGCGGAGAAATTTTTCACATCTATGAGAGCTTTGGAAAATTATCACGAAAGTTGTAATTTTTGTTGCAAGGCACAATAACGTAAAAAAAAATCATACGCTCTGTCGACCAGCCTTCTTTGATCTAACTAACGTTTATTTCCTTACGAAAACCGTTTTTTATAAATATATTTTTATGTATTGATTTTTGAGAGATACTTTGTATGGACCACATTTAGAACTTCTAAAGACACATCTTTTTGTTGAAGACCAATGGACCTATCTCGTTTATTTATCAAGTTATAGCCGTTTTTCGATTAAAAACATATTTTTTTCAAAATGAAATAAAACGCTTTAAACAAAAAACGCTCTCTCAGTTTTCCCACCATAAACGCAGAAAATTGCGAGCTTTCGAATAGAACCAATAGATTGAAAATCGGTTTGCTCCATTTTGAAATATACGCGTATAAAAAAACATGTTTTTCATACAAAAACTCGGATAACTTTTTTGTTATAAGAGATAGATCCATGGTTCTTTAACAAAAATTTGCATCTTCAAAAGTGCTAAAAGTGCTCGGAACAAAGTTTATGCGAGAAATGAATGTATAAAAAGTTATGTGAAGAATACCGATTTTTAGGGACCGCCCTAACGTATTTATTAAAAAGCTCATAACTTGCGAACCATAAGTGATAGAAAAATGGTTTCTTCGGCAAAGTTGCTCAAAATTAATTGCTCTACAACTTTGTGGAACATTGCACAAGTCTTTACCGTAAAATTAAAAAGTTGATATTATGAACTTCTGAAATATAGGTACCACCCTAATTTCACTACATGGAAAAAACATCAAAAAATATGAAATTTTTTTTCCCAAAGACACTATATATCTAAAACTAATAGTTTTGGCGCAAACATTTTTGTCTTGCTAGATTCGACTCTGGGACCATTGTGCAATGGTCGGATTCGTCAAATTTCACGACATAAATCGATAACTCGAAAACCATCAGTGCTAGAGTTTTGACGTCTTCAGAAGAAATGATCTGCAAGAAGAGATCTATTTTTGGTGTAGGTTGTCATTAGGGTGGCCTCCGGTGAAATTTTTTTTGGAAATGTATTTTTTTACCCTTTTGAGTAAGGAGTTCATATAATTCTACAAAGTTTAGAGAATTTAATTCTAAGCATTTTGCCAAAAACATTTATTTGATCTCATATAGGTAATGTTTTATGACAAAATTGCGTGGTCCCGAAAAAAATAATTTTTAGCTTCTACTAGAATATTTTCAAAAACTGTCTTAGCATCGCTTCACGGTCTTTGGATGGCGCATCTTTTGGTTACATAAGATGGTTGATAGCTTCATTTTCAAGCATATTATAAGCGTTTTTTCATGAAAAAGTGATATTTTTCTGAGCATTTTACTGCAGCTAGTAGCAAATATTAGCAAAAATTTCAGTCGTAATCTGAAAGTATACATGCAGGACCATCAAATCCATGGTATTTCATTTGTCCATGTTTGTCCACTTTTGTTTGATAATCATATTAGTTTTTGTATGAAAAATCAGCAATTTCATTGGAAACACATATACCATATCTCTGATTTTCGCAATATTTGATAGAATCATTCTTTTTCGAAAATAAATAAACTCACTTTTTATTTTTGTCCGCTTTCGATCTAGGGTGGTCGAAAAAATCAACATTTTGGAAAAAATATTTTTTTAAAACATAATTTTTGAACTACTGGACCAATTATCAATGTTCATGGAATCACATGTAGTCATTGGCGACCCTCACTCAGAAACTGTGAAAATGAATCTATTCTGCGAATTAGCCATAAAAAAACCAACTTGAATTTTATAATTTTGTATTTCGCCACAAAAGTAGCGCTCCTGCATTTATTTCATGAGAACACCTTGAAAAATGATATATGTGTTTCACCTTAATTTTTCGTACAAAAATATTACTATCGTCAAACAAAAGTGGACAAAGATGGACAAATGAAATACCATGGATTTCATAGGCCTGCATGTATACTTTCAGATTACGATTAAAATTTTTGCTAATATTTGCTACTAGCTGCAGTAGAATGCTCAGAAAAATATCACTTTTTCATGAAAAAACGCTTATAATATGCTTGAAAATGAAGCTATCAACCATCTTATGTAACCAAAAGATGCGCCATCCAAAGACCGTGAAGCGATGCTAAGACAGTTTTTGAAAATATTCTGAATTGATGAAAGTAGAAGCTAAAAATTATTTTTTCGGGACCACCCTATCTAAATTTAGCAATTTTGTCATAAAACATCACCTATATGAGATAAAATAAATGTTTATTAGGCAAAAATGCTTAGAATTAAATTCTCTACAACTTTGTAGAATTATATGAACTCCTAACTCAAAAGGGTAAAAAAGTACATTTCCAAAAAAAAAAATTACCGAAGGGCCACCCTAATGACAACTTACACCAAAAATAGATCTCTTCTTGTAGATCATTTCTTCTGAAGACGTCAAAACTCTAACACTGATGGTTTTCGAGTTATCGATTTATGTCGTGAAATTTGACGAATCCGACCATTGTGTTCCGTGAGGAGTTTCCTTAAGAATTCCTAAACAAGTTCCTGAAGAAATATCCGCAGAAATTCCTGAAGGGTTTTTGAATGTATCTCCTGAAGGAACTTGCGATAGTTTTAGATTTCTCAGAAAATTCCTTTGGACATTCCGTTAAGACTTCGTTCAGAAATTCTGATATACCTTCTGAAAATTTTTTTTTTAATATCTACAGAAAATGTTTTAGGAGCTCCTTCGGACATTGTTTCAGAATTCCACCAAACATCCAAAAAAAACCTCCTTCAGAAATTCATTTACAGATATTACTTCGAAAATTTCTTAAAACTTTGGAAATTTCCTTAGGAATTTCTTTGAAAATAAATTTACGAATTCCTTCCGAAGATTTTTTTTAGAAATTCCATAGGAATTTTTTCTAGAAATTCGTCTAGAGGTTCCTTAGTAAGTTCTTTAACAATGTTTCCATAAATTCTCATAAGAATTCTTTCAAAACTACCTTAAGCAATTTCTACAGAATTTCTCCGGGTAATCCTTTGAAAATTCCTCCAGTAAACTCATTGGTAACTTTAGGAAGCTGTGGGGATTTCTTCGACATTTTATTAAAGGTTGCTACTGATTTATTTTCGGAAATTCCTTCAGTTCCCAAAGTTTTTCCGGTAATTCCTTTAAAAAAATTGTCAGTAATGCCTTCATAAACTCTTTCCGATATTTCTTCAGGAATTATCTCGTAAAGTCCTTTAGAAAATTCTTTTACGTATTCCATCAGAAACAAGATCATTCTTTCATAAATTTCCGAATGAATTCCTGCAGGAATATTGTATGGTTTTATTAAAGGATTTTTTTCAAAGAGAACCTGAAGGGCTTTTAGAAGGAATACCTATATGAAATCCTAATGAAATTTCCTGAGAAATGCCTGTAGGGAAGTTTCCTCCAGAAATTTCTGGAACTACACTAAGAACTTTTTTTAGCAAATTTAACTAAATTTCAGGAAGAAATTTGATGGTCATCGTGCTGGTGATATTCTAGAAAGAAGCAAGACAAGGATGTGGCTAGGGCTTCGATGCATGGCCAAAAACAGTATTACTGTTCTGTTTTCTCAAGAAAGGATTGATTTCCTATTGATAAGGGGCGCGTCTTCAATGGGATTGCTCTCTATGAAGGGTCTAAATAGCGGGACCTTGCCATGGTGGTCTTGAGAAAACAAAACAACAACTGTATCGAAACCGATACTGCATTGCTTCTCAATAGCATTGGAGTAATTCGACATGCACTTAAACACTAAGGATACGGCACACTAGGGCAGTTCAAATTTCAAAAATGTTCGAAAATTCCAACTCCCATATGTCTATTAGCATCATTTTGATAATATAGGAGTCCTGGCAAAATTTCAGGCAATTCGGTGGCCATTTAGGGGTGGCGCGAAGTCAATTTATGTTTATATGGAAATTTGTATGGGAAAAACTTAAAATTTATTCAAGTCTCCCTACAACTGTCTAATTGTGATGAATTCAAATAAACATCCCCAACCTCCCTTTTTGGAATCTATATAAATGAGACCTCCGGATAACACATTAGTTATGAGTGGATTGAACGGTTCTATTGACAGTGTGAATATGAGATAAATGGCTAAAATGGTGTAATTAGCCTCAACGTAGCAGTGGAAATATAAATCAAAATTAATGATTAATTAATTGCATATTATTCCAATTGCAAGCGAGTTCGTGGGGCAGTACCAGGCGGGATTTATGGGTGAACGCTCTACCACAGACCAGGTGTTCGCCATACGTCAGGTATTGCAGAAATGCCGCGAATACAACGTGCCCACACATCATCTATTTATCGACTTCAAAGCCGCATGTGATACAATCGATCGGGACCAGCTATGGCAGCTAATGCACGAAAACGTCTAGTTATACGGTTTCGCCGACGACATTGATATCATGGCACGTAACTTTGAGAGGATGGAGGAAGCTTACATCAGACTGAAAAGCGAAGCTAAACGGATTGGACTAGTCATCAACACGTCGAAGACGAAGTACATGATAGGAAGAGGCTCAAGAGAGGTCAATGTGAGCCACCCACCACGAGTTTCTATCGGTGGTGACGAAATCGAGGTGGTTGAAGAATTCGTGTACTTGGGCTCACTGGTGACTGCCGATAACGATACCAGCAGAGAAATTCGAGACGCATAGTGGTTGGAAATCGTACGTACTTGGACTCCGCAAGACGCTCCGATCGAATAGAGTTCGCCGCCGTACCAAACTGACTATCTACAAAACGCTTATAAGACCGGTAGTTCTCTACGGACACGAGACCTGGACGATGCTCGTGGAGGACCAACGCGCACTGGGAGTTTTCGAAAGGAAAATGTTGCGTACCATCTATGGTGGGGTGCAGATGGCGGACGGTACGTGGAGGAGGCGAATGAACCACGAGTTGCATCAGCTGTTGGGAGAACCATCCATCGTTCACACCGCGAAAATCGGAAGACTGCGGTGGGCCGGGCACGTAGCCAGAATGTCGGACAGAAATCCGGTAAAAATGAGTCTCGACAACGATCCGACGGGCACAAGAAGGCGAGGTGCACAGCGGGCAAGGTGGATCGATCAGGTGGAGAACGACTTGCGGGCCCTCCGCAGACTGCGTGGTTGGTGAAGTGCAGCCATGGACCGAGTTGAATGGAGAAGTCTTTTATGTGCAGCACAGGCCACTCCGGCCTTAGTCTGATGATAAATAAATAAATAAATATTATTCGGCAACTCGGCCGTACGAAAACCATTTTTTGTTAAATATCTTGGCTGTGCATATGCACAGCATATGTTTCGGAATGGACGAATTGATATGAAATTTACGAAAAGAATCCACGTGTCTTGGAGGGACTCGAACCTCAACCTCCTACTCTCTAGATAGGCGTGATAACCCCTACCCAACAAGACCACTTAAAAGTCACGTTTGCGGAAAAGCAAATCAAGCATCCGAAAGATATTCAATTTACAAAAAAGAGAGCTAACCGCGGTGGAGGTTGGTACTCGGATTCTGATGGCTTTTCCGCAAACGTGACCTTTAAGTGGTCTTGTTGTGTAGGGGTTATCACGCCTATCTAGAGAGTAGGAGGTTGAGGGTTCGAGTCCCTCCAAGACACGTGGATTCTTTTTCGCAAATTTCATATCAATTTGTCCATTTCGAAACATATGCTGCATATGCACAGCCAAGATATTTAATAAAATTAATGAGTTATCCACTGGTTGAGCTCAAAAAGATGCCAAAAATTTAGGTTGCGGATGTTTATTTGAATTCATCACGATTTAAGAGTTGTAGAGGGATTTGAAAAAAAAAAAAAGTTTTTCCCATACAAATTTCCATATAAACATAAAATGACTTCGCGCCACCCATAAATGGCAACCAAATTGCCTGAAATTTTGCCAGGACTCCTATATTATCAAAATGATGCTAATATACATATTTTCGAACATTTTTTAAATTTGAACTGCCCTAACGGCACACCCGAACAGGAAAAAAAATGTTAATTTAATAATGTTATGTTAATCATCTATTGAAATTTGTGCATACAAGAACGCAGAGTGCAGAATAAACTGCCCATTTAGGCAGTAATTAGTGGACTCCATCGTGTATGTCCTTCCAAGATACAGGGGTTACAGCAGGTGAACGAAGTAGCACTGTAAATTATCTAAAAAAATAAATATGCAGCCCCTTAAACATTTCCCAATTGTATATGTAACTCAAAGAATAGTAGCTCGTTTTTTTTTTCTAAAATTTAGATATGTAGAGAAGTAAAGCAACTAGGGTGTATAAAAATCCTGAATTGGAAATAACTTTTGAAAAAAGTTATTAACAAATTAGGTCACGAAAAGTGAAGCAGGATTTATTATTAAAATTAAAATTATTAAAATTTGATTCATCAAGATCGGATAATAACAAAAATAATAAATCAGGTATTGATTAGTGTCTCCGACTATTTTGAATGTGCTGTTTGATGATCGGCAAACGTAGAATATTGCAATTTTATTCCACTCGATTTTTACACGGCCGATTCCTACCGTGTGAATCAAAACCGCGTGAATTCAAAAATGCGCGTTAAAATTGATTTTTCCAGTCATTGATTATTTCACCCACGGAGATTCACGCCGCCGCAGCCGCCGAAAAAAACCAACGGCGCGCCGCCGGGGCAAAAGAAATCGTCATGTTGTGGCCGCCGATGATGTGACTGGCGCACAGGTCTAATTGTTACATTGAGAGCATATAATACTAAACTGCATGTTTTAGTTATAGGGTACAATATTGTGTTATAGAAGTAATTGTACAATAAGATATTTCTACTATTGGAAACCTGACGATTACAAAAATACTGTTTTATTTTTAATTTGAACATACTGAAGTCAATGGCATCGCAATGTTTATTATAAATCCATCGTTTGATTCAAGGGACAATACTTGGCATAGGGTAGAAGCACTATATTTCGCCACCCTAAACGTACTTTTATCTCTCAAATTGTCGCAAAATGCAAAAAATCTAATTATTGTCGGTATTATTTTATAAAACTGGTCCTTACCTAGCAAATCTGATTTGAAAATGACGATAAATTATTGCTAATTTATATAAATATGTCGTTTAATTAGCAAGTATCCTGATTCAGTTTTCGCCACAAATTTTCACTTTTCGGCACCTCCGTGATCTAGTTTTCACCACCCCTTTCTTGTCCTCTTAAGGTTCAAATGTCATACATCAAATCGACTTCTTTTTCTTGCTGTTCGCTTTTTTTTTGCGGAGAGCCTACACAGTTAGTTTATATTACTGAAGTCGGTAAAATTTTACTGAGTTTTTGAACAGCTGACTTAACTCGGTATTTTTTAAAGTTACTGAAAACTCGGTAAAGTTGTAAATCGTTCGAATGTCAAAAACAACCGAGTTAGTCGGTAAATTTTATTACTGTCTTTTTCGGTATTCTTTTGTTTACATTGATTTCCCGAAATTATCAGTAAAATGAGATTTCATATCATTTATATGTTTTCAAAACAAATTTTATTATATTTAGAATTTGTATTTCTATCATTTTTATGCTGTTTCAGTCATCATTGAAATCAATCCTGTATCGTTTTATACTTGAGGTCGAAAGTCGAGGAATATATTAACTTTCCACTGATGTTTGACCGCTCCGATGAATTTTCACTCACAGTTTGTCAGACTGGAACTTCGATTGGGACAGTTAAAAATCTAAGTCGAATTTTATCTTCAAATGAGTTGCTCTTTCAGAGGGTTATCCGACGAGTTTCTGTACTTTAGTACAAGAGAGGCAATAATCGACATGATTGTATGAAGATAGCACATATAAGTTTGATTAATTGTACGGACGCACAAGTTGGCTTTGATTGCGGTTATCGTTTTTTTTGCTGAAATAATATGCACTTTATGTCTATCCTATATCCAGTAGGGCAATCTTCTTCGGTTAGTGCTCCCTCGTCGATCTGGAAGTGTTAATCCATCGGAACGGCTTGCCAGTGGAAAGAAACTCGTCACCATTTTGTTCACGTTGTACCAGCTCGAAATAGGAGACGGGTAAAATGAAAAAATCTGACAGTTCAAATCCATCAGCACTTTGCCTTGATGTTTACCGAATAGTCGGTATTCATTTTTACTGACTTTAATGTTCTATCCAGTAAAAATGACTTATTACGGAAAACTCGGCAATAACAATTAGAGTTTTCAGTAATTCAATTAGTTTTTTACTGAGTAAACTGCAAAATTTTGAGAAAATGACGACTTTTCCGGTATTATTCAGAGTTTGCAGTTCGAATCGGTAAACAAAATTACCGAACAAGGAAATCGTGACTAAGTGTGTACTATTCGCTCAGATCTGATTTTGTACAAAGTACACAAACATTTCAAAAGTTATCAAACTCTATATATTTCCACAAAATATTAACGTGCTTTTCAATACCTGTACAGCGCACAGATTATAGTGATACGCATAAACAACCTCAAATATGCATCTGAGATTGATTTGTTGTGCATCCTTCTCCTAATTACACAATTTCCTACATGCATTTTAAATGAATGTAAAATTATGATGCAGTTACCTTCTCAAATGTACGTCCAGATTCAATGGATTGTTTACATCACCATATGATCGGTCTTCTCTCTGTGTACATGAAAAGTGATGCCGTTTTAGCATTACATTATTATTTTAGCATTACATTACATTATCAACACTTGAATTATGAAAAAATAAATAACCTCCGTTGCTTATGAATGCTTGCGTTTTTACAGTTCTAGCTCACATCTAATATTTAGTGTCAATATATAGCATGAAAAGCATCATTTTCATAGATTATTGCTTGATGTTTACGTACATATTCGAGAAAACAAGCAAAACATATAGAACAAATCAACACGCAACACTGAACGATGATTTTCGAGTATCTGCAAAGTATAAGAGAGCGTGAGAGTAAATCGACGGTTTCCCCTCCTGGAAAAATACTTTTTCAACTTTGCAATATTTTCTGCAAAAGGCAGTTTTTTCAAATAATATTACGAAATTCATCCAAATGAAGCATCCTACGGATGTATTGAAGTCACCACTATATGTTGATGTAGTTTTAAAACAAGAGTGCTTCCCCGATTCAGCTGGGGAATGCATTTTCTCCTCAGTGGGCGGATTTTTTCCTGGGGGTGGTACAAGCACGTGGCTGTTTTCTTGTCAATGACTGGATTACGGTAATTTGGGCCTTAAAATGATGTTTTGAACGGATATTGAATCCACTAACGCCTGGAGCTTAGGCAACACGTATTACGCGCTCACAAATCTGTTTTAAATAGGCGAGTGCAAATAACAATAGGAAGAAAAAAGTGGTGAAAATTTACTCAGGTTTAAATTTTAGAACTATAAATTGAATTCCGCCAATGGCGATAATTGAAATCATCAAATTTGATGTGCTAAATTTCGCCACCTTTTATTTAACTAAATTAGGACAAAAACATGAACTTTTTCATATACAACCATTAGTAAACGTATTTCTGAATAGTTCTTTGGTTGTGCACTAGAGTGATTCCAATTTTGACTTTTTTGCTCCCCTATGCTTAAACGATGGCATTTGCCATTTTAATAATCGTCCTAAATTTTTAGCTAATTTGGATGTAATTTGACTGAGCACAAGCAGTTTGAAGCTTGTATGAAAATTACTATGAAAACAGTAACTTTTGTGAAAAACCGTTCCCCATCATTGCCCATTAAACTTCAAAAATGTATGAATACGTTAGCAACATAGGAAATTTAACAAGGGAAAATATCGTCGTTGTTGCTAAACAATTTGATGCTGGCAACAAAAGTTATTAGGGAAATACTGAATTGTGAGAAATTCAATTTAACACGTAAAAGAATAACATCAATATCAATAATGAGCCTTTCTGTTTTCTTTATAATTTTGCTCACAAAAGTCAGATTGCTTCGCAACCTAACTGGCTTTTGGCTTAGGATCTATTCTATGATGGCGATGCGTTAAATATATCCAAATAGATTCGGGGCTGCTTCACGAAACGATCTTTTACATAAGTGGCAATTCTCATAATAGTTTTCATATAACCTTCAAACGGCACGTGCACAACTAAATTACATCCTAATCAGCTAAAAATTTGGGAGGACTATTAAACTAACAAAAACAATCGTTTAAGCACAGGGGAGCGAAAAAGTCAAAATTTGAATTACTCTATTGTGCACGTATACTGGTAATAATTTTGAAGATTTGATCAGTTTTTCCGACATTTGTTTATTTTGGCCTGTTCTTCAAACGGACAAAAATTGTCATGGTATCGAGCCAAATCTTGCGCTTAGTTTCATAGGGGCGTAACTGTATTGATCGATTTCTCTTAATCGATTTTATATTTTGTTAATAATTCAATTGTTTCAAAAATTACAACCGTGATTATTGATTCTGGTGCAATATACAATCATCCTTTATCACACCAAACCAATAAATCATCGCCAAACTAGCGAAATTCGCCACAGCCACAATAATAAAAAGAAAACATCGACGAAGAGAAATCGATCAATACAGTTACGCCGCTATGAAACTAAGCGCGAGAAATATTTTTAGATGCATTTTTTATCAGTAATCGTAGATTTATAATAACAACATTTTTAGTTAACAAATGTAAGTTTACTAGAGCTGTATGATTGTTTAATACAGTTAGGTAAAATATTGCACTAGAATACAAAAAATCTACTTGTTTTACCAAGGTGGCGAAATGTAACAGTGGGGAAATATAATACATCCACCCTAGTTTGTTCCATGATAGTTTGTTAAAAATATTTGGCGTTGACGTAACTGCCGCGATGAGGTGAAAATTTTATTTTTGTTAATAGTTCATTGGAATCGATTTTTTTGGGGAACTAAATTATTTGATCTTGGTGATAAAACGTGGAGCGCAAGCAAGTGTCACGGCCTACAAGAAGCTGGTCCAGGAGGTCTTGGGTGACGGCGCCAAGGTTAGGTTGCTGGGCGCGGAGCTGGACGAGATCACTAACGCGGAAGACATCGTCTCTGCCCTTAGATAGCAGTATGATACATAAGTTGAGAAGACCTCTGTACGCCTAAGAGGCGGGCTCTTTGCCACGCAGGTAGCCTACCTTAGGTTACCGATTGCGGAAGCCAAAAAGGTTATTGATCGAGGGATCGTCCGGTCATTATGCCCAGTAAGCAGACTCCAGCCGCCTTCAGTGGACAGGTGCTATCGGTGTGAAGTTATTGGTAAGAAGTAAGATGTGATAGATGAGAAGTGATAAGTGAGATTGCGAGTAGCAAACCTTACGTAGCAAAATCATCTATGAATGAAGAATTAACAGAAGAAAGGAGGAAAAAGTTAGAATCAAGGAAGAAGAACGAATAAAAAGAAAAAGGGAAGAAGGAAGAGGGAAGATGACAGAAGGAATAAGGGAGGATGAAGAAATAAGAAGGAAGAAGAAAGAAGGAAGAAGGAAGGAGGAAGAAAAAGCTAAAAAGAAGGAAAAAAGAAGAAGGAAAAAAGAAGGAACAAGAAAGAAGTACTCTGTTCTCAGATATCAGCAGCTTAGTGGTCATTAAGCACTTCCAGGTTACAATTGTTGCATTTGTATATCATGAGGCTAACACGATGATACTTTTATCCCCAGAGAAATCTAGATAATTTCCAAACCGGGAATCCAACCCAGCCACCCTCAGCATGGTCTTGCTTTGTAGCCGCGCGTTTTACCTCACGGCTAAGGAGGGCATTAATATCCGTTTTATTACCCTCAGCAGATAGATATATTTATAACCTTTCGACCAAGTGGTAATTTGTATGACCAAAACTCATTTTTATTTTGTTAGAAGCAAATAAAGGAAATAAAATCCTCAAAGTACTGAGCACCACTGGTGTAGTGCGAGATGAAAAGAAAGAAATATAGTTTGGAGCTTGGAAGGTTAGGAAGAAAGGTGGGATCAAACCCTGAATGCATGTATCAAATTTAGATTTGTTGCGTTTTTGATTTTGTTGGGGCTAACCTCCAGTCTTTATGCTTTTTGCCCGCTTTGGTATTTCTGCTCTACCCGCTAGCCGGAGAACTCGTAATACCTCTTATCACACTCCCCGTTGTAATGATGTACAGCAATTTTGCAAACGCACAAACGATGTTGACCGTCTGAAATCCGAATGCTTCATATGGAGCCATCAAGTGTTGTTCATATCAGCTTTATAAGCTTTGTTGGAAACTCGGGAATCAAGGAACAGATGGTGAGTTGTGCTTCCGGAATATATCTACACTTATTCGAGTGCCAGGTTTTGCTAGAACTCTTGATGCGAAACCTAAACAATATATATAAAATTTTAGCATATACATACAAAATTTTCACATTCATACCGAAGCTGTTTAGACTAATCGTCGATGCAAAAGATGTAATAAATTATTATAAACTCAAAATCAAACTATCTCAGTATCTTTTCATTTTGAATTTATTTCATTCATTGATCGAACGTATACACAATTCTAGTCACAACAAAAAGTGGGCGATAAAAATAGCAATGCTAGATGCCACTTACCACTCCACCGCAATAAAAACCATTCGGGTGGAAAATTAAATTATAGAAACGGTGATGATCCATGATTTATAGCGGAAAGAAGTAGATAATATTCATGCTGAAATTGGAACACTTGCCACTTGCATCGTGCAAAGCATTCATAGCAACACATCCAACCCGCCCGGGACCAGTGAGCTATGCAGTTATTTGCCTCCCTCGGCACTGTAAATCTCAGCACAAATGCTACCATCATCACCATCATCGTTGCCATCCTCGTCATCGGCGGCCTTCGTAGAGCAGTGCGACAGCTGTGGATCCCAGCCTACAACAAACCTCCCCAACGAGTGTGGACTATTCATCATCAGCTGATATGTTTCGGGGCGGTAAGCTTTTGGGATCCCCTAAACCACGCGCAAAACAGATATGCAATGCACCGACAATAAGATTCGCTCAGAAGGATTGGATATTTCAGTTGTCTTGTTGGTCGTCCTTCTCGTTTTGAAACGAGCTGATGGATTCAGAATAGGGTAGATTTGGATGCTGCCAGTCAGGGTTGGGAGGTGGTCCGCGGTTTAGCTTTGCCTGGCAACGATATCAGCACTAGGAGTAACACATTGCATTCATTTCACCCGAAATGTGTGGATCCCACGAGAATGCGGTTAAATCTGGACAGAATGCATCCATGGTTTTGCGACTACAGATACGAACGGTCCTCCTTTTGGGAACTTTCGAGACGAATTATTGCTATCACTTGCTGACCACGCAATACTGATAAATGAATAGGGCTTTCGGTAAATTGGATGCTAGAAAAGTGTACTCATTTGTGATGATGGCCATACTAAGCATTGGATTTCTAGGGGAAATACTGCTTTGTGATTTGAACAAACTCAAGAAAACACAAAAACACAAATAGTTGCCAGTAAATGTAGAATTTGCGCATATACAACTTTAAATTGCGGACATTTTTCCGGATGTTAAAAATTCAGCAAAGTTTACGCAACCAAAAATAACGGAAATTCAACTACGCGCAAGGAAGCAGCTAGCAAACAAAATAACAATTGGATCAGGGCAAATGAATTGATCAACTTAGTTGAATTTATTTGACTAGTTAAAAGCTGAAAATGTTATTTTTTTTCATTCAAGCGTATTGAACAAAGTTTTTTAGACTTTCAATTCGAGCGACTTGTTCAACTCACTCGCCCTGTTTTAACGTAGCATTATTCTCATTTGAACATCATGCGAATTGAACAATATTTTTATTGTTACAAAGTGACACATTTATGTGGAGTCTGTGTACAATTGAATTTGATTTTACAAACTAGCGTTATTTGAATTATATTTTATTTGAATTATATTTTTGTTTTAGAATAACAGCATTAAATTCAAATCAACGTTGTGTTTTTGAATGTTCCATTTATTTGCATAAAATTGCAATTGAAAAAATTCAGATTTAAAATTACCCTACGTCAATACCTGTTATTGAATTCTAATGGGAATACTCGCTCAGAAATGTGGTATAAACAGTTTTTTGAATGATTTTATGCGTTGAATCGTTCTACCCAACGTGGCGTTTTGCACCATTAATTTTTCCAGGGAAACAGAAAAGGGTAGGCTAGTAGCTCAGGGTCAGGTTGACGGAATTTTCGGTAATACTTCTAGTTATAATTGTTGTAGGCTTTAATTCCATTAATCACATATGTATTGTGGATCATTGATGTACTACATTGTAGGAAACGACCGGTTGCCTAACACTTTGTTGTAATATAATGCATTTCTTTTAATCTTCACATACAATAATTCTTAATCCCTGGTCGGTAACACTCACCACAAGTTTCGAAACCTGTCAAAATGGAATAAAAGTGAAAACAATTTTCCACAGCTCAATTTAACTTTTCTTCGAATTTCTGCTTCAACAGTTCGACGTTGTTATTGAACATTTTATACTCCATATCCTTCCTAGAGGAAGGCCCAAAACGAACGAACTACTGACCAACCGATAGAAACTTTAACAAGTCCAAATCGATTGTCTTCACTGGTCAGTGACCCAAAGTCTGTTTCATTTTAAATTGCCATGACATGTCATCCAGTGGTTGGTCGGAAATCGAAATGGGAAAAGTTTTAACCGAGAATACCCAAACCACGATACGGAACTTTTTCATGGCCCATGGTTTTCGTCAATGGTTAAACGTTAATCGCAAAAAAAAGCTGATGTTATTTCAAAAGAAGGCTGTTTGCTTGGTTTTGTGGATTTGAAATTTATCGAAAATTGCGACACATCTACCATCATCGGAACATCATAATTGACTTTCATATTCTAAGTCAATTCAGCTCCGTCAATCTTCCGGGCAGAAACCCTAAACAAATAGCCTAATTAGTTTGAAGTTCACTCCAGACCGCATTATGTTCATTTAGTAAATCATCTTAAGCATACGAGGGTTGAAACCTGTCCACGTGGACAGTTCCTGGTAGTAAAGGAACGACAGCTACGGATGATACCGACATCAAACATCCGGATAGGTTCATTGTGGGATGGTTGGCTATTGAGCAGATATAAGAAAACCGTGAAATCCAATTTTCATAACAGCATTCCGCCGGTGCGGTGTTTGGATATCGTACCTTCTTCAATTTATTTATCCATCTAAGTTGCCTTATTGAAACTCTAATGGAAACAAAACCTGTTTAACACCTTACCGCATATGCAAAGCTTTATTATTCAAGTTTCAAAGCTTCAGAAAAAAAAAACTTTTTGCAATTCCTGGTCATTATAGGGGAACCGGTCCGTTTTCCTTTTCACTAAACATATATTCATCTCATCGCAAAACAAAGAAATATAGCACCAATTTCGTCGCTTCTTTTTGCTAACACACGTGCTCACCGGTGAAAAAAAACACACAAATAAGAAACCAACCAAATTCCTTTTCATTGCTTTGTTTCTGATAGGATGGAAATATGAGCTATGGGATGAAGTGCCGCACCATTCCCCTACTTGGTTTACAGTTCGTCTTTGGGTGGTAAAACGACGTACTTTCTCATATCAATCAAATGGGTGCTTTAATGAACATCATGGAACTCAAATGAGTTGTTATGAAAACTCATATGTGAATATGTACGTTATGTGGAAGATATTGATTTGGAAAATGTATTGGAGGTAACCACTTTCCCTTCGATGGGACTCGAACCCATGACCCTACAGTACGCTAGACTGGTGCTTTAACCAACTAAGCTACGACCGACCTGGCAAATAGCCTTCACAACCTCACTACTGAACGAGCTACCGTTGCCCAAATTGGAAGAATAGTCAAATCACTCGCAGATCCATTTCTCAATACTACTTCCACGTGTGTATTGTACAATACACATTAGTGGAAGTATTTAGAAATGGATCTGGCGGCTATACATTGACTATGCGTCCAATTTGGGAATCTCGAGCTCGTTCAGTAGCTGAGGTTGCGAAGGCCGACGGAGGTCCTTCGTAGCTTAGTTGGTTAAAGCACCAGTCTAGCGTACAGGTCATGGGTTCGAGTCCCATCGAAGGGAAAGTGGTTACCTCCAATACATTTTCCAAATCAATATCTTCCACATAACGTACATATTCACATATGAGTTTTCATAACATTGTAAATTAACGTCCAAGTCGGGTGGTTTAATCCCCGGAAATAGGCAATTACCTTTGATTGAACTCAAATGAGTTGCTTAAAATCCATTATATCACTCATTTGGGTGCTAAGGACTGTATTGGAAATAAGCTATCGACTTTCAAAGTGTTACTACTTAAAAGCTCATGAAGGCATTGGATTGTTTCATACTGCATTCGATAAACCTATTCATATGTTTAGTTTAAAATCAGATTTTTATTGTTTATTGAACATTTGTTTTTTCCGATGCATGCCAAATTGATAGTGACGTTGATATTCGAGTTTTGGACACATGGCTCCGTAAGAAGGGCATCGAAATGGATATTTTGCCCAAGCGTTTCGCTATTCTTTTTCTTTTTTCTTTTCACTGGCATTACATCCCCACACTGGGACAGAGCCGCCTCGCAGCTAAGTGTTCACTTAAGCACTTCCACAGTTATTAACTGCGGGGGCAGCAGGGACCATGTCCAAGGGCTTGACGACCCCTCCCCAGCTGTCTGCGAGTCAGGGAGAACTGCCTAGGGCGTGGTGGGATTTAGCAGTGGGCTCTGCTAAAATCCCTCCCATGGTGGAGCCCGTGGTGGGTCAGACGAGGTGCCGGTTGACATCAAAATGGACGGCCCCACTCTGACCAAAGTCATCAACTCGGTGATGACCAACCATGGGGATAATGCAGTCCAAACCATGGAAGTGATTACGGACGTGTCGGACGTAATTATGTCCTTCCTGGACAACCGGGTGAACTACAGTAAGGACCTGAAGCAGGCCGTACTGACCCTCTGCGCTCTAGTCGTGGAGGCGAAGTCGGAATGAAAGTCCTTGCTGGAAGCCAGTAAGGAGGCGGAGCACAAGATCCGTCTTCTTACTGAAGAGAAGGAGTTGGCGGTTAGCCAAGCGGTGAAGGCCTTGAAGGAGGCTGAATCGAAGATTCGGCTCCTTACAGAGGGAAAGCAGCTGGTGGAGAGCCAGACTGCAGAGCTTCAACGGCGTATGGCAATTAGCGGAGCAACTCCTAAGCTAAGTAAGGTCACGCAGGATGCGGACCTGAAAGTAGCTAAAAAAGCCACGGTACGGACAGTCGAGAAGGTCCGAGTGGATAAGACCGAGAGGAAAATGGTACCTCCACCAAGGATGATACCAGAGGATCGCCGGGAGGAAGACCTGCCATGGACGGAGGTCGTGAATCCAAGAAAGGCGAAACGAAGTCGTCAGCAGGTTGCAAGGAGTGCGACCAAAGGTGCAGAGCAGGTCACTGCTAAGAAGGGCAGAGCCCGTGGGAAAAAGGGTGCGCCTTCCAATGGCAGTGACAAGCGGAAGGACAGAGGCGAAGCGATTATTGCCAAGACTGACGATAAAAGCTATGCCGGTGTCCTAAAGACTATGAGAGGCACCTAGAAGCTCTCTAGTCTAGGAGGGGATGTCAACTGCATCCGAAAAACGCGCAAAGGCGAGATGATTCTGCGGGATGCCACTCGGAAGAGTTCCGAGTATAAAAAGTTGACGGAGGAGGTCCTGGGTGACGGGGTTCAGGTTATAGCCCTGTGCCCAGTCTTGAACATCCAGTGCAAGTGCATGGATGAGATAACCGAAGCCGGAGACCTGGTAGACGCACTGAAGGATCAGTGCAATGTCGAGATCCAGGAATCCGCGATTCGGTTACGCAAAGGCTTTGCGGGAATGCAGGTTGCCTCATTCCAAGTACCAATGGCCGAGGCCAAGAAGGTGCTGGATAAGGTAAAACTGAAGGTGGGCTGGTCGGTGTGCTCGCTGAGTACAAGCCAACCCAATCAGGCCTGTTACAGGTGCCTCTGCCACGGTCATCAATCCTATGACTGTAAGGGACCTGACCGTAGTAAGCTGTGCCGTATGTGCGGATTCGAGAACCACCAGGCACGCACCTGCCAGGCTGCACCAAGATGTCTGATCTGTCCTCCGGGGGCAGACAACAGGCATCTCACCGGTGCTCAGGCCTGTCCGGCCTCTAGAAGGGTCCAGACATGCAAGTAACACTTGAACCACTGCGAGGCGGCCCAACTGCTGCTACAACAGTTGGTTATCGAGTGTAAAGCTGATGTTGCCTTGCTGTCCGACCCATACCGCATCCCTGCTGGGAACGGCAGCTGGATTGCGGACAAGTCCGGTATGGTGGGAATCTGGACTTGTGGGCGATACCCCATCCAGAAGATAATATCTTCTCCCGACGATGAGGGTTTCGTCATAGCAAAGGTAAACGGTGTTTACTTTTGTAGCTGCTACTGTCCTCCTAGATGGAGTATAGAGCAGTACACTAGGGTAGTTGATATTCTTGCGGCGAAACTAACTGGCCTTAAACCAGTAGTTGTAGCAGGTGACTTCAATGCGTGGGCAGTGGACTGGGCTTCCCGGTTTACTAACGCTAGAGGTTATATCCTGCTAGAGTCACTAGCGGTATTGAACGTAGTTCTGCTGAACGAAGGTCAAGTGCCAACGATTAGAGGACTGAGCGGTGATTTATGTAGGATGGACCGAAGAACCAGGATGGATGGTCCACGAGGGTTATACTTCTTGCGACCATCAGGAGGTACGTTTTATGGTAGAGTATACCCGGAAAAGTACGACGAGAAGAAGTGGTGTAACTGATCTCGGATGGCGCACCCCAAGTAACATTTCAAGTTTTATTCCGCTCTAGGAAAGGTTTTCAAGATTAATTTATAAGATCTAACAATAAAACCGAATAATACACGGCAACCTTCGGATGACCTCTATAAGAGTAAGATATTGCCAAGTGGCCCTCTCCAGATAACCACTATAAACCTATCATAAGAGCATTGAGAAACCTTTTTTAAACCACCCGCAAAAAAGGGAATTTGGCTGCGGCAGCTGTCAAAATGTTGCTTTGAAAAAAGAGAAACAAAACTTTGCAGAAAAATAATAACAAAATGGATTTTTGATGGAAGTTATGATGATGACAACAAAATAATATTTGCTTTCAGGTTTGTTTTTCGATTTACTGCCATTGAAAATGAGGTGCGCGTCCGATTTCATGGTCAAAGCTGGTGAAAAAATAAGGTTGAACACCACGCGCCGGCAATATAACGTACCTCAGGGAAATAAATTGAAAATATTTATTACCACATTATCTAAGATGTCTGCTAAATTGATTAGTACTTTTACCGAAATTATTAGTAAATAAAATTTGTTGTCAGAAAAGGCATGATACGCGGTGAAAATTACGTTTAATCATAAATTTCAGTGATATTTTTCAATGACTTCGAAATGCATTTCCATTTTTAATATGGCCATCATGGAATTTGATCAGAAAATTTTCGCTTTTTTTAACGCCGTCATAAACTCTTCGCAATGCAAACATTCTTATGGGGGTAATTCATTTGACCACACTATGACCAAAAATTGGAGCTTTATCCGAGCGTTGAGAATTAGATTTATTACGCTCTTTATCACAACCATGGATCTGTTCATATGGTCAACGGGCATTTGACGTTTGAAGCTTTTTTCAGCAGATTTATGAGAGGTTTATTGATAGCGACAAGAGCTCCAATAAAACTGAGTAATTAGCTTGGTGATTGCTGTCATAAGTCTGCAATAAGAATTAGATAAATCCAAGAAGCATGGAAATTGTTACTTGGGACCTCACAGTTCAATCAAGAACTGTTGGAGGAGGCGCTGCGCTGGGAAAGAACTACAGGACTGAGCGGTAACGAACTGACGGAGGTACTAACACGTGCCTGTGATATAGCGATGCCAAGGAAGACCCAGCCCCCAGGCAATCGACAACCAGTTTACTGTTGATCTGACACGATCGCAGATCTTCGTAGAACCTGTCTTAGAGCTAAAAGAAGGTTGCGACGTGCTAGAACGGACGCTGAGCGATTCGATAGACGTGGGGTATTCCAAACAGCGAGCAGAGCTCTGAATTACGAGATTAAATGTAGCAAGCGAGCCTGCTTTGAACAGCTGTGCAGGATGGCGAATGACACCCCATGGGGAGATGCATACAGGATAGTGATGTCTAGGACCAATAGCACACCTTCTGAAAGATCGCCAGAGCTGTTAGCCGGAATAGTAGAGGGATTGTTTCCGAGACATGAACCATCGGACTGGCCCGCTACCCCGTACGAGTTAATTGACGTGGTACCGCTAGTGACTAACGAAGAGCTTATCGTAGCCGCAAGAAAACTTAAGCTCAATAAGGCGCCAGGCCCGGATGGTATTCCAAACCTGGCCCTTAAACACGCCATTCTTGCCGATCCAGATATGTTCAGGAGCTGCCTCCAGAGATGCATGGACGAAGGAAACTTCCCAGATCGATGGAAACGGCAGAAATTGATTCTATTACCGAAGCTTGGCAAACAGCCGGGGAACCCTTAGACATACAGACCAATTTGCCTACTCGACACAGCTGGAAGCTGCTAGAGAGGGTAGTCCTGAATAGATTGTCGGCTTATACAGAGTGTGCTGGTGGCTTATCCAGCAATCAGTATGGTTTCCGTAAGGGCCGTTCTGCCATCGAAGCAATTCGAGCGGTAACGGATACGGCCAAGATAGCGAGAGGTTTAAACAGAAGAGGTATTAGGTACTGCGCGTTGATTACACTTGATGTAAAACACGCGTTTAACAATGCTAGCTGGGCAGCAATTTCTGACTCCCTGCACCGATTGAGAGTTCCGGATTACATGTGCAGGATACTGAAAAGTTTTTTTCAAAACAGGGTGCTGTTATACGACACGGATGCTGGTCAAAAGTCGATCGTCGTGTCTGCGGGTGTTCCACAGGGATCGATCCTCGGACCGGTTCTGTGGAATATTATGTACGACGGAGTATTACGCTTAAGTCTCCCGGCCGGTGTGAAGATTCAAGGCTTCGCAGATGACGTAATGCTAGAAGTAACAGGTGACACTCTCGACGAAGTCAGACTGAAGGCTTCATACGCGATTGGCAGAGTGGAGGAATGGCTCAACTCGAGACGCTTGTCCCTTGCACACCACAAGACGGAAGTCGTGGTGGTGCATAACCGCCATGGGTTGCAGCAAGTGAGGATAAGAGTAGAGACCTGCACAGTTAACTCCGTGAGGTCTCTCAAGCATCTGGGCGTGATGATCGACAATAAGCTCAATTTTACGAGCCACATCGATTATGCATGTCATCGGGCTTCATTGGCGATAAAATCTTAAAACGAATGATGTCCAACAGATCGGCGGTGCATAGTCAAGTGCGTAGGCTGATAGCTGGCGTAGCATTGTCTGTCATCCGTTATGGCGTGCCGACATGGGCCGTAGCACTAAAAGCCGAGTACAATGTAAAGAAATTGATCAGAGTACACCGGCTGATGTGGCTACGTGTCGTGAGCGCATATCGCACCATATCATATGAAGCGGTGTGCGTTATAGCTGGAATGATGCCGATCGACATACTGTTAGAGGCAGATGGGGAGTGCTACAACGAAAGGGACTCGGTGCAAGTGCGACGTGTCAAGAAAGCAGCTTCGTTGCTCAAATGGCAAAGAGCATGGGACACCGCAGTCAAAGGTCGTTGGACCCCCACACTGATTCAGGATGTGTCCAACTGGGTCGATAGAAAACATTGTCAGGTCAATTTCCACCTAACACAGTTGTTGTACGAACATGGTTGCTTTAAAAAATTCCTACACAGGTTTGGCTTCGCAGATTCTGCGGAGTGTCCTGAATGTGTAGGTGAATCGGCAGAGCATGTGATGTTCGCATGCCCGCGATTCGAGGTAGAACGCAATGCCATGCTGCTTATTAGTGGTATGGATACAACCCCGGACAACCTCGTCGAGAGGATGCGCCGGGAGGAAGCTATATGGAATACGGTGAACACAGCATCTCAACAGATTATGTCGAAACTGCAGCGGTAATGGCGTCTTGAACAAAATCAACGAGTGCAGTAAGAGCACCTGTGATGCAGTGAACACTTTGCTCACCCCGACAACCAACATGTCGCGGGTGGGCTGCGGGGACCTCAGTATGTAGATATAGAGGTCATTGCGGCTCATGCGCGGTGGTTGTTGTCGGGGTGCTCGTCTCCAACGTGAGATTATGATACGGACCGCAAGGTTACTATCATAGCTTGCGATCGACGGTGGTGAGGTTACCACCCTTAGTCGATGTTGTGTGTATTGACGTCAAGTGCGTTAGCATAGGCGTGAGCATTCTCAATAGTCCCCCCTGATATATTGCTTAAATGCGGGCCGGGGGTACGGACTGGCGAAAGGGTTTTGGTTTTAGTGGGTCGGGTAAGAGTTACATGACATGCCCATCCCCACACTACCTTAGTTACCTCCTCAGGTGTCTGGTTGCAGATTTCCGTTTACCCATGCTCAAGAAAAAAAAACTAACAGTGGGTAATGTCTATGACATAACCAGAAGTGGACGTAGGACTTGGCTTGACCATGCATGTAAAAATACATATTTTGCTCCGCATTATTACACGTTTCGTTACCAATCTAGAGAAAAAATATCAAAATGGAAAGCTAAATATCAGTCGATTTTTCATCTAATGTTGATTTTTTTTTTGTCATTGATGAAAGTATGTAAAAAGATAATTCTTTGATTTCTAGAGACGGCAATATCATCATCCCTGTTCGGGCTGACAATAGTCATTCCCGTCGTATGAAGAAAGCGAAAAAAATATAGTCTTCGTCATAACATTGCCCGACGCGACATCTTTTCAGTTTCTTCATGCCGCATGACTACCACGAAGATAGTCGTGCAGCCAAAAGTAAAAAGACGATTTCTGTCGTCACTACTTCACATAATCGATTGCACGTCATTATAGACGGAGTAGTTAAAAACATAATGACGTCTAGAATAAAGAAATAGTACGAACTTTGGTAATATAAATGTTTCGATAGCATTTATAACATCTTCATACGTTACTTCAAATTCATTTTCACAAAGAAATAATAAAAATCTTCGCAGGGCAGCTGTCGCTTGAAGAATAATGGTATGAAGTCTTCGTTCTTCGCTGTCGTCATGACGATTTGGTTGCACGACGAAAGCTAACGTTGTGCGCGTCATTGACGATGCGTCGAGTAGCAATGAAGACAATAAATCTCGTCGCTACTGCGGTTTTTCTTGCTGCAACGATGACTATTGTCAGGCCTGTCCCTGTCGCTAGATGTTGGTTCTCTACCGACCGCTCAAGATAAAATTTGAGCAGAAACTAAACTCGCGTGAGCGATGATTTTATCATTATATCAGAACTCTAGCCGAAGCTCCGCCCCTTTGATGAATAAGACCATTGAACATCGTTTGATCACTGCTAGTCGTGGGTAATTGAAGTGACAAAACATTTCAAAATTATTATTTTCTAAATAATAACTAATGAATAAAAGAGGTCACTATCAAAATAATTGTATATGGGACATTCGAAGTATTTTCAATGCCATAATTGCCAAAAATAGATGAACTATAGCATAGGAAATCCGCCAAAGCTCCGCCTTTTCGATGAATAATACCATTGTAAATCAGCTGATTGCTACACCTTTACATTGACCAATAAAGCTAATGATTTCTTTATTATAGCACTGCAACTTAAGCCGATGTTCCACATCTTTGATGAATACATCGCAAAACATTTGTTGACCAACCAAGCAAGAATCCCCATATATTGGGCAACAGACAGCACATTCACACCATCTTGGGTTACCAAAGATGACTAACGCCTAAAAATGATTGCCAGGGGTGCGATAATTGCAAATATTACACTAATTTTACAATTTTTGAAAATTTTAATTACATTTTTCAACATTTCATTTTTAAACTAAGATTCCAAAATGGGATCATGTGATGATTTCTAGCACATTATTTCGACATGTTATGCTGCACATTGAATTATACGTTTAAGCACCCCTCGCAATGTCTCTTCACTACATTGCTTGTCAAATTAGCTAGAGTGATAATAGAGTATACTTGCTGAAACACAAAATCACGTTAACCAAGAATATTCAAAAGCTTTATACCAACGTTTGAAAGTTACACAAAATTCAGTAGCTATTTACCTATTCACATCAACAAATAAATCAAATTTTAAATTGAAATATTTAGACTCAAAACAGTGACAATTTTTGGAATTCTAATGAAGAAATTTCAAAAATTTTCGTTGAAATCTTAGAATAAGAAACGCATTTTCTTTTGTCGTGAGCGAGGAAGACAGAATTTTGTAACAATTCATCGCCATGAACGCGAGTTAATAAAATTGTCACGCAAACGCTCTCTAATTAGTTGATTGTACTATATTTTCAAAATGATTCTATTGTGAAAAACTCTTTAGTAAGTATATTAGTGGTTCTGAAAAGATCCATTCACAATGTTAGATGTAAATTTCCTCTTGATCGGTTCAACTAGGAGTTTATGATTGTTTGAAACATTATGAATCGATGTCTGCAGGAATACCAAACGCTTAACCGCTGCTGCCATCGGCCGAGAAAACTTGATCAGTAGTGTTGTCGTCGACACTCTATCGTCACACACCGCCGTGCCGCGCTTACTGTTGGCTTCTCGACAATGCCGGGCTGAAAATGCCGATGATGCTGACCTGAGAATGCTGACGATTATGCCTTGCTCTTAAAAAGGCTTTAGGTTTGCGAATGCGTGGCTGAGACGATGATGCAACCGTTCAAAAATTCCAACGATGCGATGCTGTTATTGCTTTGCCTGTTTCGGTCAGATTGAGAGTAAAAATTCGCGCTGCGCTATTTTATGCCTTCTTAGCAGACCTAGCGTGAGCTCATTCGTTGACGTCTGCACCAATCAGAACGTGGTAATGGAATGATGCAAGAATGATGCGGTACCCATATTTATAGGTTTTCGTGAATTCAATGTTTTGCTTTGAAAACAGTTTTAGGCCTATTGAAACAGGATTTCGGATATTATCAAGCATTAATATGAAAGGCATACTTGAAAGCTGTCGATTGAGGGGTTAACTGCAGAAATCTGTTCACTAGGGTAAAAGCTATTAACGTTTGAAATCTTTCAACACAGCGTAACGCGGCCGATTTAGAAATTTTGAAATGGCACCCGGTATAATGAAGAGAGACGTAAGTCCTACGTCGGTACGAGACGGCATGAAGCACAGCGAGCGAGGTAGGCAGGCGACTGCAAACGACTTGGCGTGGTAACCTGGCTTAGAAACTTAGCAGTTAATAGCTGTGGCAATGCTTAATGAACACTAAGCTGCGAGGCGGCTCTGTCCCAGTGTGGGGATGTAATGCCAATAAGAAGAAGAAGAAGATATACTTGGGTCTACGGTCGGATACATTTCAACATTTTAAGAATTGCATTTAATTTCTGAATTCTCATGATCAAAGCGAATAAGACGCTTGACTCCAACAATTGGGGTAGATCTCCTGCCTCAAGCCATTTCAATTATCTCCGGAAAGCAGCGCACTCAACGTCACCTGGATCTGTATTATTACTACCAAAGTTTAACTGGAGTTGGATTATTTTAGCTTTATTGTGTGTTATGTTACATCACAGTTTCCTTTCCGACCATTCTTATTAACCAGTTCTATTAAATTTTTAAAGTGGTAATACTTTAAGAATTTTAATATTAAGTTTATTTAAATTGAAGATTTGCCAATGAAGGGGCCCACGGTTGGATCTGAGGGTAGCCATCCTGTCGCTTCTCTCTGCCAAGTGCCCTTCCCTTGATACTCTCGACGAGTAAAGAACTTAAAATTTAAAAATTCAAATGAATAAAGGAAGAAAAAATCTGGTAATTTGTATTCTTTACTGTGCGTTTATTTGATCGACAGCCCGACAGACTTCACTAGTCAGGTCAACTTCAAACTAATCGAGAGATACATGGTCCAAATTTATGACCCGTCGACTTGTCTTCACATGTATGTAATGCCAAATTCCATCAACAACAGTGCACACGCATAAACTTTCACGTAGCCAAGTCCCGCGTTCGGAATCCATTTTCAGTGTTTTTTTTCGCCCACACACACGGCGGTCCGACTCTTCTCGTGCAAGCAATGCCATTCTTTCAGACACTAGGCCAGTAGGGAATAGAGAAGCGTGCCAAAACGTGAGACGTGATAAATTTTATGGTTTCATTTCGACAAATGTGAAGGCTGATTTTCTCGTTTTTCATTTTTCCACTTTTCCGCAGTGCTTTTTTATGTGTGTCTATTAGCATCATGTTATGTGGGTAATACAATGGATGAAGAAGGAAGCCGAGGGCCATTGTCGGCGACTGGAAAGATAGATGGAGTAGAAACATTCCTGACAGACGGTAGACTAAAAGGATGCCATCGCGGTTGTTGTTTAATTTTGGAGAGTGTGGAAAAATGTTCGCTCTGGATGGAGTCGAGTCTATTGACTTGTCTAGAGCGCAAACCGGGATCGGGACCGGGCTTGCGGCTGGTTGGTGTTGGCATAACGAGCCTAGATGCGGTTAGATGGAATTGTTGGACAAATTGCCACAGCATCACAACATCGCAGGCAGGCTACACTTTCCCGAAACGTTGTGGGCGCAGCGTAAATGATGAGGTTTTTACGGTTCAACTGATTCGCTTGGTTTATGGATGTGGTTCACTGTGATGAGACGTAATAAGCGTACCTATTTGCCTTTTTATGCGCTGCTGCCGACCCAAACGAGTGGTCATTACAATGTGCACAAAGCAGGGGAAAATGTATTCCAATGGGCTCTGAGGCTTAGTCATTTGAACTGTGTAAATTATGGTAATTTGAGGGGATTACATAAATTGATGTGAGTTTAATATTAATTGATTTTTAATGGCGTGATATTAAGACTGTAGTTGAATGGTGCACGCAACGTAGAAAAAATGTTATTGTATACTTTTTACGAAAGCATCAACACCTTTTGGATCTATTTATTCTAGAAAAGTTTGATTACATTCTCGATCTTTGTTCGCAAAAACATAGCGTATTAAGAATTAAAAATATGCAAATTACAGTAAAAGTTAAAAAAAATTAAATCAGATTATCAAAATTCTATCGTCACCCTGGCAAATTCTTTTTCCAAATGTAAACACTAAAAATACTTCGGATGATCGATTTGTCTAATCTTCATTTGTGCTATTGTGACATGTGTAGATCGATAAAGCATGAGGAACTTTTAAACATCTCTTACTTCTAAAAGAAGCGTGTAACTACAAAGAAGGCTGCTCAAGACGTACGGCGTAATAAATCAGTGGCAGCGAAATTGCGTAAAAACGAAGAGCTGACTCCTACATTCTTCTTAATAATAATAGCTCTGGATCATTTCGGTGGAAGCTATATCAGGATAGCAAGCGGGAAGTACTCAGCAGTATTTTTTTCCACTCTCAAAATTGCTTGACAAAAGCTTCATTTAGGGGAATTGGGAAAATGGCGCCCTATGAAGTAGGGACCGTAATTGACTGTCGTTTCCCGACAACTGTAAAAAGCTGTTGATTGGGAAAGTATTTATAGGTCTTCAAAAGTCCTTTAATGGGAGAGTTGATGATTTATTTTAACGCTAAATGCTGTTTGGAGATGGGATTTTGTCTTTTTTGGCGATTGCGAAGTATTTAATTTATTATTGGACTGAAATGTGATTCAAGAAAAATTAATTGTTTTCCGTACTTCAAGAATAGGAAAAAGATAACTTTGCTTCTTATATTAAAAGAAACCGTTTCCAAATTACGGGTGAACAAATGTTTGAGTACCATTTACCAAAGTTTTGAAAAACTGTAGATAAAATTCTAACATCAAAAATAGAAATAAATCTCCTGAAGTCGTCACAAATGTATTATACAGCGCGCTTAATAAATGCTTTTAAAAAGTCGCAACTTGCATAGTATTTCCAAACAGTAGGAGCGAGAGCGTTGAATGGTTCTCACACGAACAATTCTTCCGAAACAGCCACCTCTTTGCAACAATGCTGTTAGAGCTGGTAAACTTGAAAGCTGTCACACCAAACAACCAAACATAAGAGCTGCAACGATTTCCTAACAAAGCACATCATCTTCCATCTTTTCCACACCGAGCAGAATAGAAAATGTGGCGACGGACGGGTGGAAAAATGTGAAATTGTGCTCTTTCATGTCGCTTATTCTGAATGGATGCTCGCGTTGCTGTTTCAATGCAAGATTTATCTTTCCGAGCATCATTTGAATGAAAAGATGAAATATGCAAGACTCCATCATCGGAAACCACCGTCCGTGCACTGAACTGGCTGGCTTCGGTGTCCTTTGTGGGTCGGTAGGTCGACTTCTGCTGCACTTCCAAAGTTTCTTTCCGATGCGATGGTTAGGGCGACGAACGAGTTGCTGGTGCTTTTTCCCAACTAAAGACGTAGACGTCGACTATGTTGATGAGCTTGGTTTCTGCGACTTCTTCATGTTTGCCTCCGGCGATTATTTACTCTACCGAGCATGATTGGAATTTCCTTTCAATTGAAAATCATCCTAATGCTATACGTTAGGAAAGACAAGTTGGTATATGCAATAGCAAGAGGTTTAACCAAACGATATATCATCATTTTTGCATTGCTATTGTTTGCACGTGATCTGCTCAACAATACAGGGGTGGGACCACATCGCATATCGCATTTGGAAGACACAAAGCAATGTTTTTGTAAGAAAAAAACAGTTAAAAATATCCACTCTATATGAGGGGCTCGATTATTCGTTCGGGCAAAATTGTTTTTGGACTCAATGGACTCTATTCTTGAGACTACGGGTTACATGCTTTTATAGTCATATCAAAGCTTCTTTCAATTACGAAAGTTCTAATGTGATAAAGGGTCCAAAATTCGCGGTCGTATCCATATGAATATGCTTAGTTCGGCTGATGAGAAGGAGGAATGCATCTGTCCGCTCGCTCAAACCATTGCATGGAATATAACGTTACTCAAGGCAAATAATCTTGTGGCCAATATCAAAATTCCAAAGTTCATTAGAATATATTCTAGTAGCGTACGCTGCCAAGCCCAAATAGGGCAATTTTCCTATGGCATAACTAATAACATTTTATGCTGACACACTGTGGACCTTATAAGCATTCGGCCGCTCCCCTAGCCTAAAGCTTTCATTACCCTTATCTTACGCCAAGGAAGCAACTACCGAGGGAAAATTACCATGCATGCGTCACTTTCATTCCGCTCTAGTTTAACCGACACGGCAAGCTCTTACATGGGCTTCCTGTTTTGCATCAACTTAATTGAATCATCTTATTAAATTTTCCTTCACATGGTTCACTGTCTTCTTCGACCTGGGGTGCTAATTTTCAGCTACGCAGCATCTGGAGGTAAAAAAAAATGTGCAGAACCGCATCAGCCATTTGTGAGAATGATGATGAAGATAGGCAATGTCGAAGAAAGTGAATTATCTTGATTAAAAGCAATGTCCTCGGGTAGGCGAAAAGTTTCTGGAATAATGTGCAATACTGATTACATGTTCCATAGGCAGTTCTTCTTGGGTTTTATGCTTGATCGGTGATACACCTCATGTTTGTTCATCAAGAAAATAATAATGATCAGAAAACTCAGATTTGAATATGTACTTTATGTACAAGATTTTTGATTTGAAAAATTTATTGGAGGTAACCACTTTCCCTTCGATGGGACTCGAACCCTGAGAGTCGTGGGTTCAAGTCCCATCGAAGGGAGAGTGGTTACCTCCAATACATTTTTCAAATAAAGAATCATGCACATAAAGTACATATTCACATCTGAGTTTTCAGAACATTATAAATTAATGTCCAAGTCGGGTGGTTTAATACATAATTAATAGTAATTAATAATTAATACAAATTATTGTTAATTAATACATAATTAATAATAATTAATACATAATTAATAATAATAATCGATTGAACCAAACAATAATGAAACCAAACTGATTTTTCGCTTTCAGGACCTTTTGTAGGGGATAATTTGTGAATTGAAAATAAGGCCGTTACAAATATTTAATTAACTTTTTGTCCTACTGGTCTCCGAAAGGTCAAGGGGGGGGGGGGGATAATAAAAAATAAATATTAAAATGTAAAAAATAAAAATAAAACTCCACGGATTTGTTAAATAATGTTTTGAAAATCCTCAAAATTATCCGAATTTTATTTTGTTGCCCCCTCAAAATAATATTTTGTGGCAAAAATAATTCGAGGGGGGGGGGACAAAATAGATTTTAAATATTAATATCGGCCTAAATCGATCTGACTTTGTATATTCTGAATTTGTACATTCTGCGACAAGCAAAGCAGTACTCTATTTCTATTTCAAAAGTTAGGTATATCAAGAAAATCCAAATCCAAACAACAACCTTGACTGAACTGCAAGCCACACCAACCACTCTCGGCTTGGTGTTACCATTGTGTCTGTTTTCTCGCGGGACGCTGCATTTTTTAACTTAGTTTTACAATATTTTCCAATTTTTTTTTGGGTCAAAATCTAGGCGAAGTGCACTTTTGGAGGATCCATTTTCAAGCCAGTCAGTGGCGCAGTCCAGATAGGCGTCCCGCGTTTCGCAGGACGCTTGCTGGTCACATTACTCAATAATAAAACTGAATTTTGAGAAAATTGTGTTCGTGTGTTACTGACGTCCACTTTGAGTCATGTAGGCAGATAAGCAGAAACATTTTACAACATTCCAAAACGAATTCAAAATAGGGATTAAAAAGGTTTAAAAAGGTTAAAGAAGCTTTGCGTTTCCAAATATGTTTTACAACATTTTAAGACAAAGGCAAACGCCGATATCTTGTTCATATTTTGCCCTCAAATCAAATTGCAAATTATTCCGCGTGGTATTAATTTAACACTAGAACACATTCGCTGAAACAACTTACGCGGATTGGAAATGACTTTTTTTCTATTACCGTCAACTGGGGGGAAGATGATCATTGAGGTGAAGATGATCATTTGATGTGTCAGTCAAAAGTGCCAAATTTTTTTATGAAACGGTAGTCAACAATATTCTCCGTTCAAGTAATGTTACCGCTAGGTAGAAATCCGAGTTTTTCGATTATAATCATGAAAATGTATTTTGTGGAAGAAAGAGAGAGATAGTCATAAATGACGCTGTTTTCGTTTCAAATATTGACTTCGTAGACTTCTTTACGCAGTAAATTCAACATTCATACAAATAACCTAGTGTATTTTGACTACTAGGTCATGATGATTTTAGTAGAGCTGTCTTGATCAACTTCACCCCAAACCAGATTACTCAAAAAATGTGTGATAATTTAATTTATTTTAATAAATGCGAATGCATTTCAGAAAACTAAAGTTGTTGATTATTGCAACGTATAGCAGTACATGTTTTGAAAATATTTGTTTCGATTTAAAATGTAAACACACATTGTTATTGCATGTTTTGTCTTAAAAATGATCATCTTCCCCCCAGTTGACGGTACTTAATCCAATCTGCTTCTAGATTGTGCCAGTACAGTACAACAAACATCGGCGACGGCGTTCGTCGTAGTTTTAACCGGCATTTTTGGCACGATACTCACTTTTTTCCTCGAAAAAATAAACTGAAGTTTGGAAAAATGTGCTGAAATTCCACTGAATATTTTTCTGTATTTTTCCTCGGGTTATTCTGATTCTTAACAACAGATTCTCTGTTTAGAATTTCCACTGGAGTTTTGACGTTGGACAATGTCTTACCCGAAGGTACTGGTTGTCAAATCAGAATCAAAAATTAAGGACCGTCACGAAATCATGTTAAATTTTAAACGTTAATAGAGCCTTTATCTTTTGATAGATTTCAGCGATTCATATGTCAATCGACTCGGAAACTCATTTGTCAGTTTCATTGAAATTTTTGATTATTTCCGATAAACTACTGAAAATTTCAATTCTTGTCCTACCCAGTAAAAATATCAGAACCAACCAATCCCTTTCATGCATTCCCAACACGGAAATCAGAATGCTGTAAGTTATTGGTCTTGTGACCCACCGTTTCATTTTCTCGGTATAAAAAGGCCCAGGTTTCTACATCTGTAGCGGCAAACTATCGAGTGGGTATCGTCAGCGTCAGCCGCACTCCAGTGAAATTTTCTTGCATTTTATACCAGGGAAGGTTGTTGTGTGAAGAATTTTGTTCAAAGGGCAAATCAACCGCTTTGCGACGCCAGAAAGTTGCCGTCTGTAGCAGAATGATGAACGCGCGTCGGAGGGAGATGCTACAAATATTTATTCGCATGGATGGCATCAGTGGCAGCCAAGTCAAATTTTCTTAAGATTCTGATTTGATTGTGTTACTATTTGTGACTGGTGAATTATTAAAAATCAATCGGTTCTTTCAAGTATCACAATTTTATGGAAGCGAAGGTTAAGCTGAGACAAATTTCGTGTAAAGTGCAAATCATAATCGCTTGGTGATAGCATTTGTACTTTGATCTAAATTGGTCTGGCCTCAAATTATGGCTTAAGAGCTGCTTTCACTGAGGGTAGCCAATCGCTAGTACTTTAGACGGCACCGTTGCTGAAATGTGCTGATGGTGGGACCGTGTTCTGCTCTTCGAGACATCTCAAAACAAAATGGCTAACGCGCAAAAAAACTGCTAACATGTAATCGATAAAGTTAACCCTGTAGCCACGCCCCTTATACGCCTACTCATACCGATCAACAAAGAGGCGGGACTAATGGGCCTCCTTTATTGATTATAAGAAAACTGCTTTCCCCCGCGTGCGTGGTATTTGATTTGAAATGTCGCGGAGAGCGACTAGTGGTCCCAGCATCGGCGAAGTTGCCGAAGCAAATTTTATTCCCACCAATGGCGTGGGTCGTGTGGTCGTCGTCATAAGCTGCTAGTGATTCGAAAGATGGATTGTTGGAAATTGATCGGTTCTTCTCAAAACCACCATTTTATACAAAGGAAGATTGGGCGAGACGAATTCGTTCAAAGTACGAAGTCAGAAAGTTGCCGTCCGCAGTAGAATCTCGAGCGCGCATCGTAAGGGGGTGCTACAAATACTTGTTCGCATGGATGGCGTCAGTGGCAGCCAAGTGCAATTTTCTCCACAATAATTTAGTTTAGTTGCTGTTTGAGATTGGAAAGGTGCATTATGGAAATTTATTCGATTCTTCTCATAACCACTACTAGGGATGTCTGATTTTTTCAATTAATCGATTACTCAGTAATCGATCATTTTTTCAAGGTAAATCGATTGGTTCGATTAATCTACCACAATTAATCGATTAATCTATCTAATCGATTAATGTATTTTCTTTAAAATAAGCTAAAACAGTTCTAAAAACATGAATTTATGGTTTCTTGTGGCATATAAAATAAAATATTTAGATAAGGCCTTTAGAAATTCATATTTAATCGAAATTCATTGAATGACAATACAATTGAACTGATTGTATAAAAAAAGGGTTTGAATCAAAGTGACGTATTAATGGATTTACCACAAACTCTCATCAACTGAATCGAGAAACAGAACTTTATCCAAATTCGGACCCGACAAACGATTACGAGTCTTTGTAATAATTTGACCAGCACGCGAGAATAATCGTTCGGAAGGAACCGAGGTAGCCGAAATAACCAAATATTTCATTGCTACTTTGTATAAGTTTGGGTATTGGTGCTCAATGGTCTTCCAAACGATTAAAGGATCGCAGGTTCTAGGTTCCAATGCTGTGCTTAAATATTGCCTTAATTCCAGCACTGTCGGGCACATGTACTCGGTTTACTTCGGTTACCATTGTGTCGTGAATGGCCCATACATCGTCTGACCTGTCCTGCTCTCCATGCTCCTCTACGTTCCGAATGCTGGTCTCTGCGTTCACCTCCTTCTGTAGTTTTTTCACTTGTTCACCTTCAAGTTTTCAACAAAAAACGAATACCTATTTCAATTTAATTACAGGCAAACGGAGAAAAAAGACACACAATAACAGGGAACAGACGTTATCTTTGTTTAAATCCTCGATAAACAATTTGTATTGCTTATTATGAAAAACAGGAGAGAAAATCTTCAAAATACTGAGCTGGGTGTAATGAATTACTTTGCCTAAAAGATAAAACCATATTCTACGAATATCATGAGATATTATATACCAAAATTTTGCCTTATTTTTGCACGTTTAACTGGTTTAACTGGCGAGTCTCGATCCGAGCCGGACAAAACAACACGTTTCACGAACAAAGTTGAACTGCTCTTCACGGAGATTGGTAAATACACATTTTATGGTTTAAAATCACCCACCTTTAGAAGCTATATGGAGCTGTCAAAAAAGTGGGGGATTTTGAAATTTGCTAAATAGGTGGAAAATACCCACCTTAAGACAGCGCTGTTTTGAGCGGCATATGGGTGTTATTCACTCGTTTATGGTTGAAAAAATACTTAGCCGTTTTTTTAAACTTATGCAGTCAGAATTAAGAATAATTAAATAGAATGAATACGTAATTAACGAGGTAATTAAGTAACCAATTAATTTCAAATAAAGCGTTTAAGTTAGTGCTTTCCAACTAAATGTTCACCTGAATCTGCCGTTGTCGACAAGCTTGAAGGTAAGTGTTTTTGAATCTCATCCAAATATGTAGTCTGATACCAAATATTACTAGAGAGATAAAATTAAATTTAAACTTTCCGTAGATTATACCATTCCGGACCAGTTTTTTCAACGGCAGCACAACCCATCAGGAAACAAGAATGATGACGGAATGCAACTCGACATCAAACTGAATTACTAGCATCCAGTCCAGAAGGACTTGAAGAGTCAGCGGTTTTAGTAAAGAGATGTTTTCCATTAGCTAATTTAGAACTTAAATATGTATATTTTACTATTATGAAATGATAAATAAATTACGTTTTGTGTTATGAAATTTAAATATATCGATTCAATATTTGGTACACCTCAGAACCTCAGAACCGCTAAATCCTTTGGCCAAATGGGTATTTTTCACCCATCTGTATCGATTTTGTTTTTGAGAAGGTGGGTAAAAAGTAAACATCACTATTGTCGTACAAACCTCCTACCCACTTATGGATAAAGGCACTTTACTCACCTTATGGGTTAGTCCAGTTATCTCCAAGATGGGTGAAAAAACACCCATTTCTGGGTCTTCCCATTTCTCCGTGTTCTGCAGCAGCAGCAGTGCATGCAGTATGCAGATCCAAATAGAAACAACGACCAACGGAAACACTAGATCTGCAAACTAAAATTACGGAAAGTGACTGCTCATGCACTCTGCACTGAATTGACCCTCATGAGAAGTCAAGCCGTAACTGAACGCGGGTAAAAAAGTAAACAATGCTCTCATATATTGGTACGTTGACGGTGCACTCATCCCGTGTCGCTAACCAGTTGTTTACTTCCCCATCTTCTTTCTGAAATCCCAGCGATTGGGCAATAGACGAATCCAAGTAAAAATAAGAAGAAGACACACGACGGTGTTAACTTTGACAGATCCTACAGCGCAGCATAGGAAGATCATTTTAAAATGCTTATAATAAATTCTAGACAAATTGTAATTAAAATCTGATTGATGTACGATACGGAAAAAGTTCTCAGGTACTTATTTGGAAGCTTATCTCATTTTTTTTGTATATTTTCCAAAAATGTATCTATCATAAACTTCGGAACTTTTTCCGTATCATACATCAATCAGATTTTAATTACAATTTGTCTAGAATTTATTATAAGCATTTTAAAATGATCTTCCTATGCTGCGCTGTAGGATCTGTCAAAGTTAACACCGTCGTGTGTCTTCTTCTTATTTTTACTTGGATTCGTCTATATTTGATTGAATTCGAAATTTCCACACGGGAAGAAAACAATTTTTTTGGATAATCGTTTCAATAATCGAGGGCAAATAATCGATTATGTAGATTATTAAACACCGTTTAATCGATTCAAAATCGCTCGATTTTTTGAGCAACTAATCGATTAATCGATTAATGAGAGTGAAGTAGGCCTTGTCCGAACTAGAAGTGTTTTCTGTGGTGTTGTCATTTTTTTTCAAATATTTTCCATTACTTTCAGAAATTGAAAAATTGATTTATACAGTTATGCAGTTGTTCCAGTTTTTTATTCAAATACCCTGATCAGACGCAGATGCTCCTGGACGTTGTTTTATTTGAAGGTTTTTTCCGAACAACATCAAGCTCGTGCCGTTGCTGTATGTCTCTAGGAGCTCGTTAAGTATCAGTTTATTAACATGTATTCGGTTCCTGGGTGTTTGTGATTCTTCTTCGAATTCGTTTCAGTTTATGATTAAGGTTTAACAGCATCAGCGGCACTGGTCAAACAATTCTTTCCAATATCGCAGCAAAAAAAAAAAACAGAAAAAATGTGAGCGATGTTTGGTGCCTGAGTGGAGTTTTTCTTGCTTGTAGTGTAGATTCAACGCGCTTTCAATGACCGCCCTAGGATAATCAACATCACCGCAGCATCATCGCTAACATCAAGCAAGGATAGTTTGTTTTGAGAAGCTAACTTCCCACATTCAACCTAGAAAATCGTGAACATTAACAGCACATTATTCCGAAAATCTGCCTTCCGAGGCAATGAAAACTTTACTGCTATGGTTGTCCCAGCAAACATCGAGCACCTAGTCACCCACGGTCTTGATCGATTTGTCTACAGTGTAACCGGTTTGTTTGTCGTCCTAGGTATATATACGTTACAGCCTGCTCCAACCTGGTAGGAGCAAAATTTCATTATCAAAATTGTGTCCTCCGGAACATATGTCACCTCCCTTTTTTTAGAAGAGCTTTAGGGGATTTTTACATTGTTTTGGTGATCTAAAGTAGGATGTTTATTACGCGTAGGGATGAGAGCATCACTTGGCGCCATTTCGTAATGTTCTCGATTTTGAAAAAAATACTGCTATTTAGTTTTATGCTCAGCCATTTATATCGCATTTTGTTGCATTTTGAATGTATGCAAATGTATCCATTATGATAAAAAAAATCATCAAATATCTTTTATTACATGCACATGAAACAGAAAATTTGGCCCTCAAAATAATTTTCTTAATAAGAAAATTTGGTCCGATTCTTTACAAATTATGCATATAGAATGCATCATCAGTTTAAAGAGTGTATAGTACATACATGCGACATACATAACGAAGACCACATTTCAAGCAAGAGGATAGTTTAAAAAAAAATGATTCATTCATAAATTTAGAAGCTATATACAAATAGCACGACGAAGGAAGGACTTTCGATTTCCCAAGGGAAATTCTTAATAATTTCCATAAAAGTTCTACTTCAAAATCGCTGAAAATGATTTCAAATTTCATCCAAATTTCAATAGTTTTTGTTTTTAAATAGAGCGAAGAAATCACGAATTTTCAAGAAATATTTTCCAAAATTTTCACGAGAAATTATTTCGAATTTGCAGAAGAAATTCTTCCTATCTCTCAAAATTTCCCAAAACCGAACAGACATTAGGAGTAAGTCACAAGAAACAACATTAACGTGCAACAAAATAAAGCACGATAGATCAAACGGACAGGCCTTCACGTTGTGTTTGAGAGCTCCATAAACTCTATGCATCGGATTCTTTCCAGCCATGTTGATGATTTTAATCCAGTTGAGTGGGAACAGTCAGAAGCCTCAACATTATATGTGGGAAAATCCATCGCTTTTTACACTAATTTCTACAGCTTTTGGTGGATACAGCTAAGGGTGATAACAACACACACCATATTAATCATAATATTGTCGAATTTTCCAATTTTCATATTCATATATCACTACAATTATTTTCACAGAAAACAAAATTTAGTAATTGTCTCAAAATTTCCGGAGAAATTTTCGCTCAGGATATATGAGACATTTGAGGAATTCCAAGATTTATCCGGAAAAAAAAACTTTCCTCTGTACTCTGGAGCATTATAGCTGGATGAAACTTCAGGCCCGTACTTTGCATTCTGGAGGATTGGAAAGGTGCTGGAGTGCAGCTGAATCAAGCATATGATCTGCTGGAAAAACTAGTTTCGATAGTGCGGAATTACCTAAAAATTGAGCTGCAAATATGGTAAGTCCGTTCCATGACTGTATTATATAGAACTGATTTAACCTTTTGTAAGGCATACGAAACTCGGAAAATTACGATCTGTTCTTAAAAACTTTTTCTCAAATTCACGTAGGGACGTAGTTTAACAAAATTTGTTTGGCTGTGCATTCTTATTTAACCTCAAATTGAGATGAAATAAGAGTTGCTGATAGACATTAGTTTTTCGATTACCATCAATGTGATTGAACAGCCGTAAATATCTTCTCATTTTCAATTTTTATCTCGGTTCTTTTCTACTTTCCTTACGCTAAACAAATTATAACGCGGACTCTTAATCCAAAATTTAAATGAACAATCGCTCACTTTGAACGATTGATTGTTTATCCTCGCGAAGGATGAACAATTGAAATAGATAAGGAAGTACTTATATTATTGTATAGAAGTTGCATAGGTCACATCACTTTCCATGGTGAATTCCGATCTATGTTACAGATTACCCGACCCAACTAACACAACTTCCTTCCCGTGGTAATTGTGGAGATGCAGAGGTATTCTCGGTCTCTAGTAGCAACAATAACCATACAATAACATTCCTTCCCTTTCCCAACTGACTGTAAGGACTTGGCCGGCGCCGTTATTGATCAACATTTGCGAGCTGCTGAAACGTGCACTTCGAGAATAGATGGTAAATCCCAACCACTATTCACTTGGATCGAAGTGCAATTTGCACCAGTTCTGATCAATCACGGAGTAGCAACCATTGATATGTACAGTCAGTCTAAGCTAAGCTAAGCTAAGCTAACTAATCGATTAATCGATTAATCGATCGATAATCGGACATCTCTAACCACAACTCTATGGAAGAGAAGATTGAGCCGTGAACATTTTCTTCAAAGTTCAAATCATAGTCGCTTGGCGACAGCATGAACAATATCACAAACGCGCATCGGAAGGAAAAGCTACAAAAATGTATTCGTATGAATAGCGTTTCATCGGTAAATTTTCGTGTGGATGATTTTGTCATTAATAACAACTAAGTGCTCAATTAAATCGAGATTGATACTCTGCGTATTTGATTGTACTTGGTTGCTTACCCAACAAAAACGTTTTGATCTAAGAAAATCTCTCTTAATTTCGATTGCGATATCCCTAATTGCTGTGCAACAACGTCGAAGCAGTTATCCTAATGCGATATCAAGGAAGTGCCTTCCACTCAAGGTAAGACTTTTCAAGACGGAATTGATTTGCAGTACAACACCAATCGAAACAAATTTCACTAAAGAAATGTTTTTTTTAAGAACGATAAAGATCAACCTAATTGTGACGTGAATAATCCACAATGTACAACATGTTTGATCAAAATGTGTCTCAGATACTCATACTTTAACAATACTCATATTTTAACCAACAAAACAATGATACTTTACTTACTTGATACTTACTTGATAGCTCTTCGATGAACCTACGCCGAATGGAGTATCCTTCTCCACTGGACTCGATCCTGGGCCAATCGCTTCCAATCGCCCTGAACATTGAACGCCCTCAGGTCCTCTTCAACTGCAAAAAGCCATCGTGTACGCGGCCTTCCACGAAGCCTGCGGCCTCTTCCGGGTTCTCTACTAAATATTATCTTCGCTCGACGTTCTTCCGGCAAACGAACAACGTGACCAGCCCAGCGTAGTCTGTCGTGTTGTCTAAGCTTAATAATATCCAGCCCTTTATATACCTGGTACAATTCGTGATTCATGCGACGCCGCCAGATACCGTTCTCTTGTTTACCGCCGAGTATTGTCCGCAGCACCTTACGCTCAAACACTCCGAAAGCTCTCCGATCAGCCTCCTTTAACGTCCATGTTTCATGGCCGTTTAAAGTCACCGGAAGAATCAGAGTAGTATGCAGCGCGAGTTTTGTTTTCGTTTTCAGACTACGGGACTTAAGCTGGTTACGAAGTCCGTAATAAGCCCTATTTGCAGCTGTAATACGCCTTTTCACCTCCCGGGTAACATCATTATCGCGCGTCACTAATGTTCCAAGATACACGAATTCTTCCACCACTTCACATTTTTCACCATCGAGCACCATTTCACTACCACCACCACTAATGAACTAATGATTAATACTTTAGATACTTTAGTTATCACTAAAAACATAACCATGATAAACTACAATGCGAATTGTGTTAAAATAATATCCTTACGTTGTCCAACGTCTACCTTGCGGTCGTGTCTTGTAACCTTCTGATTTTTTTATTTAATTCAGAAAATTCACGGAAATTCCATTGGAATATTCTTAATTCAAAAAGAAAATTCTATTAAACTTTAACGAGAAATTATCTTTTTGTTTAACATGAAATTCCCTGGAATTTCGGAAGGAATTCGATTTTCATGAGCATTTGCGTTAATTTAACGCAAAAACATCAATAAAAAAATCAAAATTTTCATCGGAAAAACTAGTAGAAATGTTTCAAGGAAATACTCTTTAATTCCTACTCTCTAATTCCTATAACTATTCCTTCCTAATTCATATTCCTTCCTTTATTCTTAGTTCTCTTTAATTTCTTTTATTGCTAAATATTATTTAATTTCTATTCCTTTTAAATTTCAGAAGAAAATTTTCATGTGTTCTAATTTTACAAATTCTCATTTCCACAAATCTTTTCCTAATTTCTAAAGGTAATTTATCTAATTTATCATAGAAACACGTTAAATATATAATTGAATTTGCGCGAGGATTCAAGCTCAAGGACCAGAGGCATGACAGATGTTGCACAACGGCGCGTCAATGCAAAGTGACGAGATGCCAACACTATTTGGGATTGCAGCGCACACTCACACCATCCGCGCTACCGAGAAAAATCATCTTAACTATTTCAAACTCCAGGATAATTTGGAGATCCTATCCTACTTATAAACCTGTATTTGAGGCACAAATGATAGACAAATGCACGGTGGGCATGATTAGGTTTATACCGCGGCTGGGACCATCATGAAGGTCTTGGTTGATTCTGTAGAAAATTTGTTAAGAACTCCAGGATAACTTGGAGATCCTACAACATCTAACATGTCTGGATTTGAGACTCAAATGAAAGGCAAATGCTCGGAGGACATGATTGGGTTGATGCCACGGCTGGGGACATCATGGAAGTCGTGTTGGAATTGGTAGACCATTTGATTGAAACTCCAGGACAATTTGGAGATCTTACAACATCTCACATGACTGGACTTGAGACGCAAATGAAAGACAAATGCTCGGAGGACATAAATGGGTTAATACCGGGGCTTGAGACATCATGGAAGTCGTGGTTAGAGGTGTGCGCCGGTCCGAAAATCGTCGGCGGCGACGTTTGTCATAATTTTAGTCGAGGGCGGCGGCATTTTAATAGGCGTTTTAATAAAACATTAAAAATAAAAAACGCACTCATTTATTTTAATCTAAATGCACTTATTTAAAGCAAAACAAATATTTACTGTGGCTAGGGTTTGCTCCTGGGTTTGCATTGCAGATAAGTTAAGTTGGGTACTGAGTAGAAGGTGTCCATAATTCTTCTCGATCTAACGCTGCGCGCCCATGGATATATGGGGCGCAATCCGATACTTAAGCTGTTTGTAATCAGTGCTAATTCCGGTCAGAGGATTTTGTAACATCGCCGAAAATCTAGCGGTAACCTCCAGTCAGCACATCAAATGACACTATTTCCTCCAGCTCTCAACGAAAGTATATCGGCACACCAACAGGTACACTTTTCCGTGATGTCCTGTCGTTAATGTGAATCCCCGATTCTTCGTTCTTCATCGTGCCTTTCGGTGGGAGCTTCCTTCCAGAAGTTTCTCCATATTCATTTTCTCTCGTACTTCAATTCACTCGGAACAATCGCAATCAGCACAATGGTTCAAAATCCTGGCGTTTTGTCGGTATTGGGCAGTCCAATTCCTGTTTGATCCAAATAGAGCCACAATTGGTGAGCTGTGCAGTGTGCATACTTGCTGTTTCTCGGCCAATCATGGTTAGCAACTACGACGTTTACAGTTAATCAAGCAAAGCTCTTCTTTGACTAGTTGCACAATATGTAAGGAAAGTTGCAGAGTTGTGGGCATTTCTAGATCTTCGCATGTGTTTTGCAAAAAAAAAATTCAGAACGGGTTGAAAAATCTTTAAAACTGCTGAAAGTTCATTACTTGCATATGGTTGTTTTTAGCTCATACTGACCATAACAGCTGTTCTCATATGCCAAGGATACACAGACATTAGTTCAGTTCGTCAGAAATTTAGTCGAAAATACATATCTTTGTGCATTTTAGAAAGGTGCACAGGATTCTTCTAGTGATATCTAGCTATAGATCTAGCTATACATTTGTAGACGAAGAATCAGAAGGAATCAATTTTGGCTGTGGCGTCCTTTTCAAATGTTAGTCTAGTAATATCAATTCGCTATCTGCGTATACGTCTGGCAGATGTGTATACATAAGTGAGCATCCCACTAAATAAAATTAAATCTAGGCATTCATTTTCTAATTTGGACTTTGAAAGCGGCACAAATGCTGGGGACAAATCGCCAATTGTATATGCGGCGAAAATGCGGCGATTTATCACAGACTGCTTCTTCTGTCATTATAACTCTATTGATCGTAAAACAGTTATTTGATATGCAAACTGTGAAGAATCGCGTTTTAAGAGACCGAATCGACGTGCAGCACTCAGTACTAACTTGCCCGATAACTACTGCATTTATAGAAGATCGCACTTGTCTCAACCGGATCAAAGCGCAATACAAGCGCATTATCCGCCGAATATCAAAAAGATATTCTTTCTCCTGTTCGGAACGTATAACACACGCACTGCACTTACTTTTCCGATGGCTACTCCGAAAAAGTGAAATCAGAATTGCGTACATAATGTTAAACCAATTTAATAAAATTCCGCGTGTCCAAAACCTCTCAAAAACTTATCGATTGATCTTGTATTTCAAAATCATGGAGTTTGATATGATGGGTTTCGGTGCTAATCGAAATTTGTCCGCTTCCCAGAGGGAACTAGGCTCTCGGGAACACTTACGGACGAGGCCAATGTGTCCAAAACCTCTCAAAAAATCATGTGTTGTGCGTGTCTTTCAAAACCATGGAGTTTGATATGTCGCAAGATGGGTTTCGGTGCAAATCGAAATTTGTCCGCTTCCCTGAGGGAACTAGGCTCTCGGGTACACTTACGGACGAGGCCAATGTGTCCAAAACCTCTCAAAAAATCATGTGTTGTGCGTGTCTTTCAAAACCATGGAGTTTGATATGTCGCAAGATGGGTTTCGGTGCTAATCGAAATTTGTCCGCTTCCCTGAGGGAACTAGGCTCTCGGGAACACTTGCGGACGAGGCCAATGTGTCCAAAACCTCTCAAAAAATCATGTGTTTTGTGCGTTTCTTTCAAAAGCATGGAGTTTGATATGTAGCAAGATGGGTTTCGGTGCTAATCGAAATTTGTCCACTTCCTTGAGGGAACCAGGATCCCGGGAACACTTTCGGATGTGGCCAATGTGTCCAAAACCTTTCAAAAACTCATTTATTGAGCTTGTCTTTCAAAATCATGGAGTTTGATATGTCGCAAGATGGGTTTCGGTGCTAATCAAAATTTGTCCACTTCCCTGAGGGAACCAGGCTCCCGGGAACACTTCCGAACGTGGCCAATGTGTCCAAAGCCTCTCAAAAACTCATCTATTGAGCTTGTATTTCAAAATCATGGAGTTTGATATGATGGGTTTCGGTGCTAATCGAAATTTGTCCGCTTCCCAGAGGGAACTAGGCTCTCGGGAACACTTACGGACGAGGCCAATGTGTCCAAAACCTCTCAAAAAATCATGTGTTGTGCGTGTCTTTCAAAACCATGGAGTTTGATATGTCGCAAGATGGGTTTCGGTGCTAATCGAAATTTGTCCACTTCCTTGAAGGAACCAGGATCCCGGGAACACTTCCGGATGTGGCCAATGTGTCCAAAACCTCCCAAAAACCCATCTATTAGGATTCTCTTCCAAAACCATGAAGTTTGATATGTCGCAAGACTGGGTTGTGTTCACTTGAAAAGTGTCCACCACCCCAGGGATACCCCAGGGAACCAGGTTCCCGGAACATCCGGAACCATGTCCTGGTGATTCAAATGTATCAAAACTAACTTCTGATGCTGGTCAATGATGATTGACCACGTTTGCATCAGCATTCTGGTCACTTTCGTTCATTTATCAATGGTTTTAAAAAAATTACCCGTTTTTTACTGCATCTGACCCAGGACCCCCCCTTAATAAATCCGGCCGGATTGGCACCATGGTCAAATCAAGTCATGTACCAAAAAATAGACATGATGACGCTTCTTCTCTGAAATTTTCATGGCAATCGGACGAAAAATGAGCCTACACGGGTTATTCCAATTTTGATTTCTAGGTCAGACCGAAACGGATATAAACCAATTTAATAAAATTCCGCGGAAAAAAAATTAAAATTTCGTTTCGTTTCGTAAAATTTCAAATTAAATGAAACTTGATTTCGTATCGTTTCGATGTCTCGAAAGTAAATCTATATTTCGTTTCGTTTCGATCCGAATCAACATAGCCATTTTAAATTTCGTTTTGTTTCGTTAGGAAAAAGTGTGTTATCGCATACCCTTAGTTTCAACCATTACCGACGCAAACTGGAACAAAGAAGTACCCGCCACGAAGTCAGTCTAAAAGGGCCATCGTTAAAGCTGGTGCTGTCAACGGGGTTTGGTGGTCATCCTAGGGGGGACCAGAGCAGAGTAGACGATATGCGACACGGCGCGACAAAGAAGTTTGACAGTTCATTGGTGGGCTTCGTGGCCGTGCGGTTAGCGACGTCAATCGTCTAAACGCATGTGCTGTGGAGTGTGGGTTCAGTTCGTAAAGCGAAAAGTTCTCCACTGGTCCACTGGGTGTTGTGTAAATGTCCTTGTCCGTTGACTAATGCTAAATGATAAGTGTTCAGTCTGTGCGACCTCTGGTCGAAGACGGTGATTCTGTCTTTTTTTTACTAATTTTAGTTCCTTCACGTAAGTTGCGTCAGCCGTTGCGTTTACTCCGGCAGACACCTAGGAATCAGGAGAAACGAACCGAAGAGAGTTTCCCGGAACGCGTCCACTGCAGCAGTGATAAAGATTTTAAGCACCGCTACTATTTCGATAAAAAAACTGATGAATTTCCGAATGAGTTTTAGGAATTGTCTTATAATTCCTTTTTTAAGTTTTCGAAGGAATATCTTGAGGAAATTTCAAAGCAATTTTTAGAATTATGAATTTTTCCAGGAATTCCTTTGATTTTTTTGGAAATACCTATGGAAAATACTTTGAAAATTCCTTTAGGAATACATACGGAAATTGTTTTAGGAATATCTTCGGAAATTTCTTCACGAGAAATCTCACGGATTTTTTTAAAAGGAATTTCTTCGAAAAGTCCATTTTTTCGGTATTTCTGTTAGAAATGCTTGTAAGGATTGCTTTGAACATTCCTTAACGAATTAATTTAGGAATTTCTTTGGAAATTTTTATTAAGAATACCAACGGAAATTTTGTCAGGAAGAATTTCTAAAATTACTTTACGTTTTATGAATTTCTTTATGAAATCCTTTGAAAATTGCTTTAGGAATTCCTTCGGGAACCTCTTTAGTAATTCTTTTAGGAATTATTCAGAATTACATTTAGTGGCCCACTACCGGGAATGATAGACATTTTTCTTACGTTCAGCAAATTTACACGAGTACACATCACAGAGTACACTTCCACTTATCAACCGTGTGATTCCTAAGTCAAGTTAGCTTTTTTTTTTCATAATAACTGATTGCAAACAAAAAAGGAAGAAAACAATCACCTGTTTTAGGTTGAAAGAAATCACAATTTACAGACAGAGACAATGACAAAGCGCTCAACTTTTTTGTCACTCGCTTTTGTCATTTTCCAGAGACAGTTAATATCCCTTGGTCATTTGTCATCTTTCGATTCGTGGAAACAGGCAGGGACTTGTGAAGATCGTGATTTATGTTGAACGTTGCTTCCACAATGTCAATTTACCGTTTGGAAACCCAATTTGTCGTTTTATTACATCATCAAGCCTCTCCGGCTAAGAGTCTCAGCGTATTCAGATAACAATGATGCTTTTTTCGCTTTTCTGGTCGTCAACTGAATATTTTACAAATACACGAAACATTTTCCTTAAACAAAAAAAAAATAATTTCGTTCTTTCAGTAAATAATATTCCATATAGCACAGTCATGCTTTTTAAGGTACCACAGGTACCAAATAAAAAGGGAAGAAGAGAGATGAAAAATGGTTGTTAATTTTTCCGCTGAGGCCATTCAACCATTTATGATCCAATCAACGGTGGTGCTGGAAACGAATGAATCGCTTTCGCACTGATATCAAAATTAATCATTTCGCCGAATCTGCCCCGGTCATCACCAGGTGATGGCACAACTTAACGGGAAATGGCCACTGAATTCCGCGAACACGCTTCCTACTACCACGGTGGAATGGCTTCGCAGGGTGCAAATCTTGAATATCAAGTCAATTTTGCAAAGTGCTTCAATTGTCTGAAACTTTTCTCATTACCCGTTTGCCACTTGAGCAATTGTGAGAATTAAAAAGGAAATTTAAAATTAAAATACGTTTCGCCATGGCAGGACTCAAATGCGGCGAAGACGAGGCGCACTTCATACGCGGAATGCAAAATCTTTTCCTTCCCCCGAGAGTTTCTCATAGCGGTGGTGTGTTCCGGGATAAAGGCACGGCGAGGAAAGCCATAGAATTAAAAGATATACCAGCAGCGCACACTGGATCAACGGGAATTCTGAGATTGAAATTATGGAGAATTTCCATCGATGATAATTGATGAAGTTTGAACCGGATACTTTCGTCTTTGTTATGGACTTTGGTATGTATTACGACTCTTTTAGAAATAAAACCCAATTTTGATCCACTGTGTTCGTAATAAGCGAGATGGGGGAAACTTTCGCCATCAATTCATCACTACCGAGATGGAAAACAGACATTCTGAAGAGCAGTGTAAATTATGCATCACGTCCTGTAATTGTTTCCTTTTTCATTTCTTGAGCGAATGCAAGTCTCCAGTAAAAGCTGGGTAAACGCACCAGTAAGTGGCAGTTAGAGGATTGTGTGGTATGATGGTTCTATGGATTATAATAAAGTGGAAACGAGTGAAAGCTGATTGTCCTTACGTCACTCTTTTAGTGTAGAAGTTGGGTAAGAACAGCATAACTTTAGATATCTCCACAGAGCTATGTATTGAAGGTTGAAAGGAGTTACAATACACAAGGTTATCTTAACATAGTGTGATTTATTTAAAATGCCTGAATTTGACTTTTATAGTCGTGAGATAAAATCTGCATGGTTCTACACGGATTAACTGTTACGGCGGCCATACTGCCCAGCGTTCCCTTTTTATGCAGATTTCAGAAGAGAGAGGATGAGTTATGGTTATAAACGTTTGATAAGAACAAGCATCTCGTACGTTTTTACATACCCGAAAGGAAACCCCTTTTTTCATTTTGACACGCGCGCAATCAAAGCACGAAGCGTTCGAGCAAAGTGATGATGAAGGTTTCTGCCGGCGGTGAGTGATTGTGTGAGCCCTGGGATTACTTGTTCAAACAGTTGTCTGTTTACGTAAAAATGTTCAATCCCAGATACAGAAGAGCTTACAAGCTATCACATGGGGAAAATAGAAGCTGCACGATACGTCGATTTTCATTATGAATTCAAGACATAACTAGACGATAGGATTTCTTTGAAAACTTTTATTTTATATTTTTTGGGGATTTCGACTGGATTAGTTGCTAATTTTCAGGATTTTCGGCTTTCAGTCACATGAAAATGTTGATAATTTCAAATCATTGCCAACGTTTCGATCCGGGGGTTTGGATCTTCATCAGGGCCTGTCATTTGTCATTTATTTTTTTACGTTAATAAATTGCAATGGTACAAAAGTGGACTGGTACATTGTGTGACCTGTCGATTGAAGTGTGGGTCACGTGGGCGTAAGGTCACGTGGGCGTAAGGCCATTTTCACACCGGCGGCGGCGGCGTCGACGGCGTCACGCCGTAAGCAATGTTCGGCGGCGGCGGCGGCGGCGTGAATCGACGTGAAGAATTTTGAGCTGAGAAAAAAAGTTTCACGCAGCAAGCCAGATGATGCTTTTTATTTTTTTTTGTACAATTACTAGCTACAGTCAGACTGATGAGGTGAACATAGGTGTAGCTTGTATGTCCAGAGCAAAAGTTTACATCACATCCTCCACTAGGACATTGCCGCATCACAGCACATAAGTTCATTGGAAAGCAATTTGGATACAAATCCAGAAATTCGTTTGGAAATTCCTCAAGATATTCCTCAGAAAATTCAAAAAAGGAATTCTAAGCATTAATTAAGATGTTCCCTAATGAATTCCTTCAGAACTTCTTCTAAGAATTCCCTTGAAAATTTATCTGGGTATTTCTTCGTAAATTCGTTCCGAAATTTCTTCAAAAGTTCCTTCAGGAATTTCCATAGGAATTGCTTCGGAAATTCCTTTACGGAGTCTTTTGGGAATTTCTTTGGAAATTCATTGGAAAACTTGTTTAGGAGTTTCTTGTAAATTCTTTTGAGAATTCCTTAGAAAATTCCAATGGAAAATCTTTTAAGATCTATAGAATACCTACGGACACTGATTTAGGAATACAATCGGAAATCCCTTTTGGAAAAAAAAACCTTTGGAATAAGACTCAGGGTTTTTATCTTAGAAATTCGTTTGAGGAATTTGTTTTGCAATTTCTAATAAAAAATCTTCCAGTAATTCCTCAACAATTTCATTTGAAACTCTAGGAAGATATTTTTGGTATTCTCTCGAAATTTATCTCTGGAATGTATTTAGAACTTTCTCCAGGATTTTTTTTCCAAATACCCTTTAGGAATTCCTTCGGACATTCCTCCCTGCAATTCCTTTAGCAACTTTTCCAGAAATTCCTGTAGATCTCCGCAAATTTCTTTTAAAAATTCTCTAAGAACTCTTTCGGGAATCTCTTATGAAATTCTTTTGGAAAACCTTAGGAAATTTTGTTTGTAAATTCATTAATTTTTTTAATATTTGTTTACGTGTTATATTTTTAAATTAACAATAAATTTAACACTCAAATTCCCTCAGAGGTTTCTTCGAAAATTCCTTTAAAAATTCCTCCATATTATGATTCGTTCCGGAGATATTCCGGCAGAAATGTTGTATAGTTTACAGAAGGAATTTTCTAAGGACTTCCTGGAGGAAGTTCCAAAGGAGTTTCTTAAAAATAACTAAAAGGCCTTTCGGAAGGTTTTCTGATGGAATCCCTGGATGAATATAAATCCATAAATCCTGAATCCATATAAATTCCTGTGGCTTTTCTAAAGAGATTTTCGAAGAAATTCCTGGAGGAACTATCCGACTCTATTCTTGAAGGAATAACCAAAAGAGAACCTGAAGAGATTTCCGACAGAATTTTAAATGAAGGATTTTTTAGTGGATGTTTCAAACAAATTGCTATTGAAATTTAAATATTTTCTGGACAGTGGTGAAACAAACTCCCCAGTAAACCACAGATCATATATGAAAGTATATAATTACGTGACGGACCATTCCAATCACCACCAACCAAATTACCGGATCAGCAGTTATTAAGTCACACCATCCGAGTCCAAAGTCCAAGCCGACCAACGTGCCCATAGGATTGCCCTGTCAGCAAGTTTAGGTTACAAAAGCCCGATCGAACCTTCGATCGGCCTCTTTCAGTTATCAGCAATTAAGTAGTTAACATCGTTCTAGCAGTGATCAGTAGTGATAAGCTAAGCAAAATGTGTAAAAGTGTTTATTAAGAATAATAAAAGGTCTAATCCAAATTTGGCGCAGCCGTCCGGAAACCGGTTGAGTGAACTAACGAGATAACAGTGGAAGCAAGTGATTAAAAAACTCTTGTAAAGTGGTTCCGCGGAAGAACATTTTTCTAGTGAAAATTTTCAACGCATCAGTGACTGAAGGCGTAGCCGTCATTGGACTTGAGGACCCCCCCTTGTTAGCCACCTGGAGCACCAGCATCGTCAACCGAGTACCTACGGACACGACAGCAACCGTGAGTAATTTTTAATTTATTTCTACCTTCCTTCCAAGAATTACTTACGAGGAGATCTGCGTACTACTAGATAGGCGCTTATTCTCTACAGGAAATCGCACTACAAGATAGACGATTCTCCCGTCGCAACTTGGTCCACTACAAGATAGAGATCAAGCCAAGTCTTTTTTCACACGGCGACTAATGCCGAAAGTTAAAAGTGCAATTAAGAAAGCACGCAATTTATTCATACAGAGGGAAAACGATTCAAGCTCTGATTCAGACACAAGTGACGTATCGGAAGAGTATTCGCATATACCCGTACAAAACTTAGAATTAACCTTGCAAAGTTTAACGATGGAACCTCACCCAGGCACATCTAACCCGCTGGAGGAATAAACCAACAATTGGCTATCATTATGCAAGCCATTGAAGGAATTACTGCTAAGCAAGCTCAGCAGGATATCATGTTACAGCAGCGAAACGTTAACCAGGCATCACATTCTAATGCCAACCCACAGGTTCATGAACCAAGAGTGTTGGGGGATCCATTTCGCATCCCTGATCCGATCAAAATATTACCGACATTCAACGGGAATAAAATGCAACTAAAGGGGTGGCTCGAAACCGCCTGAAAATCCTTGAACTATTATCAGAACCTAGTTAGCCCAGAAATTTTCCAAATTTACCTTACGGCGATCAGTAACAAAATAGAAGGCCACGCGAAAGATGTATTATGTACAAATGGGAATTTCACAACTTTTAACGAAATTAAGATTATCTTAACAGCCGCGCTTGGTGACAAGCAAGAACTCTCTACCTACAACTGCCAACTTTGGCATAATAAGATGGATGGGAGTGTTAGTAAGCATTACCAGCGAAGTAAACAACTAGTTTACAACATTAAATCATTAGCAAAGCAAAATCCTAAATACAACCAGCACTGGGACGCGATTAACGATTTCATCGATGAGTACAGCCTAGCCGCGTACATTAGTGGTTTGCAAAAACCTTACTTTGGTTATGTCCAGGCGGCAGAACCAAAAACAATAGAAAATGCATATGCATTCATATGCAAATTCAGTTCAAATGAGTCGAATAGGTCTTTGACTCAAACTCATCCTTCATCCAAACCTAAATTTGCCCAAAAATTTGACCAAAAATTTGACCGAAATTCCAAACACACGAGACAAGAAAATTATCAGAATCAAAAACCCAATACTAGACAGCAGAATACCCATACCCCTGAAACGTCGACTGAAGGAATGGACATAGGGTCTGTCAGATCCAAATTGACACTTAATAAAAGATTGAATAACCACGATATAATCGAAAGCGGGGACGAAGATAACGAAATTGACGTAAATTTTTCAATAAACGCCCCAAGCGACACGGACGATTAGACCACAATTACCTACCTTACCTAAACCTACGATATGGCGACAAAACCTTGAAATTGCTTATCGACTCTGGCGCAAACACGAATTTATTAAAACCTGGTATTCTTAAAGACCCTGTGAAAACGAAACCCCTGACAGTAAAATGCGCTAAAAATGATAAAATTATCTCATCGAAAGGCAAAATCCCAATAATTGATTGTTTACCACCACTTTTGTTTTATGAGTTAGATTTTCACAATTTCTTCGATGGACTAATTGGCTCCAAAACCCTCTCAAAGTACAATGGAAAGCTTAACTACAAATTAGGTACACTCGAAATCAACAATACCATAATAACATTTTCGAAACATTTTATTACATCCAATTCAGAACAATTCAACCATCTGATCACTCTGAAGAGCGACAAAATGGTGATTGGTTTGTAGGAAACCAGTTCAGCTATCAAAAGACATAACTCTGGAACCCGGTTTATATCAGTCACAAAATTTTCAGACGACCATTGCAGTTAGCACCAATTCCAAAGATCCTCCCAATACTAAACAAATCGGAAAACTATCATTGAACGTTAACAATTTTGAGACATTAGCACCTATACCGTTGGACACAAAGACCAAACTAGACAGAACAGCAATTGAACAATTAAGGATAGAACATCTTTCAAAATTTGAAAAAGAAAAACTAATAGACGTCATATTGAAAAACCAACAAACACTACTAAAAACAGACGAAAAACTGACAGCAACCACTGCCATTAAACACAGAATTAATACCAGAGACAATAACCCAGTTTACACAAAATCATACAGGTACCCACACCACTAAAGACGTAGAAGAACAAATTCAGGAAATGCTTGATCATGGAATTGTACAACATTCGATAAGCCCCTATTCATCCCCGATTTGGGTGGTTCCCAAAAAAATGGACGCTTCTGGTAAAAAGAAAATACGAGTCGTAATTGACTACCGAAAAGTTAACGAAAAGACGATAGATGACAAATTTCCAATTCCCCAAATAGAGGAAATACTTGACAATTTGGGAAAATCGATATACTTTACGACAATTGATTTGAAATCTGGGTTTCATCAAATTGAAATGGACCCAGAACACATGGAAAAAACTGCATTCTCGACAGCACAAGGGCACTTCGAATTTACAAGAATGCCTTTTGGGCTAAAGAACGCTCCTGCCACGTTTCAACGGGCAATGAATCACATTCTTGCTGGCTTCATTGGCATTATTTGTTATGTTTATTTGGATGATATTATAATAGTGGGATACAACTTAGAGAATCACTTGGAAAACATTTCCAAAGTTTTGACAAGACTGGCTAATTACAATCTCAAAATTCAGCTTGACAAGTGCGAATTTTTGAAACGTGAAACAAATTTCTAGGACACATAATTACACCAGACGGAACTAAGCCTAACCCGGATAAAGTTAGTAAAATCCTTGAATGGCCTTTACCAAGAACTCAAGCAGAAATCAAACAATTTTTGGGATGACCGGGGTATTACCGGCGATTTATAAAAGATTATTCTAAAATAGCAAAACCTCTCACAAAATATTAAAAAAGGGTGAACAAGTTGACTTTTGGAAATCAAGAATATCTAGAATCATTCCAAAAACTAAAGAACATTATTGCTTCAGACCAGATTCTAGCATATCCTAATTTTGACATCCCATTCATATTAACAACAGATGCCAGTAATTACGCACTTGGTGCTGTCCTTTCTCAAATGTTCGATAAAATTGAAAAACCTGTTGCCTTTGCGAGTAGAACCCTAAACAAAACAGAAATAAATTACTCCACTACGGAAAAAGAAGCTTTAGCTATAATGTGGGCGGTCGAAAAATATAAAAACTACCTACACGAAAACAAATTCACTCTAGTTACAGATCATAAACCACTCACTTTCATTAAAAATTCGACAAAAAACGAAAAACTTATAAAATGGCAACTAAAATTGGAAACTTACGAATACGACGTTGTATACAGAACAGGTAAAACCAATGTAGTTGCTGACGCGATCAGCAGGAAACATGAACTCAATGCAAACGAACTTGACAATTCAGACGCCGATTCGATGGCAAACCATTCCCCCTCTTCAAACGCAGACATTACACCTGACGACACATCTGAAGATCTGGAAACGGTACACTCCGCCGAAACTTCCGATGATTACTTCATCAATTCCACGGAAAGACCTATCAATTATTATAGAAATCAAATCACATTCAAAATTTCAAGACTGAATATAGAAGCAACCGAATCACCTTTCACAAACTACAGGAGATCTACAATCAGTATGCAAGGCTATGATGAAACCACGATGACAGCGTTCTTAAAAAAGTACCATAACGGAAAACAGACAGCCATTTTACCCCCGGAAATTCTAATAAACCTCATTCAACAATGTTACAAAAATCATTTCAGTAGCTCCGGATACTTTGTTATAACCCATTTTCAAGTAGAAGATGTTTGCACCGAAGAAAGACAAAACCTGCTCATCACCAAGGAACATGAAAGAGCACATCGCGGAATTACGGAGGTGGAGAATCAGTTGAAAAGAGCCTATTTCTTCCCGAGGATGCACAACAGGATCAGGACTGCGATAAACACGTGCACGGTTTGCAACACACACAAGTATGAGCGTAAGCCATACAACATCAAGATTTCACCAAGGCCAGCAACAACAAAACCGATGGACAGAGTGCACATGGATATTTTTTCAATCAATTCATATAGCTTTCTATCAATGGTTGACTCCTTTTCTAAATTCGCACAGATGATCCCAATAGACTCGAAAAACCTAGTAGATGTTAAAAACGCTCTCGCCAGATATTTTGGAAATTACGGTACACCATTACAAATTGTTACGGATCACGAGACAACTTTCAGATCACTTCAACTGAAAGACTTTTTGGCTCATTTAGGAGTTTCTTTGACTTACGCCTCATCATCAGAGAGTAATGGACAAGTCGAAAAACTCACTCAACTATAATAGAAATCTATAACACCAATAAACATAAATTTCCTAACCTAAATACGCGAGAACTAATTTCAATCTGTATTTGCTTATATAATTCCAGCATACACTCAGCAACTCTGTTCGCACCGAACGAGGTCCTTTTAACCAGCGCAACCAAATTAATCCACAGGATATTTCAAGAGAAGCCAAAGACATTTTTTCCAAAGTTAAACGTAATATCGAAAAAGCAAGATTTGTTCAAACCAGAAGTAATCATAATAAGGAAGATCCGCCCATAATAGAAGAAGGCCAAAGGTATTTGTAAAGCCAAATATTAGAAAAACTTGATCCAAGAGCAGTCCCCACAATAGCTAGCCAAGTAGAAGAGAAAACATTCAAAATACTAGGAAAATAAAGAGACACAAAAATAAAATAAAAAGGTTGAAAAAAGTTTGAACATGTTTAGAATTCTATTGCTTCTCTTAATAGGACAGGCGTTAGGCCAGTATTTAGAAATCGATGATCTTCATCAAAATCCGTTACTATTACTCAAAGAACAAAATTGCTATATTCAAACAGGAATTATCAAAATTTTACATCCCATAAATTTAACAATGTTAGAGTTAAATGTTGCCTTGTTTTTAGAGTTTTCAAGGAAAATCGATCGAGACCTACCAATGTCAAATCTAATCATTAGGAAAAGTAGACAGTTAGCCGACAATCTATATAAATTAAAACCAGTTAGGAACAACAGACCAAAACGATGGGACATCATCGGCAAAGGTTGGAAATGGCTCGCGGGAACACCGGACGCAGACGATTTACGGATAATCAACACCACATTCAACACCCTGATTGACCAGTCAAACGAACAAATCAAGGTAAATCAAGTCATCAACGAAAGGATTTCAAGGATGACCAACACCGTTAACCAACTCACATCAGTCAACAACATTATTCTCAAAGAGACTGATGCCATCACGCTTCTCCTATCCCTGGATACGATGAACAACATCCTCGAAAAGATCGAAGACGCCATCCTGAGAGCTCGAGTATCACTGTCGAACAGTAAGTTACTAACTCTTAAGGAAATTTTCCTGATTGAAACTATTTTTAACGAGCAAGGAATAACGACTAATTTCCCCGAGGAAGCACTAAGCTATACGAAACCAAAAATAGTTAGCAAACCCGACATTTTGATTTATATCCTGGAAGTCCCGAAAACCAACAAAATTGCGAATCAATTAGAGTCATACCACTAACGGTTAATAACACACTTATAACGGAAATACCCAACTTTATCGTGAAATCGCAGAGGAAGCTCTACAGCACAATTCATCCCGAGAATGTTATCCAACAATTCCACGACATACACCCTTCTCAGATGTATGCCTCTTCCCAATTATAATGGGGCTAGAAAGTCACTGCACAGTACTGCAGACAAACTCTACCGATTTCATAGCACTACCTGGAAACAAGGTACTTGTAAACAATGCAATAAATGAACACTTAAGTTCAAACTGTGGACCCCATGATAGGAAACTGACCGGAAATTTCCTATTACATTTCCAAAATTGCACTCTTACCATTGCAAACAACACATTCACTTCAGAGGAAACATTCAGCAGCACAGTTCAGTTAACAGGAGTATTCCCGAGCTTGTCAATCAACAGAAACTTAATCCAGAAACGAAACTTATCAACTCTGAGCTTGGAGACTTCAAACAATCGACATCGCATTGACCACATTCAGCTGCAGCAATTTGAACAAAAAAAATGGTTTTATGGACTTTTTGGTGGTCTCTCAACCACAACAATAATCATCATAACGTTCGCAATTATTTGTTTCCGTAGGAAGAAAGTCGTTATCAAAGTAAAACATCTCAAAAAGGATAGGAAACTCAAGAAGTCGGAAAAGTTCAACATTTCTCAATCGAACGAGGACGTTCGATCTTACCCCCCGGAGGAATTACGTGACGCACCAGTTCAATCACCACCAACCAAATTACCAGATCAGCAGTTATCAAGTCACACCATCCGAGTCCAAAGTCCAAGCCGACCAACGTGCCCATAGGATTGCCCTGTCAGCAAGTTTAGGTTACAAAAGCCCGATCGAACCTTCGATCGGCCTCTTTCAGTTATCAGCAATTAAGTAGTTAACATCGTTCTAGCAGTGATCAGTAGTGATAAGCTAAGCAAAAATGTGTAAAAGTGTTTATTAAGAATAATAAAAGTTTTTTTTAATAGACCTGATGGTCTAATCCAAATTTATATATTTGATCGTATATACTATAGTTTTTTTATCACACTCGTAAATGATAAACACTATAAAAATAGCCCAAATATGATTACTATCGTATGTAATACCTGCATATAGAATATTAACGATTGTGTTTAACAAAATCGTTAAATGATATAAAAAATACCTAGTTAGTCAGATTGAATCGCAAATATCGTATATCCACATACGTGTTTTCATAAAAATCGTATACGGATGTGCGTTGTACGTAAATAGTTTTTACTTCTGCGCGTTGACCAAAACCCACTGTAGCTCAGCGATAAAATAAATTTCATTTCTACTTACTTCATTCTATCCGATGTGATTTGATTCCATAGGATAAATGTTGTTATTTCCCGTTTTATAAATCCTGCCGATTTGTGCTCCGTATCTCTGCCAAACATTGAAAAAACAACTAAACTTCAAACAAATGAAAATAACTGCACTAGTGGCAGAATCGTTTGGGATGCTGTGCAATCGTTTTATGTATAAACGTTATCGGAACAATTACAAAAAGTTTCGATATAAGACTCAAGCTACATTTGTACGTACAACAACATAGTGCTTGAATCGTATAAATGTGATAGACATCGTATGGAATATCGTCAACACTAGAGTTTCATCTAGATTATGATTGTCAAAATGTTGCTGCTCTTCAACAGTTGCTATTTAGCACATCGGTAGAGCATTATGCGATGGTTCCAAAGGTCAAATGTTCGAGACATGTTTGTTAACAATATTTTTTTTGTGTTTGCTAGATTGTAATAATGCTTACGAAAACTCAAGAAATTCGTTGTTTAGTACGCATATGGTCTCCACTTTAGTAGGTATATAGCGATTCAGTGCATTATATACAAGTTTACTTGCTTGTATAAGACAACTTATACTAAAAGCTATACGTATCAAAATGTTAACTGGGTCAGTTTTGTCTCTAAAATCAAGACTACATGCCAAGAAAAACTCCCAAAATATCGAGATAGTGGATATTCGGATATTCTCAAGAATTTCTTAGGAATTTAGTGCAGGAGTCCCCTCGAAAATTTCTACAGATTTTCTCGAAAATACCTTAAATAATTCCCTAGAAAATATATTCAGGAATTATTTCGGTAAGACATCAAGAAACTCATTCTAATATACCTTCAAAAATTCTGTCAGGAATTCCATCGGGAATTTCTTCAGGAATTCCTTCAAAAAACGTTCTCAAATGAAACCAGCTTTTTCTTTGAAATGTCCCTTTGGAATTGTTTTTATTTTTATTTTATGTTAGGAAATATCTTAAGGAATTCTTATAAAAATTCTTCTAAGATTGATCTTGACAATTCCATCAGGAATTCCTTCAAAAATTCTTTTTGGAATTGGAAATAAAAATTTCTACCCATGTAGATGGATACACTCCCCACAGTTGTAATGGATTTGACGCGCCCTTCCTCAAAGAAGCTACCCCTCGAAAAACTCAAAAAGGATGGCGAATTTATTTATAAGTCTGTTGGATTACACTGTTGAAAGGAGATCTCGCGGGCTTCGCGTAAGTGTCTCTGCTTACGGGTCTGCTGCCTGCGTTTTTTGGCCTTCATACAGCAGTGCATGGAAAGCAGAATGGTCTTTAAATTCGACTGTAATATTGGGTGGAGCCGTATGCAGAGCAAGACTCAAGCCAGAATGATGGATAACTGTACATACACACATACTTTTGAAAAATTCCTTCGAAAAGTATTTTTACAATTCCTCTGAAACTTTTCCAGGTATTCCATAAGACATTCCATTCCCTCAGAAATTTATCTAATAATTCTTTCGGAATTTCCTACGCCATTTCCTTCCAAAATTCTAGGACGATTTTTTAAGATATAAATTCCAAATGAATAACCGACATTCTTAAATTCCTTCAAGATTTTTTTTGGACATTCCTCCAAGAATTCCTTCTGAATTTTCTCCAGGGATTCCAGGGATTCGGAAAATTCTCAAAAAATGAGTACGAAGATAGATCCAGAAATTCCTCAAGACTGTAAGCAATTTCTTCAGGTTCATTCCTTCAGAACTTTCTCCAAGACTTCCTTCGGAAAATATTTCAAGAAATCCCAGAAATTTATGTGGGTATTGTTATATCAAAATAAAGTATTGCTGAATTATTTATTAGTCTGTTGGATTACACTGTTGAAAGGAGATTCTCTCTATCTTCGCGTAAGTGTCTCTACTCTGCCTTGGATATTTATCTAGTATTTCCTTCGGAATTTTCTCCGCCATTTGCTTCCAAAATTCTAGGACGAAATTTCGGATATCTCCGTACGAATTTCAAGAGAACTCCTAAAGAAATTGCCGACATTCTTAAATTTCTTTAAGAATTTTGTTGGACATTCCTCCAAGAATTCCTTCAGAATTTTCTCCAGACAATCATCCACGGGGATGAATCCAAAAATTCCTCAAAACTCTAAGAACTTTCTTCAATTATTCCTTCAGAACTTCCTCCAGGATGTCCTTTGGACATTATTTTAGGAAAACCAAGAAATTTCTTTGGGATTTTTTTATAAAAATAAATTAAACCCGTTTCTTAGAACAATTCTGGCATTTTAACTACAATGAGGAGTGAATGGAAATGTTCAATTTGATGGGTCACGTGTCCCATCGTGCTCCAGCTCCTGAAGCCAAGTTACCATTTTTGCATTCGCATATCACGAATCTATCACAATAATACTCCATGCTCAGGGAAATTTAAAAAAATCATACCAGGCTAGGAATCCAAATTCAACTTTCATAGTGTTGACTTGTAGCCGCAAATATAAGCACTAGACCAATTAAGATATGTAACATTCAAATCTTTAAAAAGATTATGAACCACCCAATGTGACCAGATCGAGGGTATTCCACATGAAGTTACATTTGAGATTAGAAGTTCATCGCTACGCTCATGATTTGTAGGTCTGTTGCCAAGAAGATCTTGGATGACTTAGCATTTAACACGCCAATGCCGGTTAAAGTGACAAATCTGCAAAAGGTGTAACAGCTATACAGTCAATGCCTGATAGGTTCCCTTGGTCCGGTAGATGCAAACGCACTACATACTGTGATTTTTGTGTTGGCCAATCATCGGCGTGAAATACGAAATTCAGCGGCGTGAAGCCAATCGGCGTAGGGCGCGCCGCCGACACCTTGACCGGCGTCGGCGTACGTCAATAAGTGTCGCCGGCGGCGGCGTGGTGCGGCGGCGCACAGGTCTAGTTGGGGTAAACTGCACTAGCTTCCCTATTGTTCATTTGAAATTTAGAAAATCGAGTTTAGTATACCAAGTGTTTGGGGGGTGGGGGGGAATGTATGATATCATCTTACTTTGTCCCAGCACCGTAAACAAGATGGGTGGGTGGTGAAGAACAGGATGTGCACTACACAGTAAGTCACTACGATACACTTCTACAATGACCAGCTGTTGCCAGTTGCTGAACTATAATAATATCGCTGTCGGGTGTTCGTGGTTTAGGGTGGTCAAGTATGTTTGTGTGGGTTGTGTTGTTGTTAAGTCATGTGGGTCGTGTCGATAATCTTGGTTTATTGACGACGCATTTCTCTCTTCTCTCTGTGTTTTGATCGTGAAGAGAAGATTTGCGTACGCACAGCTTAGGTTGTTGGTGTCCGTCCGATGGTTGACCGTGTTAAAGGTAGTGGCAATATGACACATCTCTAACACTTGCAAAGCTTGCTTCTTGTAGGATTTATCGACGATTGTGGGGTTATGGATGTTGAAGCGGTGTTGATGGGTGATGTAGTAGTTAATCAGGGCTGATTTCTTATGGAGCTGTAGTACTTCTGGGTCTGTGTATTGATACCCTTCCACCCTTTGTCCAGTTTGTTGATGTTGGATTGGTGTCCGTACATTCGGGTTCTGAGCTTATTAGTCGTCATACCGATATATTTACTAGGGCAATTCGTACAGTCAATCCTGTAGATGACGTTGCTTTTGTTGAGCTCTGATACCGGATCCTTCGCATTTTTGTAAAGATGTCCTACTGTGTTGCTGTTGCTGTGTGAGATACCAATATTCAAGCCACTGTTGAGAAGGATATTTTTGATGTTTGGTGTTAAGCCTTGGATGAATGGGATGAATCTGAAGATAGTGGGTTTATCCGGGGTCTCGAAGCGTGGTGGTTGATGTAGTAGTCGATTGATGAGCGTGTCGTGATATTTGTTTTTACTGAGATGGTGATGAATGAGCTGATCTTGTTGACGTTCATTTAGAATGGTATTTACACACTAACTTTTTCTTTCTCGAGCTCGGCAAAATCGGGCACCGCTGTAGCTCAGTAAATTTCAGAACTGAACTTCGGCATAAAATTTGGTTTATTACTGATTTTCGGCAAAATATTTACTATATCTCAGCAACTGAAACGTCACTTTTGCTGAGATCTCGGCAAAAATCATGTTTGCTGAAACTCGGCGGTGCCCACCTCGGGAAAATAAACAAAAAATGCTGAGATCTCGGTGAAAAAAATTAAGTGTGTAGGTTGCGCACTCTGCCAATGAAATTATTGACAACTGCAAGTTTTTGATCCGTGGGGTGGAAGGAGAAGTAGTTCATAATTCTACCTGAAGAAATTGGTTTCGCATACCAATCAGTTTTAACGCTTCCATCATCAAACCTTAATATTGGTAGATCGAGGAAAGGAAGCTACATGTTTTGCTCAACTTCCGATGTGAAGCTGATATTGGAGTTTTGAGTATTGAAAATTGCTAATACTGCATTTACTTGATCTTTATGTAGGACAAGAAACAAGTCATCCACGTATTTTCGAATGAATATCGGAGGAATGTTAGCAGCTGTTATTGATCTGTGTAGCAATTTTTCCATCACAATATCAGCCAAAATTGGAGAAAGAGGGCTTCCCATTGCAGTTCCAGATATCTGTAGGTAGAATTTTTGCCGGTTCCAAATCCTCCTTTCAAAAGCTTCGGAAACCTCCTTTTAAGAGATTTGGAAACTTTCCTTTAAGAGGTTTGGAAACCTCCTTCCAAGAGGCCCGGAAGCCTCCTTCCAAGAGGCCCGGAAGCCTCCTTCCAAGAGGCCCGGAAGCCTCCTTCCAAGAGGCCCGGAAGCCTCCTTCCAAGAGGCCCGGAAGCCTCCTTCCAAGAGGCCCGAGGCCTCCTTCCAAGAGGCCCGAAGCCTCCTTCCAAGAGGCCCGGAAGCCTCCTTCCAAGAGGCCAGAAGCCTCCTTCCAAGAGGCCCGGAAGCCTCCTTCCAAGAGGCCAGAAGCCTCCTTCCAAGAGGCCCGGAAGCCTCCTTCCAAGAGGCCCGGAAGCCTCCTTCCAAGAGGCCCAGAAGCCTCCTTCCAAGAGGCCCGAAGCCCCCTTTCAAGGGGGCCCGAAGCCTCCTTCCAAGAGGCCGGGAAGCCCCCTTCCAACAGGCCCGCAAGCCTCCTTCGAAGATGCCCCCAAGCCTCCTTCCAAGAGGCCCGGAAGCCTCCTTCCAAGAGGCCCGGAAGCCTCCTTCCAAGAGGCCCGGAAGCCTCCTTCCAAGAGGCCCGGAAGCCTCCTTCCAAGAGGCCCTCACGCCTCCTTCCAAGAGGCCCGGAAGCCTCCTTCCAAGAGGCCAGGCCTCCTTCCAAGAGGCCCGGAAGCCTCCTTCCAAGAGGCCCGGAAGCCTCCTTCCAAGAGGCCCAGAAGCCTCCTTCCAAGAGGCCCGGAAGCCTCCTTCCAAGAGGCCCGGAAGCCTCCTTCCAAGAGGCCCGGAAGCCTCCTTCCAAGAGGCCCGGAAGCCTCCTTCCAAGAGGCCCGGAAGCCTCCTTCCAAGAGGCCCGGAAGCCTCCTTCCAAGAGGCCCGGAAGCCTCCTTCCAAGAGGCCCGGAAGCCTCCTTCCAAGAGGCCCGGAAGCCTCCTTCCAAGAGGCCCGACGGCTCCTTCCAAGAGGCCCGGAAGCCTCCTTCCAAGAGGCCCGGAAGCCTCCTTCCAAGAGGCCCGGAAGCCTCCTTCCAAGAGGTCCGGAAGCCTCCTTCCAAGAGGCCCGGAAGCCTCCTTCCAAGAGGCCCGGAAGCCTCCTTCCAAGAGGCCCGGAAGCCTCCTTCCAAGAGGCCCGGAAGCCTCCTTCCAAGAGGCCCGGAAGCCTCCTTCCAAGAGGCCCGGAAGCCTCCTTCCAAGAGGACCGGAAGCCTCCTTCCAAGAGGCCCGGAAGCCTCCTTCCAAGAGGCCCGGAAGCCTCCTTCCAAGAGGCCCGGAAGCCTCCTTCCAAGAGGCCCGGAAGCCTCCTTCCAAGAGGACCGGAAGCCTCCTTCCAAGAGGCCCGGAAGCCTCCTTCCAAGAGGCCCGGAAGTCTCCTTTCAAGAGGCCCGGAAACCTTCTTTCAAGATGTTCGGAAGCTTTTCTTCAAGGGGCTCGGAATTCATCTTTCTAGAGGCTTGGAAGCCAACGTTCAAGATAAACAGAGGCGTTCTTCCAAGATACTTAGAAGCCTCGTTTTAAGAGGCTTGAAAGCCGCTTTTCAAGAGGGTCGGAAGCTTCTCTTCAAAAGTTTGATATAATGAAAATTTCAGTCAACGAGAGTCATATATCCCGTTAATTTTCGGTTCCATTTTTCATATATCTTATGAGGTACACTTATTTTCATTTGATGCACACAAAAAATAGGGGATACCTCAATTTATGCAAAAGTGCGAAGGGGTACCTCTCAAGAAAAAGGTTGAGAACCGCTGTGTTGAATAATTGGACTTTCCCGTCAACATTTTTTATTCAATAGATTCTTTATTTTATTTAAAGTCAACTTCCCCGAAGTCAACCTCAGCATAATGACCCTATCGGCCAAATAACCTTTTTAGCCTAATGACCCTTTCGGCCTAATGACCCTTTTGGCCAAATGACCCTTTCGGTCAAATGGATTACGGCAAGATGGGATTCGGCCTAATAGTTTGTTCGACCTAGTTGCCAAATGGCTTTCGGCCGAATGGGTTTTGAGCCAAACGACCCTTCCCCGCCAAATACGGTTGTGTGACCCTTCGCCCAAATGGCGTTCAGCCTCTTGGTCTGTTCAAGTGTTATATTCGGCGAAACAATTTTCGGTCTTCGGTCGAATGATTCGGTCGACCCTTCTCGGATTATAAAAAACCTATATGCAAAATTTCAACCAAAAAAAATATAAAATTGGATTCTTAAAAAAAAGTCCTGATTTCCGTGATATACGCTCTAAATAGAGAGTCCATCCGGGATAAAAAAATCTTGCCAGGGGAAAGCAATACTTCGATACTTTGTTGAATAGTGGAAGTGACGGTACATCGGTGAACAGAATAAATATTAGCGACGATGGACAAGCTGTGGAGTCACCTACACTAGATGCGGTTAAAAAAGCTGTTAAAGAGCTGAAAACTTCTATAACATGACAGTGAGCAGCTTTATGAAGTTCCCTTATGTCGAAAATATGGGAGAACGAGGAAATGCCTGCTAGCTGGTTGGAAGGCCTCATTTGTCCTCTCTTTAAGAAAGGGCATAGACTGGAGTGCGCCAATTGCCGAGGAATAACCCTCCTTAATTCGGCGTATAAAATCATGTCCCGTATTCTGTTCAACAGATTGAGACCGCTTGAAGAGTCCTTCGTCGACGAATACCAAGCAGGTTTTCGTGAGGGCCGATCAACGACGGATAAAATGTTTACCCTGAGACAAATCCTTGATAAATTCCGGGAGTACAACTTGCAGACACATCATCTGTTTATTGATTTCAAGGTGGCGTACGATTCAGTGAAACGGAATGAATTATGGCAAATTATGCTTGAACATGGTTTTCCGGCGAAACTGATACGGCTGATTTGTATAACGTTGGACGGATCGAAATCAAGTGTAAGGGTTGCGGATGAAATATCGACGTCATTTGTTATCTTAGATGGATTAAAGCAGGGTGATGCACTCTCGAATCTACTGTTCAATATAGCGCTCGAGGGAGCGATTAGGAGAGCTGGCGTGCAAAGAAGCGGTACCATTATCACAAGATCGCATATGCTCCTGGGTTTTGCGGACGATATCGATATTATCGGAATTGATCGCCGTGCCATGGAAAAGGCTTTTGTGCCTTTTAAAAGGGAGACAGCGAGGATTGGACTCACGATCAATACCAGCAAAACGAAGTACATGGTTGCTGGCAATCAACGTGGGTTCATTAGTGGTGGTGGTAGTGAAATGGTGCTAGATGGTGAAAAATTTGAAGTGGTGGAAGAATTTGTGTATCTTGGAACATTAGTGACGTGCGATAATGATGTTACCCGCGAGGTGAAAAGGCGTATTGCAGCTGCAAATAGGGCTTATTACGGACTTCGTAACCAGTTTAAGTCCCGTAGTCTGTAAACGAAAACAAAACTCGCGCTGTATACTACTCTGATTCTTCCGGTGGCTTTATACGGCCATGAAACATGGACGTTAAAGGAGGCTGATCGGAGAGCTTTCGGAGTGTTTGAGCGTAAGGTGCTGCGGACAATACTCGGCGGTAAACAAGAGAACGGTATCTGGCGGCGTCGCATGAATCACGAATTGTACCAGCTATATATAGGGCTGGATATTATTAGGCTTATACAACACGGCAGACTACGGTGGGCTGCTCACGTTGTTCGTATGCCGGAAGAACGTCAAGTAAAGATAATATTTAATAGAGAACCCGAAAGAGGCTGCAGGCTTCGTGGAAAGCCGCGTACACGATGGCTTTTTGCAGTTGAAGAGAACCTGATGGCGCTCAATGTTCAGGGCGACTGGAAGCGATTGGCCCAGGATCGAGTCCAGTGGAGAAGGATACTCCATTCGGCGTAGGTTCATCGAAGAGCTGCAGCCCATCAAGTATTAAGTAAATATGTCGAAATTATGGGAAAACGATGAATTGCCTGCTAGCTTGTTGAACGGCCTCATTTACCCTTTCTTTAAGAAAGGGCACAGACTGGATTGCAATAATAACCGGGGAATAAACCTTCTTAATTCGGCGTACAAAATTATGTCCTGTAATCTGTTCAACAGATTGAGGCCGCTTGAAGTGTTTTTCGTGAGGGCCGATCAACGACGGGTCAAATATTAACCCTGAGACAAATCGTTGATAAATTCCGGGAAAACAACATGCAGACACATCATCTTTTTATTGATTTCAAGGCGGCGTACGATTCAGTGAAGCACAATGAATTATCACAAATTATACTAGAACATAGTTTTCCGGCGAAACTGATACGACTGATGTATGCAACGTTGGACGGATCGAAATCAAGTGTAAGGGTTGCGGATGAAATATGTGGTGGTCCACGTGGATAATGGACAGCCCCTGAGGAGATCAAAAATATTCGATCTTCAAGAAACGTGCTTTCTGTAGAATATGCAATTTAAGCAGCCGCATTAACGGTTTCTGAGTTACAGTGTGGAATCATTTGACAAGTATAACAAACTAGTATTCATACATCACGTCTATTCAATTTGGGTTTAGGTTTTTTAAACAAACCTGGACTGAAATGTGAACTCTATTGCGAGCGATATCTGCAATCGGAAATTTTCATAACATTTATTCATCAATGGAATTCGCAAAGTGTTCCAAAATGATACTGTGAATTGCAGAGTACAATATTCATGACTCTGAAATATTATCAATCAAATCGTATACGACCTATACTGCCGTTATACGCATAAATGTCCCATGTACATAGGAAATCCCAGGAAACATGGGACATATATGCGTATGACGGCAGTATATGCTAAATGCAGGTTTCGTAAGCTTTGTGTCGTGTTATCGTTGTTTCTTCGTTACAGTCTCGTTTCTACTGAATTCATGGCCGATTGAACACAGGCTCTCGTACTGGGTTGAGTGTAACAAGAGCATTGAATATGCGCAAGAAAGTGTCTTGGGAGGAACGAAAATTTCTTCTGGGAAAGGAGAAAAAACATATTATTAATGATGAACAAGTCAACATTAAAGCTCATTTTCCGATGTAGAAGTTGGACGATTTCTTCAACCGTCAAGCAAATTGGTGAAGGCTTGCACAGAACGTACCTACTCGAACTTATGTTACAGAGCGAAATAAAATGAATACTGTAACAAAACTCTTCTCTCTTGTAGCAATAATTGTTAAGAAAAATATTGATATTTTGCTTCAATGCAGACATTATATTCAACTTATTAACGTGTATTTATAAGGATTAGGTAGAATTGCCTACGTTTATTTAAAAACAAATGGTATTGGTCTACACTTCTTTTTAAGTGTTTACAAACCTCAATCAATGTATATTTCTGAAAGTTTGAGAAGACTGTCCATTTATATGAAAATTCGTGTACCACTCATTAATGATCTTAATTATGAAACTCTTTGTTGCAGTAATAGTGGTATATACTGAGTTGTAAATAGATGATTCTTAGAATTCTTTATAATTGATAATTTTGATTACGTTGACAGAAAGATGTTTTTTTCAACACAGATTGTACTTTCAACCGATTAAGTAGAAAAATTCTTCGAGTGGTTAAAGTCAAATTCATTAATTTTTATTTTCAAACACAATAAAATGAAGTTTAATTTTGCGTGTTCAACAAGCTTCTTTTTAACTCGCGGATTATAACAGGGTTTTAATTGGATTTTACTGTTGGTTTTAAAGAATGTCAATTAAACTAATGCAAGAAAACAGCCATCATGACCATACAATTTGTCGTTGCTAGTCCGTGATTGAACAGAAAACGCGGTAAGTGGAGCTTGTGATTAGCTATTCATTCTCAATCTACACAAAAGCTCTTGCCTTTTAAACCTTGACTCTTAGACTATGCTTTTTATTGCACAACTTACACATCTCCAGAACATTTTTTTATGTAGGAGAAAAACGAAAACGCTTGTTTTTCAATTTGATTCTATTTGAAACACTATGTGACAACGACGGATCCTACATCAAAATGTCATCTGATTAGATATCCAGCTCATCCTTCTTTCTATTCAAACAAACGCTAACCAGTCCCTCGCGTCAAAGACACAATTGCTACTCGGAAGATTTGCAAGTAAAGAGATTTTCTTTCATCTAGAAACCTGTCAACTACCGCTACCTATCCAGCGGGGTTCAATTTAATATAACCCATTGGTGTCACAGCAGATCCACCCCCGAGGAAAAGGAGGAGGAAAATGTTTTTCCAATGTCACTTGTCGTCGTTCGTTTGTTGTCACCATCAGCATCAACATCAACAGCGGAAGGAAAAATTCTGTAACGACACTTTGATGTCGGACTGAAAGTTTTCCTTTAGCAAAGAATTCCATTTCACTTGCAAATTGGTTGCTTCCTCGTGTGAAGTTAGCATCGCATCGGGATGGAGCGGAATTTGTGCAATAAAGGTAGCAGATAGCTACCGATATTATATTCGGTATTTCGCTCCTGGGTAAGGGTTTGATGTTTGAAAGGATGCCAAAATGCAGGCACAGGAAAGGTTGCTGATGGGGAGTTAATTTGTCGAGCGCAGTACTCACCCGGTATCGGTAGCTGGAATCCAGTACGTAGACGCTGTTCTTGTTGCAGTGGTGCACCAACATGTCGTCCATTTCTAGAAAGAGACAACGTCGTTCATTGGATTAGTTTACAAGTGGGAATTAGATTACTCGTATTTCACTAAGCTCCAGAGGAAAAGCATGATGTAAAACATATTCAGACATCCTGTCTTCGGATTGGCTTTACACTAGAGCAATGCGATTAGTCTTTACAGGCAACACGGTTGGGTTGGTATACGGAGCTGAACGCAGAAGCAAATCAAATATACCTATTTTCCTTTATGCATGAATGGAAGTGTGATTCATCCCAACTAATTTATTTGTATTGATGTCAAATATATCTGAAATAATTGGATGAAACATGAACTACACATTTTATTCAAATAGCAAGACTCAAGAAACACTCTGCAGATCCGCGATGTTGACGATGCTGTTGAATTTTTCTCCAATTCTGTTCTCCAGGCAGTTGCCAGACATGTTCCGCCTCGGCGCGCACCTTGTAAATCTCCATGATCTAATAACCGGCTGCGCTGATTAAAACGTCGACACTCTGCTTCGCTTCGCCTGTACTGTAATCGTCGGTCACAAGAGACAAAGGGGCAGTTTAACCGGGCTAGTCATGGGTACAGAAACTACAATCTCTTTCTTTATGATCGATTTAAAACTCGTACTGATCGAAATCTTCGTAGAAACCCTAAACGGTTTTGGTCTTTTGTGAATTCTAAGCGAAACAAAGATGGCCTATCAACATCGATGTATCTCGACGAACAATCAGCCAATTGCGCCGGTGACAAATGCGAAGTTTTTGCAATGCAGATCAAATGTGCTTTCAACGAAAACATTTCTCACTCAACAACACTCGAGCACGCTGTAGAGGGCACCCCTCAAGATGCCTTCAATTTTGAAATGACATACATATCAGAACAGGAAGTAGACAAAGCCATCGATAAGCTGAAGTTTCCGTATAGTTCTGGCCCGGATGGTTTTCCACCAGCATCACTGAAAAGATGTCAATCCGTACTGCTAACTCCTCTACGAATTTTTTCAATCATTCACTTCGTCAATGTGTATTCCCTACAAGCTGGAAAAGTTTAGTATACTATAAAATGTTAGTATACTATAACTATCGTACCTCACTGAGGGCCTGTTCGAAGATTTTTAAAATTATCATCAATGCCTTGTAACAGTTTGATTTGGTAACCTGTGTTCCCATCGAAGCACAGATACCGATGCTATTATTTGACGGCTATGAACACTACCGCTACGGTAGCTGCTCACTAGCATATCCTTTCTAGTTGAGACACCAACCTACTCGTGCCGCGTATAACAGTTAATTGCATATCAAATTAAGTAAACAAACTAATGATCTGATGAGCCTTATCAGTTGACCAATGCTTTTCTTTGTTATCTACTACGGTATTCATGCCGGAGATTATAAATAGACACGGATAAAAAACAATGCCTCTTATTTACGGTGATCGGTAATTAAAGACAGTTAAAAATCAAGTGCTCAAAATCAAACCGCATCGTGCTTTCGTGCTGTGCGGTTCTTTCTCTCTTTGCGGAAGGAAGTTTTTAATACTATTTTAATTTCAACGGTGCTTCTTAGCGCTATTTGTACCCACTGATCCCGTTACGATCTTTGCAAGGACCCGTGCCTTCGTTTTACGTTGGACCCGTTTGCGGAAGTAAAATTCCGACAAGCGGTGGTAATCCTGCAGGGACACCGTTCTGGGAAAAAACCTCTTAGAAGGTCACGTCTCCACGCTCAGCCATGAGCATTAATAAAAACAAGAGGAAGGAGTCTCTGAATTCTCCACTTCGTTCTAAGAAACAAAGTTTCAAGACCGTCCTGCCAAAGCGCGGAAAAATGGAAGGAAGCTGGAGAATTCAGATATTCCTTCTAACTCTAATATCGGAATTAATTCTTCTCCAATCGAACTGAGCAATCAGTTCGATTTGATTAATGATGAAATTGAGCAAATCGAATATACCTCTAGCCCAGGTGATTCGATTCATGCGAAAAAGCAAAGGATTCCGCCAATTGTGGTATCTGTTGCCGAGTTTTCTGGCTTCCGGAATGAGATTTTGAGTAACCTTCAGGGGATCAAGGTTTTATTTCAGATTGCTAGGAAGGGTGACTGCCGCGTTTTGCCGGGATCCTTTGACGATCGCAAACGTCTTCTTCAGTATTTAACTGAGAAGCGCCATAAATTCTTCACATACGACGACAAAACTGAGCGATTGTCCAAAGTCGTCTTGAAAGGTCTCCCCAGTGATGATAAATCAATTGATGAGATTTCTCAATTACTTGGATTTTCACCAGTCCAAGTAATTAAGATGAAAAAGAAATCTCACTCTGGTACTTCCCAGAGGGGCATTTCTCAAGAATTTTATTTAGTTCATTTTAACAAAAGTGAACTAAATAATATGAAAAGTTTGGAAAAGGCCTGTATTATGTCTCACGTCCGTGTTACATGGGAACATTTCCGCAGGCCTGGGGGAAATTTCATAAACCCCACCCAGTGCCGTAAGTGCCAAAAGTGGGGTCATGGAACCAAACATTGTCACATGGATGCTAAATGCATGATTTGTGGTGGAACCTCTCACGCCAAAGACGCATGTCCTGTGAGAGAAGATTCCAATAAATTTAAATGTGCAAATTGTGGGGGCAATCATAAATCCAATTTCTGGGAATGCCCTTCACGCAAAAAAGTTTTGAATTCCCGTGCAAAATTGATGACGGGAAATTCCAATCGGATCCCAGATTCGACGGGTAGAAATTTTCCAAACGCTCAAATTTCGAAACCGGTTACCGGTCGAGCAATTCATACCCACCACAATTCACAAACAAATTTTGCCGCTCGTCAACGGGTAGCAAGCACTTCAGTAAATTCCAATTTTTCGAATGTACCTACGTATGCAAACATCGCTGCTGGTAGACAAAATTTCTCTTCTCAAAGTGAGGTTTATACTCATTTCCCAACGGAAAATAATTTTCATGCTGCCGATTCAGGTAGCCCGTCTGTTTCCGCTTTTTATTTTCTAACTGAACAATTGCATCACATGATTGATGCAATGTTCAAAGCAAATACCATACCAGAAGCTGTTCAGGTTGGTATAAAGTACACACAAAAAAATGTTATAGGACTCCGTTTTAATGGATCTAAATAATTGTGTGAAAGTTCTAAATTGGAATGCCCGCTCTCTAAAGGGTAAGGAAGATGAATTATTCAGCTTCCTTTCAGTTCATAATGTGCATATTGCCATTATAACTGAAACGTATTTAAAACCAGGACTCTCCATCCAATTATTTTATCTACAGAAATGATCGTCTTGACAGCGCCTGTGGTGGGGTCGCCATCGTCATTAATAGACGTATCAAACATAAATTATTTTCTTCGTTTGAAACCAAAGTTTTTGAAACCTTGGGAGTTTCTGTTGAAACAAATTTTGGTCAATTTTCCTTCATTGCAGCCTATTTGCCTTTTCAATGCAATGGGCAGCAAAAGAATTTGTTGAAAGCTGATCTTCAAATTCTGACTCGCAACAAATCAAAATTCTTCGTAATTGGTGACTTCAATGCCAAACACCGTTCATGGAATAATGCTCAAAGCAATTCCAACGGCAAAATTTTATTTGAAGATTGTTCTGCGGGATATTATACTATTCAATATCCCATTCCAGTTCGAGACAGCAACACGTACGGACGTGTTTTTTGCTCGCGCATTTTTTCGAAGTGTTTTTTCTCGTTCTTTCGCTGTTTACGTTTTCGCTTGTCGCGTTGGCGTTATTTTCTCCCGGACCCGTCATGGGAGACTCGGTGGCCGATTCGGTCGCTGGAAAAGTGCCTAAGCGCACTGCTCTTGGAGGCGCGGGTAACCCTCCAAGCAGCTTTTGCAGAGCAACGTGTTCTCGCCGTTGCCGCTTGATGACGCCGGCAATCCGCCGAAAAAGAGGAAGAAGCAGCAATCGCAGCTGCCGCAGGTGCAACCGGAGCGGAAGGAGAAGTGCCCGCCCGTGTTTGTGAAGGGCGATCCGCCGGATTTACGACCAAAAATTCGCCAGCTGATCGCTAAGGGGCTGAAATGTACTTTTCGGCTCTGCAGCGAGGGCGTGAAAGTGATGCCGGCCAACAGGGACCATCATCAATCCGTCGTGGAGTTCCTCGAGGTCCACAAGTATGAGTACTACACTCATGACCACCCCGGCACGAAGCCGCTCAAGGCCTTGCTGCGAGGACTTCACGACATGAAGGAGGAAGAGCTCCAAGCAGAGCTTGAAAGTTGCGGACTGAAGCCAGTAGCCGTCCACAAGATCGCTCGTCACGACAAGGCGAGGAAATATCGCGACCAGCTTTACCTGATCCATCTGGAGCACGGTTCCACTACCTGGAAGGACCTGAAGCTGGTTGGCGTTATAAATTACACCGTCGTTGACTGGGGAGCGATATCGGCCAGTGCACCGCGATGTCACGCAATGCACCAACTGCTTCAATTTCGGGCACGGCACCAGGAACTGCCGCATGAAGCCGCGCTGCAACAAGTGTGGCGAACCCCATCCGACTGACGAGTGCGACAAAATGGAGGTGGCCGATCCCAAATGCGCCAACTGTGGCGACAAACATCGGGCCACCACAAAGGGCTGCCCAAAGCGAGCCGAGTTCCTGGAAATCCGGAAGAAGGCTTCCACCAGGACCATTCCGAAGAAGAACCGTGTTCCTGTAATCAACGAGGTGAACTTTCCAGCTATCCCGGCTCCCCGTCGTGTGATTCCAATACTCCCACCGCTACAGCCGCACAAGCGACTGGCAGCGGCAGCTGCATCGGTCCAAGCTCCAGCATCGTCGGCACCATCCACCAGCGAATGGCCCCGCTTCCTCCTCCTGGGTTCCGTCGGCAGTCGGAGAACGAAGCCGTCCCACCGGAAGAATCTGCCCGCTGTACACTCCGGAGCAACTGATGCCGATCTTCGCGCAGCTCGCCACTCGACTGCGCGGCTGCAAAACCCGATTCGACCAGGTCTTCACACTTGGCATGTTCATCATTGAAAATGGCTGCTAGGGTGGGCCTGGTCAACTGGAACGCTTGCTCGCTAAAGAGCAAAACAATCGAGCTGAAGGATTTCCTTGAGGAGAAGGAAATAGACGTGGCGTTCATCACCGAAACGCACCTAAAACCGGAGGTGAACATCAACATCCCGGACTTCCGCATCGTGCGACTCGACCGGCCGACCAGGGGAGGTGGTGTGGCCATCGCTCTTCGCTACAACATCAACTGTCGTCTGCTTCCAAGTTTCCAGCTCAGTGTCATTGAGGCCATCGGTGTCGAAATCACCACTTCGGTCGGCACAATCGCGCTCATCGCGGCGTACTGTCCAACGCAAGCCAAAGCCGGCGATGGATCATCGGCTGCCCTTCGGAGGGACATCGTCAAGCTGACGCGGAGGCAAGGCCAGTATATCATTGCCGGCGACTTGAATGCCAAACATCAAGCCTGGGGCAACAGTCGCGGCAATCGAAACGGCACCATCTGGAGCAACGACATGGAGGAAGGCCACTACACGATCCTGAGCCCGGATTCCCCACTCGGCTGGAGTCGGTCCGGTGCCCACGCAACGCTCGACCTCTACGTAACAAACCTGAGTGACCACGTCTCGCAGCCGGTTGTATACCAGGAGCTCAGTTCGGATCACTATCCGGTGGTGGCGGAACTGGGCTCCTCGGTCAATCGGCACCAGCAGTTACGGCGGAACTACCACCGAGTGAACTGGCAGCGTTTCCAGCAGTGCGTCGATAACACCGTCGACTACGAGGTGCGTCCGGAGACGCCGGAAAGTATCGACCGCCAGCTGTGCGCTATCGAGGAGGCGATCACGGCGGCCCGAGAGCAACACGTACCGACGGCTCGGCAGGTAAGCAACTCCTTAAACATCGATACACTCACCAAAGATTTGATTCGATTGCGGAATGTCACTCGCAGGCAGTTTCAGCGTACTAGACTGCCTGAGCTTAAGGCACGCTGCAATCGAATCACAAAATTATCAAGGCCAGAATGGTGGACCTAAAAATAACGACTTCTCGAATAAGATCCGCACTCTCCCAGATTATGCTAAGCCGTTCTGGAAAATGACCAAAATTCTAAAATCCAAGCCTCGGCCCATTCCACCTTTGATCCCACTAGACAATAATGGCTCTAAGGATCGCTTGATAACTCCTGCAGAGAAGGTCGCTGAAATAGGTCGTCACTTCGTCAGCTCACACAATCTTGGGCAGAACATCGTCAGTCCACACGAAGCAGCCGTCAACGAGCATGCTAACAACATCCATTTGATTCCCAACGACTTCTCGGAGGAGTTGGAGATCTCAGCTGACGAATTGACGGCCTATATCAAATCGTCGAAGAACATGAAGGCCCAAGGCTTCGACAGCATCCTGAATCTCGAGCTCAAACACATGAGTGCTCCGTTCTTTGAGCACCTCTCGCTGATCTTTAATCAGTGTCTCCGGCTTAGCTACTTCCATCGTCCTGGAAGTCAGCGAAAGTCATCCCCATCCGGAAGCCTGGGAAGGATCCTTCCTCCCCCAAAAGTTATCGACCCATCAGCCTTCTCTCAGGGTTATCCAAGCTATTCGAAAAAGCTATTCATCATCGGTTACTTGAGTCTGCCGAAAATCTCAACATCTTGCTCGAGGAACAGTTTGGTTTCCGACGCGGTCGGTCAACTGTACACCAACTGACCCGAGTTACCAACGTCCTCAGACGAAACAAGTTTGTCTCAAAAACATCCGCCATGGCCTTACTCGATGTCGAGAAGGCATTTGACAATGTATGGCATGATGGCCTGGTGTACAAACTACAACGCTACAATCTTCCCAGCTACCTGGTGAAAATCATCAACAATTACCTGTCGGCAAGGACATTCCGGGTCTCAATCAGCGGAGCGAGTTCCAATGCGCACAACATTGTCGCAGGCGTCCCCAGGGTAGTATCCTCGGGCCCTGCTTTTCAATCTGTTCACCTCCGACATGCCAGAACCTCCAGAAGGCGGCATTCTGTCTCTGTTCGCAGATGACACCTCCATCGTCTACAACGGTAGAGTGATCAGAGCGCTAGTGGCAAAACTCCAACGAGGCCTGGATGCCCTGACAGAGTACCTCACCAGCTGGAAGATCTGTATCAACGCGGCGAAGACCCAGGTCATCATTTTCCCCCACTCCAAATCCCCTAAACTTGTTCCGCCTGGGGACTGTAAAATCATCCTCAATGGCACGACTGTGGAATGGGCCAATGAGGCCGACTACCTTGGCTTGACCCTCGACAGCAAGCTTATTTTCAGGCAACAGGTTGACAAAACGGTAACAAAGTGTAACGTCTTGTTGAAACTACTGTACCCTTTGATCAACCGCCGGTCGTCATTGTCCCTGAAAATAAGCAGGCTATCTACAAGCAAATCATCCTCCCCTGTGATCGAATATGGCATGCCGGTCTGGGAGAGCTGCGCTAAAACCCACCACCTCAAACTTCAACGGGTCCAAAACAAATTCCTGAGGATGATCCTCAACACCCTCCCAGGACAAGAACATCCGAGGTTCACCGTCTGGCCGGAATAAAAACCTTACATGAACGCTTTGGTGAGTGTAAAGAAAAGTTTAGGGTCCGTTGCTTGCACTCGGACCAAGAAGCGCTTAGGGCGCTAGTTCCAATCTAGGTTATCAAATTTTCATTGTAAATATTAGTGTACATAGTAGTTAGGTTATCAAATTTTAAAAAACACACTAGCGCCTCCTGAAGGCCGTCATGATACATTATATTTTAAAAATTTAAGTAGAAACATAAAAGTAATAATAATAATAATAATTAAAATTGAAGTTGGAGGGCCAAGCCGGCCGATCACTGTACATGTCAAAAATAATTGTAGAACAAAAAATGTGTAAATAAAGAAGAATTTTACTACTACTATTCAATATCCCAATGGCCCTACTTGTTTTTCTTCCAGTCGAAATCCTTCTACAATTGATTTAGTTTTAACGGATTCAAGTCAGCTGTGTGGCCAATTGGTAACTCATGCTGACTTTGACTCTGATCACCTTCCTGTGACATTTGAAATCTCACAAGAAGCCATTTACAATCCAATCAGCTCTACTTTTAATTATCATAGAGCTGATTGGGATTTATATAAAACATATATCGATAGGAATTTTGATGTTAATATTCCTTTGGATACCAAAAGTGATATTGACAATGCGCTCGTATCTTTGACAAATTTAATTGTCGAAGCTAGAGGCATTGCAATTCCTAAATGTGAAATTAAATTCAACTCCATTATTATTGACAACGATCTTCAGCTACTGATCCGTCTTAAAAATGTGAGGCGAAGGCAATACCAAAGAACTCGCGATCCCGCGTTGAAAGTTATTTGGCGAGATTTGCAAAATGAAATTAAAAAACGTTTCGCTATTCTGAGAAATGATTCTGAAGTTGCCTCAGTGGTATAGTACCAATGAACTTCATAGAATTTTTAATATTGAGACATTGCAACAAATGTCCAACAAAATAATTTCAATTTTAGACAAAATCGTTGCAATCTTCTATTGCAACGATTAGCTCCTATGTACCCTTAGTATAAATTAGGTTAAGTTTAGTTTAAGTAGAAAACATTGTAATTCCTACATGGTTCAATTCAACCAAAGGAAAAATCCTAACTGAAAGGGGCAATTGAAATGTATTAGTATAACCTAAAAATGTATCATAGCAAATAAGGATGCTAGTGTAAAGAGAACACGGAACATCTAGTCTTAGAGATGAATGCATGTATTAGATTAGCAAATAAAATTAGTTAAAAAAAAAAAAAAGTGCTCAAAATAAATCTCAAAAGAATTGTCAATCGAAAATTAATTATGGTAATAGTCAGTTTATTATCAGGTGGCTCAGTAGCTCATAGAAGGTTTAACCTTCAAGCGAAGGTTTTTTTTGGTGCGGTCTACGCAGGTATCGGAGACATGTTTCTTCGAGTGCGCTGGTGTCGCTCTTACGCTCGTGCCGTGTGCAGGTTTGTGCACAAAATCACCGAACCCGCTCTCGCCTATTGGCGGTAGCGATCTAGTACGGAAGACGCTTGTCACGTTGAGACCCAGAATCTACAAAATCGTAAGTCATCAGCCATACCCTTCCTCGCGAGCTCACCATCTACCCGATCATAAAACTCCACGCCGTCGAACGTTTCATCGACCGGTATCGATTGGGCATCCGACATGCTCTCGTAGCCCGCCCAAGTGAAAACCATTCGGCCCACCTCCACCGGCCCATTGTCGTCCGGCCCATCGTCATCCGGCCCATCGTCCATCACCAGCCTAGTGGCTTGATCGGACTAACACCGGACAGCATAGTCCTTTCTAAGCCACCAGCCAGCCGCCATCTTCGTCTGCGACTGAGCATCGAGGTAGCCAAGTTACAAACAGGTGAGATTAGAATTAGTAACTTGCGCAAGTTTAATAGAGAATGGGATAATTGTATGGGATATAGATAACCGAAACTAAAAGTTATGATCAAGCTTTAATTCCTTCCAACCGAGATTTTTATTCAGGTTCCTTTCAAGTTCGTTATTTGCCTTTCGATAAGCGGGATTTGTTAAAAGAGGTTTGTGGTTTGGTAGCAACAGAAATAGTTCGCGCTTACGGTTCCGACCCGATTGGTAATTGTGTGGAGTGAAGGCGCACTACAAAAGTCACGTGAACTTGGTAACTGGCTACCCCAGACTATCTTGGCAACATTAGTATCGCATCGTATCGTTTTTTTTTTTACATAAACACGGGATTATCCTGTTACAGCCTCATTGTTAAATAGCTATAAGCAGTACATATCTAGTGACCAGCATGGGGTTTTCTCCAAAAGGTCTGTTGCTACCAATCTTATAGAGTTTTCTACTCATTATATTTGGGCTATTGATGCCGGTAAGCAAGTGGACGCAGCTTATCTAGACTCAAAGCACATAACATAAGTTGATCTTCGAACAAAATCCAATCCAAAAGTTGACCCCCTTTTGATGAGCCAAAACTGTTATAATTGGGAACGGGAACATCGTTCTGTCATTTTCAAGTGTAAACAAATACCATATGATCAGAAAATTATAACACTTTTTTCCAAGACTACAAAGAGCAAGATCTGTAGCCGAAGTATAATGATATTTATTTTTCTATCATCAATTTTTACATTGTTTTTAAAAATGACGGATTGCATCCAAAAGAAGTTTGATTTATTTGTAGGGTAAACTTCTATTTTCAGGCGATTTTTGATGAAATGTTCGTCCTTTATCCATTTTAACTTATTTATCATACAAAATATAATTCCTCTAAAATTGATATAATATTTTTGAGTAAGTATGGTAAAAATCTAGATTTTATTCAACATGTGTAGAAACGTATATTCCTTAGAACTGTTCTACATTAGAAACGAATCTTCATATACGCAGTCTTCGTTTTTTTCGAAAGGATGACGAGGGATACAGCAATGTTTGTCTATGATGCGCAACAATCACAACATAGATAGATTAGAAGCAATATTATAAATTATCAATCGTATGAAAGCAAACTCGCTTATCATAATGCAGGAGAGTATCGCATCTGTGAAGTGTTTCCAATTCGGAGATCATATGGTCGGGGTTCAGCCAAATCGCACCAAGCTGCTTTTTCACTGACTTGTGGTCAGGCTTCGGAATTCTCACTCATATGAATAAAAACCTGCAGTTAAGCCATTTAGCGGAGTATGATTTTTCATGTAAGTATTCTCAGACAACAGTTTTATCCGGATAGAAGGGCGGGTGATAAATTCGTGAGCGCCGGAGCGCCGAATAATTTAATTTTAATCCACTACTTTTCCTTCTCGCCGCCTCATCAGATAAATTTTACAAGCATATTTACAAAATTTAGGACCGCAACGGGATTCGAACCCAAAACAATTTTAAAATGTTCAGAGCGCCCACTAAAACCACGTCACCACATGAATTGGTTAAAAGCGATGGGAAAAATTGCTGTATTGAACCGTCTGCTTATCATGGCGCATCGTCAGATTCAATCAGCTTGGAGAGGCAAAGCAAGCGGCATTTGATTTTCGCGAAACATGGGAAGAAGGATAACAATTTTTCGCACCATCGCTTGTGCCGGAGTTTATCGCACTGTAATTTATCCGGATAAAATGCATGGTGGAGTGATCAGTTGTCGCGTGAGTGAGAGAAATCCGAACCCTGCTTAAGGTATTTTGTTCGCAAAATGAAACGGACATCGTTCCATATCAATTCATACGTACAATAGTTGTAGGATATCCACATTTATGAGGTTGAAGGATATCCGATACGATTTGTGATCAATTGAATCTGCTAACTGAAAATTTGAGTAGAAAAATGGGTATTTTTCTGTTGGCGCTCAGTGCGATTTGACTGAACCCCGGCCATATAAAATAAAAATGCGATAATTCATCGTTGAAATCAAGATAATCTTTATCATGCCATGAAGCACGTAATCTGAATAGGTTATTACGATGTACGATAAATATGTTATCTCTTTTCATGGCATTATTTTCATTATTAGAAAATTGCTTTTGGGTTGATAGAATTCATCCAAATACTCGTTACCAAAAGTAAAGCAATTTCAACGACATGTAAAAAGGAAAAAGAAAACACCAAAAATGTGCATTGAACATTTAACTGAGGGTAAATCCACTTTTTTCATAATTGGGAACGGGAACATCGTTCTGTCATTTTCAAGTGTAAACAAATACCATATGATCAGAAAATTATAACACTTTTTTCCAAGACTACAAAGAGCAAGATCTGTAGCCGAAGTATAATGATATTTATTTTTCTATCATCAATTTTTTACATTGTTTTTAAAAATGACGGATTGCATCCAAAAGAAGTTTGATTTATTTGTAGGGTAAACTTCTATTTTCAGGCGATTTTTGATGAAATGTTCGTCCTTTATCCATTTTAACTTATTTATCATACAAAAATATAATTCCTCTAAAATTGATATAATATTTTTGAGTAAGTATGGTAAAAATCTAGATTTTATTCAACATGTGTAGAAACGTATATTCCTTAGAACTGTTCTACATTAGAAACGAATCTTCATATACGCAGTCTTCGTTTTTTTCGAAAGGATGACGAGGGATACACCAATGTTTGTCTACGATGCGCAACAATCACAAAATAGATAGATTAGAAGCAACATTATAAATTATCAATCGTACGAAAGCAAACTCGCTTATCATAATGCAGGAGAGCATCGCAACTGTGAAGTGTTTCCAATTCGGAGATCATATGGTCGGGGTTCAGCCAAATCGCACCAAGCTGCTTTTTCACTGACTTGTGGTCAGGGTTCGGAATTCTCACTCATTTGAATAAAAACCTACGATTAATCCATTAAGCGGAGAGTGATTTTTCATGGAAGTATTCTCACACAACATTTTTATCCGGATAGAATGGTGGGTGATAACTTCGTGAGCGCCGGATCGCCGGATAATTTAATTTTAATCCACAAATTTTCCTTCTCGCCGCCTCATCAGATAAATTTTACAAGCATATTTACAAAAATTTAGGACCGCAACGGGATTCGAACCCAAAACAATTTTAAAATGTTCAGAGCGCCCACTAAAACCACGTCACCACATGAATTGGTTAAAAGCGATGGGAAAAATTGCTGTATTGAACCGTCTGCTTATCATGGCGCATCGTCAGATTCAATCAGCTTGGAGAGGCAAAGCAAGCGGCATTTGATTTTCGCGAAACATGGGAAGAAGGATAACAATTTTTCGCACCATCGCTTGTGCCGGAGTTTATCGCACTGTAATTTATCCGGATAAAATGCATGGTGGAGTGATCAGTTGTCGCGTGAGTGAGTGAGAAATCCGAACCCTGCTTAAGGTATTTTGTTCGCAAAAATGAAACGGACATCGTTCCATATCAATTCATACGTACAATAGTTGTAGGATATCCACATTTATGAGGTTGAAGGATATCCTCTACGATTTGTGATCAATTGAATCTGCTAACTGAAAATTTGAGTAGAAAAATGGGTATTTTTCTGTTGGCGCTCAGTGCGATTTGACTGAACCCCGGCCATATAAAATAAAAATGCGATAATTCATCGTTGAAATCAAGATAATCTTTATCATGCCATGAAGCACGTAATCTGAATAGGTTATTACGATGTACGATAAATATGTTATCTCTTTTCATGGCATTATTTTCATTATTAGAAAATTGCTTTTGGGTTGATAGTATTCCGAATACTCTTAACCAAAAGTAAAGCAATTTCAACGACATGTAAAAAGGAAACAAACACCAAAAATGTGCATTGAACATTTAACTGAGGGTAAATCGCTATTTGTTCAAAATAATCCGATAAATGAAACTCTACTTGTTGTTATTGATAGTTTAAGGAAACATAGTGCAGAAGACTTTTGAAAGACAAAAAGTCGGTTACATACATGTTAGAAAAAAAACTCAAATTCGGATGCGATGCCACACTGGCACTGCACTGGGAGGACGCCACACATAGGAATTGTTTGAGAAATGCGGTTAATATGCTCATGGCAATGAATAAGCATTTGATATGCTTTTCGAATAAAAACATAACATTTCCATCAAACACCAAACAAATTTATCGTTTACTGGTTAACAGCACGTGCGCGGTTTAATATTGATTTAATATCAATAAAATATTAAATCAGTTACATACCTTAAACTATCTCCAATTAATTACAAAAAAACAATTTCAGCTCATAAACACCCAACGCCACTAATGCCGTAATCTGTAAAAGTGATGTAACAGTCATTTGACAACATGCATGTTTTCCATTTTTCTGTTAAAGAGCTCGATGAGTAGTACTCGTTAACACCATTTTTGGAAAATGGCGTATACGTCACTTTTTCAAATTACGGCAGACTAGGGAAAATCTTTTGAATAATTCCAACGCGAATCGTATTCAGATATACAATATAAGTCGCGTGACCTCTTGTTAGATCAAATACTGTTATACTATTTTCTGACGTTTCGATGTTCCGTATAACAAATAAAAAGTGTTATACAGCGGAATACAAATCGGTACGTATCGAACTATTTACACCCGGTTCTTTTTTTACACGGATGGGTTTCAGTTGATTACGACCATTAGCGGTGATGAAACTATGAGTTAACCCCATGAAAAAATTCACAAAAAATCAAGGAAAATTCAGGTGGTATTTGCTGTGAAAAATCAGGTTATCCGTGAAATTAAAGAATACCAACCGTGTATAAAAAATATTGGGTGTACAGTGGTAGTTTAGTCAATCAGACTGCTTCAATTTAAATATTTAGCTAAAAAATAGCTGTACGGATTTTGATCCTTTGATTCGAAATCCGTCCACGGTGGACGGATTTCGAGTCAGGAGTAGCTGATTTTATTAATTATTCTATCATGTTTTTCGTAGTTTTTAATGAGTAAATGTGAAACACTTTAAAAGTAGAAGCCCTCATGCTCATGTGTCAATGACAAACGTTTTATTTACATTCGATTCCTGTTTTCTAATGAGTTTTTCATATACTAAGGTGCTTAAGTGTACGGATTTCGATGCCCCACGGTATGTGCTCAAAGGCTACCTTCGACCGCGTTGATCATCGATTCCTTCTTCGGAAACTTGAGAAAAACGGCGTTTCATCGGCCTCAGCTAAGTGGTCGTCTTACCTGACAAACGGATCACTTCGTGTTAAAATTGGCTGTTACGAATCGGTGCCATTTACAAACATATCTGGCATGCCCCAGGATCGCTTTGTCGGATCGTTTTGTTATGTATTGGAAAGCTCAGCTGATGGTTCGGAGAATATTGCTATTTTTTATTCAAATTGTATATTTATATTATTTATCTAAGGCCGTTACAAATATTTAATTTACTTTTTGTCCTACTGGTCTCCGAAAGGTCAAGGGGGGGGGGGGGGGGGATAGATAATAAAAAATAAATATTAAAATGAAAAAAATAAAAAAAACTCATCGGATTGTTCGTACATCGAAGAATGTTTTGAAAATCCTCAAAATTATCCGAATTTTATTTTGTTGCCCCCTCAAAATATTATTTTTTGGCAAAAAAATCCGAGGGGGGGGGGGGGACAAAATAGATTTTAAATATTTGTATCGGCCTGTATCGGCCTAAGTGTACAATAATCCTTTGTTTTCACATGTTTGTGTTTGATTATAATGTTTATTATATGCTTAGTAGCTTAAGGTGTCTTTATTTATTATTTGTTCTTTTCAGTTATATACCCCAGGGAAAATCCTCTAAGAAACCTTTCGGGAATTCCTTTGAAAATTCAAATGCGTGTTTTTCCAGAAAATTCATAAAAATCCTCTGTAAATTTATCCAGTTATTCCAGGATGCTGCTCTTCGTTGTCTTTACCTACTACGCTGCTTCTCAACCGCTCTTTAAGTGAGGTGCGTTTTCCAAACTTATGGAAGATGGCTGCAATAACTCCAATCCATAAAGCCGGAGATGTACATAATGTCCAAAACTACAGAGAAATATCCATACTCAACTGCCTGCCGAAGATCATGGAAAGTACGTTGTTGGACATCATTTATCCATCTATAACCAGAGTCTCTTAATTCTCGTGTATACATGGATGAGACAGTGTGTCATGAGCTACAAAAGGTCACGTAGCATCGATTCAGTGCAACGAGAGAAGCTAGCGCGCACATAAAATATCTGAGTTGTTGGTAGGGGAGAACGGTCCAAAATGCACCCCTGGGGCAAAATGGCCTCACTCATAAAATCACTCATATAATCGGTTGTAGTACATTTATGAACGAATATTACCATTACAATTCATAACTAGTTATCCATCATTGAGCTCCATTGGAAAAAGTGAGGAAAATCCATTCATACTCACTCAAGTTTAACGACTTGCAATTTTTCCACCTCACCCTTAAGATTGCTGTTCAATACATTAAGAAAAAACAAACAACCATGCGTTCACCATCATTTTACATGCAATTGAGTCATTTTAGACCACCATTCGGGCGTTTTGCCCCAGGCCTATTTTTAAAACATTTTTTAAATGCGTTTGAAAGTCATGAAAACCTTATTGTTCTGAATAGGAGATCATTGCGAAATGTAGCAGGGTTTGTAAATTTTGCATCTGTACGTAGAAATGGTTGGGTATTTTTGTTTATATGGGCGAAAACATCGAAAAAGCTTAAGGGGTGCATTTTGGACCGTTCTCCCCTACGTCTCATGAGACTCATCTCATGCGCTAGGAATGCATAGCTGGCGTTACTTAGGCGACGATATTATTGAATGAAAATTTCCCGCCCAAGCTGTTTTACGCACCACCGCTGTTGTTTGCAAAGGTTTGCCATGGCAAACAGCGCATGAGCTGATCGCATTGAGATGTCTCAATGCGACTCACGAATGTTAATGTGAGGTACACAAGCTTCGTGAGACTCGCGTGCGCTAAATTATATGTGCGCCTAGCAGCCATTGCTCAATCTCATCCTTTTTTGTACGCGTGCATGATGTCTGTCTATAACGCCATATCGTCGTAGATGAACAGCACGGGTTTGTTAAGAAACGTTCCACAACAACAAATGTCATGACCTACTTGTCCCTTCTGTTAGACAAAATTGAGAAACGTGAGCAGGTAGACGCTATCTACGTCGACTTCTCTAAAGCTTTCGACCGCGTCCCTTACAATCTGATGGTCGAAAAGTTGAAACGATATGGACGTCCGACTTGGCTTACTAGCTGGATTCCATCGTACCTGGCTGATCGTAGAGCATATGTTAAAATTGGCTCAGCATTTGCGGCGCCTTTCTCCGTACACTCCGGGGTCCCTTATAGTAGCCATATAACGCCACTACTGTTTGTGCTCTTCGTCAACGATCTGCCCTCCATTTTCAAATCATGTAAAGTAATATATGCAGATGACCTAAAAATATACCTAGTAGTGACATCCCTACTGGACTGCTGGACTACTGGTCATCAAGGACTTGGGTATTTCACATGATAGCAAGCTAAGATTTTCTGAGCACATCGCAAGTGCTACCGCCAAAGCGTTTGCTAATTTGGGAATGATAAGGCGTAACACGAGGACCTTCACTGACGTTTATTGTCTCAAATCGTTATACGTTTCGCTTGTTCGAAGTATTTTGGAATATGGTGTTACTATCTGGGCCCCGTATCATGCCGTGCAAATCGCTCGTCTGGAACGAGTCCAGAAGGTTTTCATACGATATGCACTTCGGTACCTTCCGTGGCGCACACGTGAGTTTCTTCCACCGTACCAACAACGATGTGCCTTGATTAATTTACCAACGCTACAGCAGCGACGTGAGTTTCTCCAACGTTTGCTGATTTTTGACCTGCTTCAAGGCAATATCGACTGTTTTGAACTCTTGGGAAACCTTCGGTTCAACGCTCCAGAAAGGATAACTAGGCGATTTGATTTCTTTCGTCGTGCAGCGCATCGGACTCTTTATGGGCAAAATAATCCGCTAGATGTGTGTTGCCAACGTTTTAATGATGTGTACCACTTGTTTGATTTTACTGTGTCGAAAAATGTGTTTAGATCTAAGATTAATATTTAAGTTTCCAGTCTGTGCGATTTTTTTTTATATTTTCAAAGACTCAAACAATTAAATAAATTTATTCGTTTAGAATTAGGAAGACCAATTTCCAAATAAATATCACACTAGAAATTCTTCTGAAAATTTTTGCCGGAAATCTCCTGTAATTGCTTACTGAATTCAGGAGGAAAACGCTTTAGCATTTTTTTCTGGGAATTCCTTCAAATATTACCATTCTACCAAAAAAAAAATCTGCTTTTTCCCGCAAAATTAGTAGGTACAGGATTTCTCTGAAAAAAATCTAGCGGGGTTTTCACCGGAAATTATTTCCAAGTCTACCATTTATATTTCTGATGATTTCCCTTCAAATTTATCCAAAAGCTTCTCCGAATGATTGTTTTTTACAAATTGGGCAAAGTATTTTCCACAAAAAATCCTTCAGGAACTGCTCCATGAACCATGGAAGAATTTCCGAAGGAGTTTTCCTGGGGATTTTTAAAGGAGTTCTTGAAGCAATGCTTTTAGGATTTTTCGGAGAAATTTTTGAATAAATTTTTGAATAAATTTTCGAAAGAACGCCTGATTTGAATATGTGGAGGAATTTTCAGATAGATTCTTGAAAGGATTCTCAGAGTTGTACATTCGGCCGAACAAACCATTAGGTCGAAATCCATCTGGCCGAAAGCCATTTGGCCGAGTTGGATATTTGGCCGAATAGCTTTTTTGGCCAAAAAGATCTATTGGCTGAATAAGTCATTTGACCGAACATGTCATTTGACCGAATAGGTCATTTAACCTTCTTCGGATATTAGAAAAAACTTACGAATAAGATGTTGGGGTCATATTGACCCAGAAATGTAAATGCTTATAAAACAGTCAAATTATAACTGAATTACAAAGTTTATATACCGTTCGAAAGATAAACTCATCAATTTTGTGGCTATGTGGTGATATGCTGGTTCTGGAGACAATGGCCACCGGGAAACGACTTCCACGGGGACCTTGTCGGTCATATAAGGGAAGCATAAAAATCGCTCCATATATGCCTTTCGATCGCTAATTCTTCATAGATTCTCCTAAAACGGTAATGTATGTTCCATGAGAGGGCTTCCGATGAAAGTGGCCACTCGTGGTACATGCAAGGTGCCCCAGGGAACCCGCAGGAGGGACATTTCCGTTTTAGCACCAAAATATGCCGTGCGGCGGCTCTTTCGTCATGATTTTCCACCAAACAGATGGTTATGCGCTTGAAATCGATAAGTGACCACATTGGCCACTCCTGGTACATGCAAGGTTCCCCCGGTTTATCCGCAGGAAGGGACATTTCCGTTTTAGCACCAAAATATACCGTGCGGCGGTTCTGTCGTCATGATTTTCCACAAAATAGATGATAATGCGCTCGAAATCGCTAAGTGACCACATTGGCCACTCTTGGAGCCTATGAGGTGCCCCCGGGGAACCCGTAAAAGGGGACATTTCCGTTTTAATACCAAAATATGTCGTGCGACAGCTCTTTCGTCATGATTTTCCACAAAATATATGATTATGTGCTCGAAATCGATAATTGACCACATTGGCCACTCTTGGAACCTCTGAGGTGCCCTTGGGGAACCCATAGAAAGGAATATTTCCGTTTAAACTCCAAAATATGCCATGCGGTGGCTCATTCGTCATGATTTTCCACAAAATAGATGATTATGCGCTCGAAATCGATAATTGACAACATTGGCTACTCTTGGAGCCTATGAGGTGCCCTCGGGGAACCCGTAAAAGGGGACATTTCTGTTTTAACACCAAAATATGCCGTGTGGCGGCACTTTTATCATGATTTTCTACCAAACAGATGGTTATGCGCTTGAAATCGATAAATGATCACATTGGCCACTCCTACATGCAAAGGTGCCCCAGGGAACCCGCAGGAAGGACATTTCCGTTTTAGCACCAAAATATGCCATGCGGCGGCTCTTTTGTCATGATTTTCCACCAAACAGATGGTTATGCGCTTGAAATCGATTATTGACCACATTGGCAACGCCTGGAACTTATGAGGGATCCAAGGGAACCCGTAGAAGGGGACATTTCCATTTTTACACCAATATAAGCCGTGCGGCGGCTGTTTCGGTGTTTTTCCATCAAACAGATGGACGTGCGCTCGAAATCGATAAGTGACCATATGGGCTACATTTGAAACCTATGAGAGGCTCCCTCGGAGAACACGTAGAAGATGACGTTTCCATTTTTACACCAACATATGTCATGCGGCGGCTCTTTCGTCGTGATTTTCCTTCAAATAGGTGCCCTCGAAATCGATTATTGACATATTGTCCACCCTTAGAACCTATGAGGTGCCCCCGGGAGCACATAGAAGAGTACATTTCCATTTTAACACCAAAATATGCCGCGCGGCAGCTTTTTTTTAACTTTATCATCTATTTTGTGGAAAACCATGACGATAAAGCCGCCGCACGGTATAATTTGGTGCTAAAACGGAAATGTCCCTCCTGCGGATTCCCCGGGGGCAGCTTGCATGTACCAGGAGTGACCAATATTGTCTTTTATCGATTTCAAGCGCATTATCATCTATTTTGTGGAAAATCATGACGACAGAGCCGCCGCACGGTATATTTTGGTGCTAAAACGGAAATGTCCCCTCCTGCGGATTCCCCGGGGGCAGCTTGCATGTACCAGGAGTGGCCAATATGGTCTTTTATCGATTTCAAGCGCATTATCATCTATTTTGTGGAAAATCATGACAACAGAGCCGCCGCACGGTATATTTTGGTGCTAAAACGGAAATGTCCCTCCTGCGGATTCCCCGGGGGCACCTTGCATGTACCAGGAGTGGCCAATGTGGTCACTTATTGATTTCAAGCGCATAACCATCTGTTTGATGGAAAATCATGACAAAAGAGCCGCCGCACGGCATATTTTGGTGCTAAAACGGAAATGTCTCCTCCTGCGGGTTCCCCGGGGACACCTTGCATGTACCAGGAGTGGCAAATGTGGTCTTTTATCGATTTCAAGCGCATAATTATCTATTTTGTGGAGAATCATGACGACAGAACCGCCGCACGGTATATTTTGGTGCTAAAACGGAAATGTCCCCTCCTGTGGATTCCCCGGGGGCACCTTGCATGTACCAGGAGTGACCAATGTGGTCACTTATCGATTTCAAGCGCATAACCATCTCTTTGGTGGGAAATCATGTAAAAAGAGCGCCGCACGGCATATTTTTGCTAAAACGGAAATGTCCCTCCTGCGGGTTCCCTGGGGCACCTTGCATGTACCAGGAGTGGCCAATGTGGTCACATATCGATTTCAAGCGCATTATCATCTATTATGTGGAAAATCATGACGACAGAGCCGCCGCACGGTATATTTGGGTGCTAAAACGGAAATGTCCCTCCTGCGGATTCCCTGGGGCACCTTGCATGTACCAGGAGTGGCCAATGTGATCACTTATCGATTTCAAGCGCATAACCATCTGTTTGGTGAAAAATCATGACAAAAGAGCCGCCGCACGGCATATTTTGGTGCTAAAACGGAAATGTCCCCTCCTGCGGGTTCCCCGGGGGCACCTTGCATGTACCAGGAGTGGCCACTTTCGTCGGAAACCATCTCATGGACCATACATTACCGTTTTAGGAGAATATATGAAGAATTAGCGATCGAATGGCATATATGGAGCGATTTTTATGCTCCCCTTATATGACCGACAAGGTCCCCGTGGAAGTCGTTTCCGGTGGCCATTGTCTCCAGAACCAACATATCACCACATATCCACAAAATTGATGAGTTTATCTTTCGAACGGTATATAAACTTTGTAATTCGGTTATAATTTGACTGTTTTATAAGCATTTACATTTCTGGGTCAATATGACCCCAACATCTTATTCGTAACTTTTTTTGTGGGGTCGTTCCTGTTGCACCTTAAAATACTTTTTTCATGTCAGATGCTTCATTTCCACAAAATATTAAAAGTCAAAAAATTTCAGAACGATCGGATTATCAGGTAAAACGTTATTCTACTTTGAAGTTTCGTTTTGGGTCATATTGACCCCAACATCTTACTAAGGTTAAAAAGTGAGAAATGAGAAGTGAAAAGTGAGACGTCTCACTTCTCACTACTTATTTCCCACTTCTCAATGTAAAAAGTGAGTAGTGCAAAGCAAGACGTCTCACTACTCACTTTTCACAGTGAGAAATGAGGAGAGAGAAGTGAGACGTCTCACTACTAGCTTCTCACTTCACACTACTCACTTTTGCAGTGAGAAGTGTGAAGTAAGACGTCTCACTTGTCACTCCTTATTTCTCACTTCTTACTGTGAAAAGTGAGTAGTGAGACGAGTAGCGAGAGTAATGAGATTCTCACTTCGCACTACTAATTTTTCACAGTGAGAAGTGAGAAATGAAGAGTGAGAGACGTCTTGCTTTTCACTCCTCTCTTCTCAGTTCTCACTGTGAAAAGTGAGTAGTACGAAGTGAAAAGTGAGTAGTACGAGGTGAAAAGTGAATAGTGAGACGTCTCACTTCTCACTCCCCATTTATCACTACTCACTGTAAAAGGTGATAAGCGCGAAGCGAGTAGATGTCTCACTACTCACTTCGTGCTTCTCATTTTTTACAGTGAGAAGTGACAAAAGAGGAGTGAGAAGTAAGACGTCTTACTACTCACTTCTCAAAGTGGGAAGTGTTCTATTCGGCCAAATGTCCTTTTCTGTCTAATGTCCTATTCGGCCAAATATCCTATTCGGTCAAATGTCCCATTAGGCAGAATGGGACATTTGGCCAAATTTCGTATTCGCTTAAATGCCCTATTCGGCCAAATATCGTATTCGGCCAAATGTCGTATTCGGCCAAATGTCATATTCGGTCAACTGTCCTATTCGGCCAAATGACTTTCTGCCTAATGGTCTATTTAGCCAAATGGTAATTCGGCCAAACAACTTTTGGTCTTGTGGCCTTCGGCCAAATGGCATTCAGCCGAACGGTATTCGGTCACACGACTGGTGAGCACCAATCACGCAATTTGTATGAAAAACACGACTTTTTCACGACACGTTTCGACGTTTTGAGGTCTCGAGACGTGTTGCCATCTCGAAATCTATGAGGACGGAAAAATATGTGAGCCACAAAATTTTTAAATTTTCATAAGTTTTGGATAAGTTATTGGACTAACCAGAGAATCACGACTGTACATCAAACATATCATGCATCAGAGACATTTGTATCCATCAGGTGTATTAAGTTAATTAAAATGGATTCAAAATAATATCAGCTTATTAACCCGTGATTAGAAAGCAGCCACTTGTAATTGGCAACACAGGTCTCAATAATGATCCACCCAACCTTGTAATGAGCACCTTTGACCGCATTAGTACTATTAAAGCACTCCCATCCTCTGGATGCAGGAATAGGATAAACGATGGCGTTACTGCCAAATACAGTAATCTATCGTTCATCGTTTATCACCTCCTGGTCTATCTTTGGTGTTCATTTTACTACATTGAGTCGTAACATTTAATGGCCGATAATGGTGATGAGATTTTATGCCGATGCGCGGCATTTCCTTTCGTCTTTTCACTGAGTGATGAAAAATGGTCTCTTTCAGTAAACCTTAAATTGAATAGTGAAGAAAAAAAAAAGTCAAACACGATTTTTTGCTACGGTACGCCAGACCGAAAAAGATGGAATCATTTTCGATATATTGTGATATTGAAGAATTGCCCTCCTAATAAAGAAATAAAAAGTATTATTTTGTCAATGTTAATAGATGCCTACAAAAACAGGCAACAATAGCTTGAAATAGCTTGAAACTATCAGGCCATGAAAAATAACGCCTTGTGGCAATATTCCATAGTAATTTAACTTAATTTCATTTACTAATGAAAATTACCACCCCCGGTACATTTCAATTGATTCAAGCCTTGGAGTATTTGTGGGATTCAGCTCATACTATATACTTAGTTTTTTTTTCTCGAGTTTCCTGATCATATGAATACCCAAAATCGGTAACTTGTTTTTATACAAAATGAAATTGTAGCATCAAATGAAAAACTATTGATGCTATCGAAGAGAGCTAATTGAACACTGATTTATAAATTGGTTTGTAGTAACAAAAAAAAATCACTAATTTCATTCAATTTAGAAAGTAACAACAAAATGGAATCAAAATATCCAACCTATCATGCAGACCAATAATATATATGTAATGCCAGCAAATAATGTAGATACAAATAAATAATAGTAACTTTCACATATTACGTAGCGCTGTAGAGGGAGGGAGGGGATTAGGCAGTGCATTACGATCCATAAAAATATAAACCTTTCATACAAAAAAAATGTTACGACGTGGAAGGTGGGGGCTGAAAATCATCAAATTTAGCGTTACGTAATTTGTGAAAGGACCCTAATGTTCACTTGTGAAATGCGATATCAGCAAAAAAAGTCGTTGAGAAAAATTGAAATATCATCACCTTACGCATCTTGTGCATATCAATTATATGAAAACACTCGACTTAGACATACCTGTAATAGAAAAAGTGATGGTAAAAGTCTTATACAGTAAATTAACATCATTTAGTAGAACATATGTTCTTTACTCGTATAAATTTTCACATACTCTGTGACCAGATCAACGAATACTAACGAGAAACACGCACAATCAATCATCAATTTGACCGATTCATTGTGTCCCAATTACCCTCCGAACCATAAACTTCTATTTCACTTTGACAACTTTGACATCGTCGCCGGCTGACTAGTCGGCACCGGTTTGCCTGCTCAGCTTTCCTTAATCACCTAAATTAATCGTGTCATTTCCTACTCGTTCATCTCAAATGGCCATAAATTACCACCCCATGTGTCAGCTCATATATTATTACCGAATTCAGTATCCTGGCATAATGTATGGACCGTGTGCATACGCTCAACATTTCCGATAAATCTTCCTTCCGTCGTCTTGGGCCACGCCACACCGTCAGCATTGGATGCCAGGCGTAGCTTACTTTCATTGACGGAGAACCGAAAATGGATCTAAGCTGAAACGCATTGTTGATGTTGGCTTCCTTCCACTTCACTTCTGCGGGGGGGCTTCCAGTGGGATTTCCGAGGCTGATGCTCGGAGGCAACATTCCCTGCATTGCACTGCTACTGTTGCGCTGTCGTTGGTTGTGAATAAACATAAATTTTCCTGCGTTACCATAGCTTGTGGTACTTTGTCTAACGTACTCCAGATTTTCCGAGAATTGCCGGCGAAAATATGGTGCTTGCTTCTTGGGAGCAAGCTTAACGCAGGCTGGAAAATTGTGGTGTACGCTGCTTAAAATTATCCGAGGATGGGTGAAACGTTTCGTTTAAAAACAATCAAATATTTTTAAATTTGCTTCAATTCAAAGACTAACGCTATTGCCATAGATTGTTTCCATTTAGCCATAAAGAGCTTTATTAAATTTAAAAGAGAAATTCTTCCAAAAGTCCTTCGGTAAATTCCCCCCAGATAGTGAACTTACCTCATGAGTTGCCTCAGAAAATTCTCCAGGAATCCTTTAGGCTCTAGGAAGATCTTAAAAAGTTACTTCAATAATCTCTCCAGAAATTCATTCGAAGAATTCTCCAAATGTTGATTATGAGCTTCCCTCAGAAATTGCGTCGGAAATACTTTCGGAAACTGCTCAAGGAAAATTCTTCGCATATTTTTCAAAGAATTCTTTCGGAAATTCCTTAAATAATTGCTTGGGAAACACCTCCTGGAATTTTAAAGGAAACTCATTCATAAACTCCTTCTTGAAACGTGAAACGTTTCGATTAAAAACAATCAAATATTTTTAAATTTGCTTCAATTCAAAGACTAACGCTATTGCCATAGATTGTTTACATTTAGCCATACAGAACATTATTAAATTCAAAAGAGAATTCCTTCCAAAAGTGCTTCGGGAATTCCCCCAGATGTTGGACTTAGAAAATTCTCCAGGAATCCTTTAGGAAGATCCTAAAAAGTTACTTCAGAAATTTATCCAGAAATCCATTCAATGATTCCTCCAAATTTTGATTATGTGCTTCCCTCATAAATTGCGTCGGAAATACTTTCAGAAACTCCTTAAGGAAATTTCTTCGCATATTTTTCAAGGAATTCTTTCGGAAATTCCTTAAATAATTGCTTGGGAAACACCTCCTGGAGTTTTAAAGGAAACTCATTCGTAGACTCCTACTTGAAGTCTTCCTGGAATTTATTTGGAACTACCTTTGGATATTATTATTCTGAAATATAAGGCATTTCTTGGGAATTTTTTTTAACAACCTTAACCTATCTAGTGATAGATAGTGTTATTTTTCCCTCTGTAATCACCAGAGAAATTCTTCTAGGAATTCTTTCAGCAGTCCCAAAATTTCTCTGAAACTTCGTTTAGAAACTCTCCCAGGAACTCTTTTAAAAGATTATTTCAAAAACTCACTTTGGAATATCTCCAGGAATTCCTCCGGAAATTCCTTTACAAATCCCCCAGATGACCCTTATTGACATACCTCAGAGATTGCCTTTGAAATTCATCCAGGATTCCTTTCGGAAGGTCCTTAGGAAGTTACGTCAGATCTTTCTCCAAAATTTCTTACGGGAATTCCTTTGGAAATTCCTCCAGATGTTGCTTATGAGCTTCCTTCAGAAATTGCTTCATAAACTCCCCAAAACATTCCACGTCGAGCATCCGAGCGAGACGGTTGTAAGTCCGCGTACGGTCTGCTTCTCTTTTGGTTTTTTTTCCTGAAGTACAGGTAGAGGTTTTTCCGAAAGTGTTTTGAAGCATAGTGCTTGAGTGGAAGTGGTGCTTAGCTGAAGCAGTTAAGTAGCCATTTCGTTGCTTTTGCAAGACAACGCAAAGTTTTGCAGTTTCTTCGGCGTCCATCGCAGGCGCAGGCATCATCGCCCCACGCCGACAGTCATCATCCATCGTGCGTCTCCACCAACACAGACGCTGCCGTCCTGCCTCCATCCATCCACCCAGTTGCAGTGTTGACTGCGGCAAGAACACCAACAACAGCGTGGTTCGCTTCGACCGCACCACCGCCCCGGCGATTGTCCATCCAGTCAGTGTGTGCTGCCAGAACCGTTAGCCGGCGACACAGCAGTGTGAACGCAAGTATTTACTTGAGCTCCCTCTCGTTGTTCCCCTCTCTTCTCCATCTTATTGGAATAGTTTTTTCCTTTTCTTTAACTCGTCTTCCCTCTCATTAATTTGTGTGTATGTGTGTTTTTTTCTGTTCTTGTGATAAGTGTTTAGTTTTAAAATAGATTGTGCCTCGCTGCAGCGGCGCATTTCGTGTCCGCAATGCGCGAAGGCGAAGTTGGCGAGGGTACTTCGTATTCCATGTCAGATGTTTCGTTGCATTCGGGTGTTCCAAACCAAAATGAAATGGACACCAGCAACGCTAAAATTTCCTCAACGAGCCCCCGTCCCAAAGTCTACCCTCACGACTCTAGTGGGCCGTATGTTGTTTTCTTTCGACCCAAAGGCAAACGTTTGAATATCAGCCAGATTAGCAAAGATCTGGAAAAGCGATTTTCGTCTGTCACGACCATTGACATGGTTGGGTCCAGTAAACTCCGTGTCACGGTCAGTGATCGCAAACAGGCCAACGAGATTGCCACCTGTGAGCTTTTCACTCTCGAATATAAGGTGTATTTACCGTCAGCAGTTTGTGAGATCGCGGGGTGGTGACGGAGGAAGTATGACATGCGACGATTTGAAACAAGGTTTCGGTCGTCAAGAACGTTTCTTTGCCTCCTGTTGCTATACTGGATTGCAAACAAATGTATTCGGTGTCGCAGGAGGGAGAGAAGCGGATTTATTCCCCGTCCGACTCTTTCTGCGTCACCTTTTCCGGGTCCGCACTACCTGACTACGTAGTGATTGGCAAACTTCTTTGCTCTTTTCTCTACCTGTTCGGCTGTATGTACCGAAGGTGATGAACTGTGTTAATTGCAAGCAGCTGGGCCCCACCGCTCAGTACTGCTGCAATAAACCTCGCTGTGCATCATGCGGAGAGAAGCATGTGGAGGGGGCGTGTAAGTCGGCACCGAAATGTGTCTACTGTAACGAAAGCCCTCCACATGCTCTTGAAGCTTGCCCAACGTACATATGTACAGTAGCGAATCCACCAGAAACGGTCTCTTCAGCAGCGTTCTCGGCGAAGTTACGCCGAAATGTTGAGGAAGGCCGCTTCTCCAGTCGTTTCTGACACCATCTACTCGTCTCTTCCTTTGGACGATCAAGGTAGCTCCGACTCCGAGGTTGGAAATGGGGTTCCCTTTGTTTTCAATGGCTCAACGAGGAATAGAATAAAACAGAGCCAGCGACCCTCGAAAAAGTCTAGAAAACAGCCTCAAAGGGAGCCCCAATCCAACATGGTCAAATTCAAAGCGGATGCAAATACCCAAAACCGTTCAACTTTTGTGGTTTCACATCGGGATGATCGAGAGTTTCCACCGCTTCCGGGAACATCTAAACTCCCAGATGCCCCCATTTTTGTGATTTCTCAGCCAGAGAGCATAGAGAGCGAGCAGAAGAGCCCCCGAGCGCTCCAATGTTCACTCTTTCTGGCATCGTGGAGCTCATCCTCAACTTCTTTGATGCTTCCGACCCCGTGAAGAACATGGTCAAAACTGTTCTTCCTATTCTGACTCCTCTCCTGAAGCAGCTGGCTTCAAAAATGCCCCTCCTCGAGTCATTTGTATCCTTCGATGGCTAACTTAGTCAATAAGGGTAACACGATTTCGATTCTACAGTGGAACTGTCGAAGTATTCTTCCAAAATTAGATATTTTTAAATTTTTAGTTAACAAATTACAATGCGATGCTTTTGCTTTATGTGAAACATGGCTAACACCAGATGTGAACCTTCAATTTCCTGATTTCAACATAATCCGCCGCGATCGGGCAAATCGATATGGAGGGGTGCTTTTAGGGATCAAAAAACAGCACTCCTTCTATAGAGTCGATCTTGCGCCGATGTCTGGCACCGAAGCTGTCGCATGTCAGGTGACTATTCGAGGAAAAGACCTCAGTATCGCCTCGATATATCTTCCTCCAAACACCGCGATATCTCGTAGAGATCTCTCGCACATCTGCTCGGTTATGCCCGAGCCACGGTTGCTTCTGGGAGATTCTAACTCCCATGGAACAGGCTGGGGGAAACTGTACGACGACAACCGTTCAACAATGATATGCGACGACTTAAATATGTCAATTTTGAATACAGGAGAAGTTACACGAGTGGCTCCTCCAGCAAGAGATAGCCGTCTAGATCTTTCCATTTGTTCGAGCTCATTATTGTCGGACTGTACTTTGGAGGTGGTCCAAGATCCCCATGGTAGTGATCATTTGCCGATCGAAGTCTCGATTTCCAATGGACGTAATCAATCTGTTTCTATCGACCTCTCATATGACCTCACGAAGCACATCGATTGGGGCACATATGCGGAGGCCATCATTGATGGCGTAATGTCGATAGAAGCACTTCCACCGCGAGAAGAGTACGAGTTTCTATCCCAGTTGATCCTTGACAGTGCTCTTCAGGCACAAAGCCGGCCAGTGCCAGGAGCTTCGGTTCGTAGGAAACCACCCAGTCCGTGGTGGGATGTCGAGTGTACACAACTTTATCGCAAGAAATCCGCCGCGTTCAAAGAATTTCGGAAACACGGTTCGATCGTTCTTCACAAACGGTACATCGCGCTCGAGATCCAGTTCAAGAAACTGGTCAAAGTGAAGAAACGTGGATATTGGCGCACTTTTGTTGAAGGTTTATCGCGCGAGACCTCAATGAAAACTCTGTGGACCGTCGGGAGAAGAATGCGCAACGCGTCGTCCGTAAACGAAGATCGTGAAAGCTCGTCGCGGTGGATACTTGACTTCGCAAAGAAAGTTTGTCCGGATTCGGTGCCGGTGAAACAAGAGCTACGTGATGCTTTTGCTAACGATGATTGAATTCTCGCTAGCTCTCCTTTCATGTAACAATTCCGCTCCAGGGATGGATAGAATCAGGTTCAATTTGCTTAAAAACCTCCCAGACGTCGCGAAGAGGCGCTTATTGAGCCTGTTACACTAGTTACTGGAGTCCAACATTGTCCCGGATGATTAGAGGCAAGTGAGGGTGATAGCCATCTAGAAGCCTGGAAAACCCGCGTCGGATTATGATTCATATCGCCCCATTGCGATGCTGTCCTGTCTTCGGAAGTTGTTGGAGAAGATGATTCTCTTCCGGCTAGCTGGGTTGAATCGAATAGTTTTTTTGTCAGATTTAGTTTCCGCAGGGGCAAGGGAACGAACGACAGTTTTGCGTTGCTTTTTTCAGAAATTCAGCTTACTTTCGCTAAAAAGAGCAAATGGGCTCAGTTTTTTTTGGACATTAGGGGGGCTTGTGATTCAGTTTGCGTTGATGTCTTATCCGACAAACTCCACTCTTGTAGACTTTCACCAATTTTAAACAATTATTTGTACAATTTGTTGTCAGAGAAGCGTATGAGTTTTTCTCATGGTGACTCGGAAACTTCACGAATTAGCTACATGGGTCTCCCCCAGGGCTCATGTTTAAGCCCCCTTCTTTACAATTTTTACGTCAGAGACATTGATGAATGTCTCATGCAAAATTGCTCGTTAAGGCAGCTTGCAGATGATTGTGTTGTATCCGTTTCGGGGCCAACCGCAGTTGATCTGCAAGGACCGTTGCAAGATACTCTGGACAATTTGTCCACTTGGGCTACGAAGCTGGGTATCGAATTTTCTCCGGAGAAAACTGAGATGGTTGTCTTTTCAAAAAAACATAAGCCGGCAAAGTTTCCGCTCCAACTGATGGGTAAGACAATCACTCATAGCATGTCTTCTAATTACCTCGGGGTCTAGTTCGACTCGAAATGTACCTTCGGGAAGCACATTGTGTATCTGACACAAAAATGCCAGAAACGGATCAACTTCATGCGATCAATAACCGGAACATGGTGGGGAGCGCATCCCGAAGATCTTATGACGTTGTATAGAACCAATTTGTCGGTCCTCGAATACGATAGTTTCTGCTTCCAGTACGCGACTAAAACACACATGCTGAAGCTTCAACGGATTCAGTACCGCTGTCTCTAAATCGCGTTAGGATGTATGAATTCGACATATACGATGAGCTTGGAAGTACTTGCAGGAGTACTGCAACTAACAGATCGTTTCGCGGAATTATCGCTCCGGTTCCTCATCCACTGTGAGGTTCTCAATCCATTGGTCATTGACAACTTTGAGAAGCTGCTCGAACAAAACCCTCAATCTCGATTCATGAGTATTTACCACTGGTACATAACGCTGGAGGTAAGCCCATCTTTGGTTGACACCAATCGTGCTAACTTCTTAGACTCTTACAGTTCCTCTGTTACTTTTGATCTGTCCATGAAGCAGGAGGTTCATGGAATACCAGACTTTCTGTGTGCGGAGGTCATACCCCCATTATTTGCAAGCAAATACGGGCACGCCAGTGAGGAGAGAAGCTTTTTTACAGACGGGTCAAAAATGGATGACTCCACTGGTTTCGGTGTTTTCAACGTTTTTCATAGCGCCTATTTTAAGCTCAAAGAGCCTTGTTCCGTGTATACTGCTGAGCTAGCAGCTATACACTATTCACTCGAGCAAATCGCATCTCTACCTCCTGACCACTTGACCTCATCTTCACCGACAGTCTAAGTTCCTTGGAGGCTGTTCGGTCAATGAAACCGGTTAAGCACTCAGCGTATCTACTGAATGGGATACGGAAAGCTTTGAGTGCCTTATCACAACGGTCTTACACAATCACCCTGGCTTGGGTCCCTTCTCATTGCTCGATCCCGGGAAATGAGAAAGCGGACTCTTTGGCTAAGATGGGCGCTATGGAAGGTGATATTTACGATCGGAAAATCACCTTCGATGAATTTTTCACATTAGTTCGTCAGGAAACCTTGAACAGCTGGCAACAGAAATGGACAAATGGGGAGTTGGGTAGATGGCTGTATTCAATTCGCCCGCAGGTGTCGAAGCGTCCATGTGTCGTCTAATGTCCAATCACTACACTCTAAATGCACATCTTTTCAGAGTGGGGCTCTCGGAAGGAAATCTCTGTGTTTGCGGCGAGGATTATCAGGACATCGATCATGTCGTGTGGGCGTGCGAGGAGCATCGTGGCCCCAGATCTGCGCTAACTGAACATCTCCGGGTCCGAGGAAAACAACCAAAGCCTATTAGGGAAGTGTTGTCGGGCCTTGATCTAGAGTACATGTCCCTGGTCCACCAATTTTTGAAAGTTTCTGATGTAAAACTGTAATCATTGTCTACCCATTCCCTTCTCTGTCGTACCCCATATCGAGTGTCTTTCTCTTGTTGTACATTTCCATGTCTGTCGTTAATCCCTTCCGTATGTCCTCCTCTTGTCGTTGTCTCCCAAAAAAAGTTTGTTTGTCCCGTTACAGACGTAAAAATGCGAGGAATGTCAACTTTGTGAACATCAGCATCGTAATTACTTAAGCAAATCCTTTCCTTTCCTACTGTATTATTGTATTCCCTAACCTCGACTAAACCGCGAGTCTTTCGGTTCCCCAAAACTAACACTATGTATAAGAATCAAGAAATGTATTGTTAAACTTGATTTCGGCTCCGTAACGCTTCACGGCAAATGAGCCTTCCAAATAAACGAAAGATTAAAAAAAAAAACTCCCCAAAGAAGGCTATCGGAAGTTCCTTAGGAAGTAACTTCGGAAATCCCTTCAGAATCTTCTTCGGAAATTCATCCAAAAATTTCGCCAGATGTCCAGATATACTTACCTCAAGAATTGCCTTTAAAACTCTTCCTGGAATTCATCCAGAAGTTCCTGAAGGAGTTAATTAGGAAATTTCTTCAAAATTCATTTGAAAATTTCTCCAGAAATTTCTTTGCAGTTGTTCCAGAAATGTGTAAAATTGGACAACTCTTTCTAGAATTTCTTAGAAAATTTTTGCATGGATTCCAACCAAAATTTTTCCATGAATTTCTTTGGAAATTCCTTCAGGTTTTGCTCTGGACATTAGGCTAAATTTCCTCCGAAAATTATTTAAGGAATTTGATAGGATATTACTAGATTCTTTAGAAATTATTCCCTGAGATGCTTCAAAATTTCCTCCTGAAAGAAATTCTCGAAATATCATATCGAAATAATCTTTATAAAAATCCCCTGGTAGTTTTTTTGGAATATTGTTCAGGAGCTCCATCGATAATTTCTCCAGGAATTCCATGGGAAATTCCTTTATTTATTCAAGAATTTAATCGGAAATGCTTAAACAAATTTTTTAGTATATACCATGAATGAATTCCTTCTGGAGTTCCCAAAGGAATTTTCGAAGAAATTCCTTGAAGCAGTTTACGGATGAAGCTCCCTAATAAAATCTGGGAATTTCAGAAATTTCCAAAGGAACTCCTGGAAAAGCAAATCATTCGGGAATTTCTCCAGGTATTCGAAAGGCAATTTTTCCGGGCCCTTTCCTATAATTCGGAGAGAGATCTCCGGGAAATCGGAGGAGAATTCCTTGTGGATAAAATTGGGGGAATTTCTGAGGCAATTCTTGAGGAAAGTTTATAAACAACATCTGGTGGAATTTACGAAGAAATTTTAAATGCAATTTTCGAGGAGGTATCCTTGAAAAAATAAAAATTGAAGGAACATCCAAAGTAACTCCTTTATGAACTTCCTAAAGAAATTCTGAAGGAATTTTCGAGGAAATCCCTGAAAGAAGTTCATAAGCAACATGAAGAGCAAATTCCTTAAATATTTCTGAAGGAAGTCGTGATGAATATTGAAAAGATAATTGTAGAGTAGAAATTTCTAGAGGTACTTGAAAAAGCTCCTGGAACGGAGACGAGCCAGCCTCGGGCTGAAAGTCTCCTGAATAAAGACACAAAAAAAAGCTCCTGGAAGAATATCCTATGGAGGTGCTGGGGGAATCAATCAAATCAATCATTGTTTCAGAATAATTGTGAAGTGAAGAATTTTTCAAATTGATTGATCGTTTCTCCCGAAAATAACCAGTTTTTGTGGGAAAGATTCACGGAGGCTTCTCACGGCACTCAGCGGAACCGAACTTTTTTGCCGACGTGGTATGATGGCAGATGGAAGTTTTTTTAAAAGGAGCTTCCACCGTAACTTCCGAAAGGATTCCTGAGACAAATCCTGAAATAAGTAAATGAATTTTTAGAAAGAATTTCAGGAGTAATTTTCGAAAAAAAAAATCCTGGGGATATTCCAAAAGGAATTTTTGAAACAATTTTAATAGGAGTTCATGGAGATGTTTCTAAAGGATTTTTTGAAGGAATTCTGGAAGTGACTTCTTGAGAAACTGCTGAAAGAATTCCTAGAGGAATTACCTTGGCAATTCTTGAGGAAACAGAATTCCGAAGAAATGCCAGAAGTATTTTCCAAAAGAATTTCCTAAATTCCTGGAAGACTTTATGAAGCAGTCTTTGGATGAGTTTCCTAAGAAATTTTAGGTGGTATTTCTCTAGCAGTTTCTAAAGTAATTTCCGAAAGAATTCCTAATTTCCTTGGCAATTCCTGAGGGAAGTTTATAACCAACATTTGGGAGAATTTTTGGAAAAAAAAAGAAATTCCTAGAGAAATTTTTGAAGAAACTTCCTAAGCATCTTCCGTACGGATTCCTGGAGAAATTTCTGAGGCAATCTAAGAGGTAAAAAAAATTAAGCTCGTTTTAGTGGAATGTTTTCACTGTCATTGTCATACGACTCAGACGAGTCAAGTACGAGACACTGAAGACGGCCTTACAGCTGAGGTCGGAATACGTATCTGTAAATAATTACAACGTGGTGAAATTAAATGGAACTATACAAAATTCGTCCGAAATATGTTCAATAGCACGCAACATTTCCGAAGGAATATCTGGAGAAATTTACAAATAAATATCTGAATCAATTTCCGATGGAATTTGAGGAGGCATTTTCGAAGGATTTTTTGTAGGAACTTCCGAAGTAACTCCTGAAAGAACATACTTGGAAAATTCTGGAGGAATTTTCGAAAAAAAACCTGAAGGAAGATCATAAGCAATGGCAATGGAAAGCAATGGAAAAAAAAATCTAAATGGAATATCCAGAGGAATTTCCCAAAAAAGTCGTGGAAGAATATCCCTATTGAGTTACTGAACGAACTTCCGAGCAAAATTATTCATTATTTCAAAATAATTGTCAAGTCAAGAGATTGTTCAAATGGATTTATCTTTTCTCCCGTAAATAACCAGCTTTAGCTACTGAAACTAAATTATTACTGTTTCGATGACGCAAAAAATATCGGGTGCTTAACTATTGAGTACCTTCATCGGGGGTAAAATTGGTCATAGATCTTACTGGCAGCCTGGAAGTCAGATAATAAAATCATTGGAAAAGGTTTCATATAATTTGATTACCTTGCCCTCATATAGGGGAACGGTTCGGCACTTCATCTCATAACTCCCATTTCCATCCCATCAAAAACAAAGCAATAAAAAGAAATTTGATTTGTTATTTATTTTGTGATTTTTGACAGCAGTGAGCACGCATGTTAGCAGTGAAAAATCTTCAAAATCGATTCAGAAAATGCAAAAAATGTAAAAAATGAGATGCGCGATGTGAGTAGTTAGACGTCTCAGTAAGCACTTCGCGCTTCTCACTTAATAGAATGAAAAGAGAAAAATGAAGAGTGAGAATTGTGACGGCTCACTATTCACTTCTTATTTCTCACTACACACTGTAAAAATGAGAAGCGCAAAGTGAGTAGTGAGACATCAGAAACGTCTCACTACTCACTTCACGCTTCTCACTTTTTACAGCGAAAAGTGATAAATGAGGAGTGAGAAGTAAGACGTCTCATTTCATTTCTCACTTCGCACTGTGAAATGTGAATAGAGCATAGTGGGTAGTGAGACATCTCACTACTCACTTCTAGCTTCTCACTTTTTACAGCGAGAAGTGATAAATGAGACGTGATAAATGAGACGTGAGAAGTGAGACGTCTCTCTGCTCATTCCTAATTTCTCACTTCTTACTGTGAAAGAAGAGCTTTGCACTTTTTACAGTAAGAAGTGAGAAATATGAAATGAGGATTAAGCGTCTCTCTTTTCACTCCTAATTTCTCACATTTCAAATGACCTATTCGATCAAATGTCTTATTCGGCCAAATGACCTTTTCGGTCAATCGACCCTTTCGGCCAAATGAGACGTCTCACTACTCACTTCGCGCTTTTCACTGTTCATAGCGAGATGGGAGAAATGAGGAGTGAGAAATGAGATGTCTCACTTCTCACGTTTCATTTCTCATTTCTCACTGTGGAAAATGAGTAGTGAGACGCCTAATTTCCCAAATGACTCCTATTCGGCCAAATGACCCTTTCGGCCAAACGACTCTTTCGGCCTAATGACCCTTTCGGCCAAATGGCCCTTCCGGCTTAATTACCCTTTCAGCGAAATAACCCTTTCGGCCAAATGACCTTTCCGGTCAAATGACCATTCCGGCCAAATGACCCTTTCTGCCAAATGACTTCCGGCCTAATGGTCTGTTCGGAAAAATGGTATATTCGACCAAACAACTTTCGGCCTAGTGGCATTCAGCCAAATGGCATCCAGTCGAACGGTATTTGGCCAACCGACCCTTCCCCGATCCAATGACGTCGCGAACCAGAAGCCCTAACGATAACCACATGACACGTTTCGTTATGCAACGAGCAAAATGTGCGCGATACATGTTGCTTCGTACTCAAAGATGAGTTCTTGAAACTTCTTTTTTCTTCACACGACCGCTCGCATCGCTGCTTTACTACGATGAATTGATTTCCGGAGGTTTAATCTTCCGTTACTCGGGAGACGAACGGTCGGGCTTCTATTGTCCGACTAATCGGCAGTTTTCTCCTTAAAGTTCTCAATTTTAAGCCTTGTAAAAATCCAGCAGAAGCTCCTTATCCCCCAATCAGTTCGTTTTCATCGATAAGTAAGCTGTTTGAAAATATTGTTTTGAATTGAATGATGTTTCAAATTGATGAGAATCTCCTCGTGTATTTAACTTCGTATCAGTTATTAGGAGTCGACTTACCAAATCTGAAGGTTTTTACATTGGGGTAGCTTTCCAAATGGTCGGGGTTCAGCCAAATCGCACCAAGCGCCAACGAAAAATTTCCGATTTTTCTGCTTAAACTTTCGTTTAGCAGATTTAATTGATCGTAAATCGTATCGGATATCCCTCAACCCAATTACTGAGGATATCATACTGCAAATGTACGTTCAAATTGATATGAAACTATTTCCGTTGTCCTTTTACGAACAAAAGACCACAAGTCAGTCGAAAAGCCGCTTGGTGCGGTTTGACTGAACCCCGTCCAAATATAATTAATGTTTTTATTTTTATTTAAGTAACTGATAAAACATTAGTATCAGAACGCACAATGCAGGTAGACTATTCTTGACCAAATTCTGATCGATTCCTTATAAGAGCAGGGTCTCATTGTGCTCGACTCGACAATATTTTAAAACTATAGTTCACATGTTTGAGATGTACAAAGCCACAGCTGGTGTAGCATACTGGAACCCCATATCATAAAAAATGTTACCTTTGACTTAGCGAATAGAAAATAATGGTGCATTATTTATTTATTTGTGAGATATGCCAATTTTATACCATATGCTAACATTATCTCCCGTTACCCTAACCCGTAACAACGAATTATGTAAATTGATCGATAAATTCAATAGATCTTCCGTATAACAATTTATCGCTTTTCGGCTGGTGACAGCTCCTGATATAACCCTAGACAGGGAAACGATGCGCCACGCTCACACACCGTAAACGTAGACCAGTACCGACAGCGACACCATTCATCCCTCCACCGTTCCGTGGATGGTTTCCTTCCGTATCACTCGTCCTAGCTCGTTCCGTGTTGGCGCATCCCACTCTTGTCGCATTGTCGTCTTCAACCGTTGCTGACAATACCCCTCGAGTATAGCTGGCGCAATGTCGGAGCTCAAATATTGATAATGCTAATGTAATTACGATATTGAGGGCGCAAACTATTTGGCGCTGTAAGCTTGGTGGATGAGACCGAGTCTCGGGAATTGGTAGAACAAGACGAAGTCGGATTACGTTAGGATTACCTCAACATGCACTCAATTTTCTTAATGTCGGTTTATTCAATGCCGAATAAGCAAATACTTTCCTTCAAGTCAAACCCCATGTGGGACTCATGGAAGTTGATTTAGTGCATAGTTTAGATCGAAATACTCTTATCTGTCAAGTTACAAATAAACTGGTGATATTAAAGGAAAAGTAGAAGCTTTATAAAATCAAATGAGTATGAGTTGTAGGAAACATGAAATCTGAACAGAAAATCCTTGAGCATCCGTTACAATGTCGCCCATACACCATACATAATCGGACAGTGCAGTTAATGGTTGAGTAGTAAGTTAAGTCAATCATTCATAGTCTTGTTATTCAAACAATTTAGTTGTTTGTGCTACTGTTGGTGGAACTCTATCTATCATGGTTTTTGTATCTGATTTCGGAGTTACAAATATGAACATTACTCTTTATCCAGTTCCAAATTGTGTTCAAATGTTTTTTGGTTAATTTGTTTGCTCGGCATAGCAAGCTACATCAAGTCACTAATTGTTTTGTTCTTAATGAGTGGCTCACAAAGTTTTTCCATTTCACCAGCTTCAGGCAGAACACAATGAATAACGTTGGGAGTTATTTCTCCACCGAAATGTGACAAGTTCAAGAGACCTCTTGTCGTCGCAGATGATCGCCCCATCTAACACACTAAGCGAGGAAATCAAGCAACGAATCGGAAGGGTGAACACCCAACAAGCGTAAAACTAGGAGAGTAACTTTTCGCCTCTATCTTGTCGTTGCTAATCTCTTATCTTCAATTTTTGCCTCCACCTCACCACCTCGCGATGTGGCAGTCGGCGAGGCGTGCCTTGTCCGGATATGCGGCTCAGTCTCTGTATGAGTTTTTCTTTCCGAGACTGTTCCGACGCCTCGGGTACAAACTGGTAACTGCAGTGGAGCTGCTTAGCCGGAGCCTTTGCGGAACTAATTAACTTTGGCAAAACTTTGATGCGGTTCGTAACTTTATCGATTACCTTACTGCTGGACCACGGTTGTTGGTTCGTGCATACTGGACCGGTCAGTGGTTCGGTCTGAGCAGAACGGTCACCATCAAAGGACTTTGCATTACGAAGCACTGACTGGCAATCCTTCCGGCTAAATTGCTTTCCTCCGAGCGCTTACCTAAATTGAATCTCAATTGGGATGGATGGGGCTACGTGGCTGGATAAGTTTTTATGGGACAGGGTTGAGTTTTGATCTTCGGGTAGTATTTTTACCAGTAGTGCACTGGTTAAATCAATGTAGGAGCAAGAGCTCTTCGAACCAATATGTATAGTCAATATGTAAACTGTTCTAAGTGGAGTGAAGCTCATTGTAAGTGCATGCACGTGAATGTCGTAAAATCGAGAAGTTTTAAATTAAATTTTTTTACCCTTCGTGCATGCTGAAAACAAAATTACAATAATGCGCAAAATGAGAAACCAAAGTTCGTATCTCAAGTTTCGAGAGAAAAAAAATGCGCCAACTTTGATGAATACTCATTCTTGTCGTTCGTCGACAGTGAAAAAATATCTCAAACATCGATGACCGATGGGTGACAGAGGATACCTTTCCACCGGAAGTGGTCTTCTTTTACGTGCTGGTCCACGGTCCTGAATGAAAAACTTGAACCACCGACTTTACCATGAGCAGTGGCTGTGATTGAGCAAGTTTGTCTTGGGCTTTTTGATCCCGGATGGCTCTTATGGCTTCTTCGTTGCTACTTCAGCCGATGTTACCGTTGTTGGCCATCAACTCATCAATATTCATTTTGCATACATTTAAACTGGAGCAAAAACAGGACACGCTGAACCCATGGTATCGTGTTTTGATGCTTCTGATGCTTGACGAAATGATAAACAGCAGATACAAAGAGGTGTTGGTATTCCATTCGCTGATTAGCATAGCTTTGATTGAGGAGACTGACAACATGTAATCGTAAAAAAAAAACATGCAACATTTGTTTCTTGAATTTTTATTGGTTCAAATTACATTTCGATTTTCTGATTCAAAATAACTTATGTTGCAAATAAATTGAAATTTCGAATAATATGAGATCTCAAATATCCAAGTCGGATTATACGGCTTTGATTCAAGGTTCGGTTGATGATATCTATCGCTGAGAACTGTTGCTAACTTCTCCGCGGAATTAAGGAATTAAGGAATTAAGGAATTAAGGAATTAAGGAATTAAGGAATTAAGGAATTAAGGAAGTTAAGGAATTAAGGAATTAAGGAATTAAGGAATTAAGGAATTAAGGAATTAAGGAATTAAGGAATTAAGTAATAAAGGAATTAAGGAATTAAGGAATTAAGGAATTAAGGAATTAAGGAATTAAGGAATTAAGGAATTAAGGAATTAAGGAATTAAGGAATTAAGGAATTAAGGAATTAAGGAATTAAGTAACCAAGGAATTAAGGAATAATGAATAAGGAATTACGAATTAAGGAATTAAGGAATTAAGGAATTAAGGAATTAAGGAATTAATGAATTAAGGAATTAAGGAATTAAGGAATTAAGGAATTACGAACCAAGGAATTAAGGAATTGAGAATTGAAGGAATTAAGAACTACGAATTAAGGAATTGAATCCAGGAATCGGAATTGAGGAATTAAGGAATTAAGGAATTAAGGAATTAAGGAATTAAGGAATTATGAATTAAGGAATCAAGGAATTAAGGAATTAGAATTAAGGAATTAAGGAATTAAGGAATTGAGGAATTAAGGAATTACGAATTGAGAACTAAGGAATTAAGGAATCATGAATTAAGGAATTCAGGAACTACGAATTCAGGAATTAAGGAATTAAGGAATTAAGGAACTCAGGAATTAATGAATTAAGAAATTGAGGAATTGAGGAATTAAGGAATAGAGGAATAAAGGAATTAAGGAATTAAGGAACCCAGGAATGAAGGAATGAAAGAATTAAGGAATTAAATAATTAAGGAATTTAGGAATTAAGGAATTAAGGAATTGAACCATGAATTAAGGAATTAAGGAATTAGGAACCAAGGAATTAAGGAATTAAGGAATTACGAACCAAGGAATTAAGGAATTAAGGAATTAAGAATTAAGGAATTAAGGAACCATGAATTAAGGAATTAAGGAATTAAGGAATTATGAACTAGGAACTGAGGAACCAAGGAATTAGGAACTAGGAACTGAGGAATTGCGAACCAAGAAAATTAAGGAATTAGGAATTAATGAATTAATGAATTAAGGAATTAAGGATTTAACGAATTAACGAATTAAGAAACCACGAATTAAGGAACTAAGGAATTAAGGAGTTAAGGAATTAAGGAATTAAGGAATTGAGGAATCAAGGAATTAAGGAACTAGGAACCAAGGAATTGAGGAATTAAGGAATTAGGGATTGAGGAATTAAGGAATTAACGAATTAACGAATTAACGAATTAACGAATTAAAGAATTAAGGAATTAAGGAATCATGAATTAAGGAACTAAGGAATTAAGGAATTACGAACTAAGGAATTAAGGAATCATGAATTAAGGAACTAGGAATCAAGGAACTACGAACTAAGGAATCATGAACTAAGGAACCAAGGAACTAAGGAATTACGAAACTAAGGAATCATGAACTAAGGAATTAAGGAATTCAAGGAATTAAGGAACTAGGAATTAGGAACTAAGGAATTAAGGAACTAAGGAATTAAGGAATTGGAACTGAACCAGAACTAAGGAACCAAGGAATTAAGGAACTACGAACTAGGGGAATTAAGGAATCAAGGAATTGAACTAGGGAATTAAGGAACTACGAACTAAGGCATTAAGGAACTAAGGAACTACGAACTACGAATTAAGGAATTAAGGAACTATGAACTAAGGAATTAAGGAATTGAGAATTAAGGAATTAAGGAATTAAGGAATTAAGGAATTAGGGAATTGAGGAATTAAGGAACCAAGAAATTAAGGAATTAAGGAATTAATGAATTAATGAATTAAGGAATTAAGGATTTAACAAATTAACGAATTAAGAAATTAAGGAATTAAGGAATTAAGGAATTAAGGAGTTAAGGAATTAAGGAATTAAGGAATTAAGGAATTAAGGAATTAAGGAATTAAGGAACTAAGGAATTAAGGAATTAAGGAATTAGGAATTAAGGAATTAAGGAATTAAGGAATTAAGGAATTAAGGAATTAAGGAATTAAGGAATTAAGTAATTAAGGAATTAAGTAATTAAGGAATTAAGGAATTAAGGAATTAAAGAATTGAGGAATTCAGGTATTAAGTAATTAAGGAAATTGAATTAAGGGAATGAGAATGATGGAATTAGGGATTTAGGAATTAAGGAATCAAGGAATTAAGGAATTAGGGAAATCAGGAATTATGGAATTAAGGAATTAAGGAATTAAGGAATTAAGGAATTAAGGAATTAAGGAATTAAGGAATTAAGGAATTAAGGAATTAAGGAATTAAGGAATTAAGGAATTAAGGAATTAAGGAATGAAAGAAATAAGGAATTGAGGAATTAGGGAAATAAGGAATTGAGGAATTAGGAAATTAAGGAATCAAGGAATTAATGAATTAAGGAATTAAGGAATTAAGGAATTAAGGAATTAAGGAATTAAGGAATTAAGGAATTAAGGAATTAAGGAATTAAGGAATTAAGGAATTAAGGAATTAAGGAATTAAGGAATTAAGGAATTAAGGAATTAAGGAATTAAGGAATTAAGGAATTAAGGAATTAAGGAATTAAGGAATTAAGGAATTAAGGAATTAAGGAATTAAGGAATTAAGGAATTAAGGAATTAAGGAATTAGGGAATTGAGGAATTAAGGAATTAAGGAATTAAGGAATTAAGGAACTAAGGAATTAAGGAATTGAGGAATTAAGGAATTAGGGATTAAGGAATTAAGGAATTAACGAATTAACGAATTAAGGAATTAAGGAATTAAGAAATTGAGGAATAAAGGAATGAAGGAATTAAGGAATTAAGGAATTAGGGAATTAAGGAATTAAGGATGTAAGGAATTAAGATATTAAGGAATTAAGGAGTTAAGGAATTGAGGAATGAAGGAATTAAGGAATTAAGGAATTAATGAATTAATGAATTAAGGAATTAAGGAATTAAGGAATTAAGGAATTAAGGAATTAAGGAATTAAGGAATTAAGGAATTAAGGAATTAAGGAATTAAGGAATTAAGGAATTAAGGAATTAAGGAATTAAGGAATTAAGGAATTAAGGAATTAAGGAAATAAGGAATTAAGGAATTAAGGAAATAAGGAATTAAGGAATTAAGGAATTAAGGAATTAAGGAATTAAGGAATTAAGGAATTAAGGAATTAAGGAATTAAGGAATTAAGGAATTAAGGAATTAAGGAATTAAGGAATTAAGGAATTAAGGAATTAAGGAATTAAGGAATTAAGGAATTAAGGAATTAAGGAATTAAGGAATCAAGGAATTAAGGAATTAAGGAATTAAGGAATTAAGGAATTAAGGAATTAAGGAATTAAGGAATTAAGGAATTAGGGAATTGAGGAATTAAGGAATTAAGGAATTAAGGAATTAAGGAATTAAGGAATTAAGGAATTAAGGAATTAAGGAATTAAGGAATTAAGGAATTAACGAATTAACGAATTAACGAATTAACGAATTAACGAATTAAGGAATTAAGGAATTAGGGAATTAGGGAATTAGGGAATTAAGGAATTAAGGAATTAAGGAATTAAGGAATTAGGGAATTAAGGAATTAAGGAATTAAGGAATTAAGGAATTAAGGAATTAAGGAATTAATGAATTAATGAATTAAGGAATTAAGGATTTAACGAATTAACGAATTAAGAAATTAAGGAATTAAGGAATTAAGGAATTAATGAATTGAGGAATTAAGGAATTAAGGAATTGAATTAAGGAATTAAGGAATTAAGGAATTAAGGAATTAAGGAATTGAATTAAGGAATTAAGGAATTGAATTAAGAACAAGGAATTAAGGAATTAAGGAATTAAGGAATTAAGGAATTAAGGAATTAAGGAATTAAGGAATTAAGGAATTAAGGAACCAAGGACTTAAGGAATTAAGGAATTAAGGAATTGGGGAATTAAGGAATTAGGAATCAAAAACTAAGGAATTAAGTTATTAAGGAATTGAAGATAAGGAATTGAGGAAATTAAGGGAATTAAGGAATTATGGAGTTAAGGAATTAAGGTGGGGAATTAAGGAATTGAGGAATTAAGGAATCAAGGAATTGAGGAATTAAGGAATTGAGGAATTGAAAGGAATTAAGGAATTGAGGAATTAAGGAATTAAGGAATTAAGGAATTAAGGAATCACGAACCAAGGAATTAAGGAATTAAGGAACTGAAGGAATTAAGGAACTAAGGAATTAAGGAATTGAGGAATTAGGAATTAAGGAATTGAACTAAGGAATTAAGGAATTAAGGAACTACGAATTAAGGAATTAAGGAATTAAGGAATTGGGAATCAAGGAACTAAGGAATTACGAACTAAGGAACTAAGGAACTACGAACTAAGGAACTAAGGAACTACGGGAACCAAGGAACTAAGGAACTGGCTGAACCAAGGAATTCAAGGAACCAAGGAACTACGAACTAAGGAACTAAGGAACTAAGGAATCAAGGAACTACGAATTGAGGAACTACGAACCAAGGAACTAAGGAATCAAGGAATCAAGGAATCATGAACCTGAACCAAGGAATCAAGGAACATGAACTAGGAATCAAGGAACTAAAGGAATGAACCAAGGAACTCAACGAATCAACGAACTGAACGAATTAACGAACTAAAGAATCAAAGAACTGAACTAGGAACTAGGGAACTAGAATTGGAATTGAACCATGAACTACGAACCAAGGAACTACGAAAACTAAGGAACTACGAATTGAATTAAGGAATTATGAATTAACGAATTGGCGAAATGAAGGAATTACGAATTAAGGAATTAAGGAATTGGGAATTAAGGAATTAAGGAATTAAGGAATTAAGGAATTAAGGAATTAAGGAAATTAAGGAATTAAGGAATTAACGAATTAAGGAATTAAGGAATTAAGGAATTAAGGAATTAAGGAATTAAGGAATTAAGGAATTAAGGAATTAAGGAATTAAGGAATCAAGGAATTAAGGAATTAAGGAATTAAGGAATTAAGGAATTAAGGAATTAAGGAATTAAGGAATTAAGGTCACTCCTGACGGAATCCAAGTTCCAAAGTATTCGCGTTTTCGGGGGCACACCACTAGATACGGAAGCAACGCACAACTGTCATTTTTATTATTTCACGCATGCTGCGACGCAGCAAAGCTAAATCAACAAAAATGACAGTTATGCGCCGCCTCTGAATCGAGTGGTGTGCCCCCGAAAACGCGAGCACTTTTAATCTTGGATTCCGTCAGGAGTGACCTTAAGGAACTAAGGAACTAAGGAATTGAGGAATTAAGGAATTAGGGATTAAGGAATTAAGGAATTAACGAATTAACGAATTAACGAATTAACGAATTAACGAATTAAAGAATTAAGGAATTAGGGAATTAGGGAATTAAGGAATTAAGGAATTAAGGAATTAAGGAATTAAGGAATTAAGGAATTAAGGAATTAAGGAATTAAGGAATTAAGGAATTAAGGAATTAATGAATTAATGAATTAAGGAATTAAGGATTTAACGAATTAACGAATTAAGAAATTAAGGAATTAAGGAATTAAGGAATTAAGGAATTAAGGAATTAAGGAATTAAGGAATTAAGGAATTAAGGAATTAAGGAATTAAGGAATTAAGGAATTAAGGAATTAAGGAATTAAGGAATTAAGGAATTAAGGAATTAAGGAATTAAGGAATTAAGGAATTAAGGAATTAAGGAATTAAGGAATTAAGGAATTAAGGAATTAAGGAATTAAGGAACTGAAAATTAAGGAACTGAAAATTAAGGAATTAAGGAATTAAGGAATTAGGGAATTAAGGAATTAAGGAATTAAGGAATTAAGGAATTATGGAGTTAAGAATTGAACCAAGGAATTATGAACTACGAATTAAGGAATTAAGGAATTAAGGAATTAAGGAATTAATGAATTAAGGAATTACGAATTAAGGAATTAAGGAATTAAGGAATTAAGGAATTAAGGAATTAAGGAATTAAGGAATTAAGGAATTAAGGAATTAAGGAACTATGAATTAAGGAATTAAGAAATTAAGGAATTAAGGAATTAAGGAATTAAGGAATTGAGAACCAAGAACTAAGGAATTAAGGAATTAAGGAATTAAGGAATTAAGGAATTAAGGAATTAAGGAATTAAGGAATTAAGGAATTAAGGAATTAAGGGATTAAGGAATTAAGGAATTAAGGAATTAAGGAATTAAGGAATTGAGGAATTAAGGAATTAAGGAATTAAGGAATTAAGGAATTAAGGAATTAAGGAATTAAGGAATTAAAGAATTAAGGAATTAAGGAATTAAGGAATTAAGGAATAAAGGAATTAAGGAATTAAGGAATTAAGGAATTAAAGAATTGAGGAATTAAGAAGTTAAGGAATTAAGGAATTAAGGAATTAAGAACTTAAGGAATAAAGAAGTTAAGGAATTAAGGAATTGAGGTATTCAAGAATTAATGTGTTGAGGAATTAAAAAAAGCTTGCTGCTTTGTGGGGAGCGAGCCATTTGGTATAAAGTTATTTTACATTTGGCATAATTGTGAACAGCGTTAAAAGTGAGCGTCATTTGGCATATATTTTATGTCCACTAGTTGTTTGGTCAAGTAGATAAATCAGCGTTATATTTATTTGCCATTTTCAGATAATTTTGTTTTTCATGTATGAGTACGAAAACATGCCTATTTTCCCTTATATTAGGAAACGGATTCTTATTCTTTCATGCGTCATGAAAAAAATTTAAAAAAAAAAATTCTCGAGCACTTCTAATACGCTCCTACATGCATACATCACTTCTCTTTGTCCAGCTGATTCTATTGGTATATCACATTATGGAACTCCAGGGCTCCTATCAGGCCATACGTTCTTTTCTTGGACAATACTGATGCATGCTTTAAAATAAATAATCAAAGAGAAGAAATATGCATGCTAATAATTTTCGAAAAGAGACGATTCTACCATATATTGCAGAATTCGGAGATATCATACATCCGTTTCATTCGGAATTTCTGTAATATGCTGATTTTCAATGCATATTAATACCAAATTTGGAAAGTGATTTTTCCAAAAGGCAAAAAATTCCACATGTCTCCACTTTTTTTTCTCCCCGATATAAAAGATATAAGTTTGAATTATGATCACACAAAATATCAGCTGCCGCCATCTGCCCATTCGTAAGTTATTAATATTTATCTAAACAGTGTTTTTTACTTCATTTCAATAAAACCACCAATAAAGCTTTTAAAACCTTGGTAACACCTCATGATCAGCTTTATTATTATTCTCCTTTAAAAGCATAACTTATAAATTTCTACCAAAGGTTCAAAGAGAAAAAAATAAGAAGAAACCCATTTTACCGCTGTTTTCAAGGAAATAAAGTAAAGCGCCATCTATAAAGGTTTTAGAGCATACACGGTTAGAGAAAAGTACCTAATATTAGGTACTTTTCACTTAAATCGGGGATTCAGTGTGGGAACCCAAAATTAAGTAATTTTTTATTGAAATTAAGTAAAATTCACTTAATATTTAGTTAAATATATTTAATTTTCCAACTATCCAAAAGTTAGGTTAATTTCCCTCAACTTTTGTAAACATGAGATTACTCAACGTTGGGTTCCCACACTTTAATGCCCTTGTTGAGTGGTTTTGCTCTTCATTTTATGACAACAAAGGGAAGAGGGAAGGAGATGCAAGAGAAAAAAAGTACCTAAAATTAGGTACTTTTTTCTAACCGTGTACTAGGTGTCTATGGAGCAGAAGTTCAAAATGTCAAAACAAACAACTTTGTTGAAAAAAGTTTTGCTCTATCTCGTTTCTATCAAAAGATAACACTTATCTAGGTAAGTTTTAATTTATCTAGATAAAAATAAAATTCATGAAAATGAATCTTACAATCACCCGCGATAGGGTGCTGAAGACACCAAAACTGTAGAACGTATACAGAGAGTGCTAGAGGTTTTGTCCAACGAATACAGCGGTCTGCCCCAGTGTGGGCCGTAGGCTTCGTGGGAGGCCGCGGACACGATGGATTTTTACAGAGACCTGAGGTCGCTGAAGGATCAGGGCGACTGGAAGCGATGTCAGGATCGAGTCCAGTGGAAAAGGATACTCCATTCGGCGTAAGCTCATCGGCGAGGATCCCATCAAGTAAGTATCATCAATAATCAAATAAATGTGTCGGTTTTGTTTATTATGCCCTAGACAACGCTAAAAATCCTAATTCGAATAAAAACTAGAAAGAAGTTTAATCCGACAGATGGAAATTATGGTCACTACTCTGAAAAAATGTAGAAACTCGCTCAACATACACTCATACTACTCTCCACATCAAATTGTTGTGAAATCCTTTGCTTGTCCAATTTCATCCGTATATTTCATAAAGTTTTCCCTGAGCCTTGCTGTTATGAGGTAATCCAATAATCTTGTACTTTACATCGTATTCATAAGGAAGTTCATAAAGCAGGAAATAAGCAAATATGCACCTTCATTATACAGCTGTTGCTAAATATAGAGATAAGACATCACCAAAATCCACCGTTCAGAGAGAAACTTTTGTCACGTACTTACTCTGGAGCAGATGCCAATAATGGTTCCGTGAATTCCTCCCCAACCAGTCGATAATGTGCTTCTTGTTAATTACTGAACCATGGATGGCTAATGAACAACATAATAAATTAGGAACATTTAGAACCCGTTCGCGATTCGGGAGTGGGAAATCCACTTTCAACTCAGCTCGTGGTGTGCATTACGTTTTGGAAGAAATTCGCTTGTGCTTGCAGAATGGGTATCAAGGTTAAAAAAAACTTCACTTTTGGATAAGGGTTAGGTGGAGGCAAAGAATAAAAATATGTTTATTCTACAATGAAAATAAAAACTTATACTAATTGGCCATTAATGAAAAACGTGGAATGAGTTAGGTAAAGAATAAATGCTTACAAGGATGTTATCGATCATTCAGTAATTTGCGTTCGATCATTTATTAGTTTGTCAATAACACATTCCAGAAGCTGAATTTCAAAATATGTTGTATGGTGGACTTCTAGTGCGAAGGTTTTTCTACAACTTCCCTAATGGTTCGTTATTAGAATTCAACTAATAACGGAGTTAGAGCGCTAGTTACAGTAACTTAAACTAAGCGATTGGAATTTTGTTATCATTTAGTCTAAGTAACTGAAACTAAAGCTATAACTCCGTTACTAGTGGAATTCAAACAACGAACCATTAGGCAGAGTTGTAGAAAAACCTTCGCACTAGAAGTCCACCATACAACATATTTTGAAATTCAGCTTCTGGAATGTGTTATTGGCAAACTACTAAATGATCGAACTGAATGATCGTTAACATCCTTGAATGCTTACGGTACATTCTTCTCTATATTTACTCTCTTTCAACATACAAGTTATATTTGGTTAGACAATTATTTACAGCTTTTTAGTGGATTTTTTTTAAACTAATTTTATTTGCAAATTATCTAATGCATTCATCTCTTAGACTAGGTGTTCCGTGTTTTCTTAACATTATCATCCTTATTTGCTATGATACATTTTTAGTTATTGAGCTTTGAGATTTTTCCTCTGGTTGAATTGAACCATGTAGGAATTACAATGTTTAAAACTTAAACTAAACTTAACCTAATTTATTCTCTTCTCATAAGCTCTCGACTTATGTGGGAAAATTATAAACTGAGTTTTGGAAGCATTCGGGGAAATTTTCCATTTTTGCATGTAAGTGGAGAAAATATCCAAACTTTTTTGCAATCTAATACAAATGACACGAACGCTGCGCCCTTTGGCGGAAAGGTCATCTGCGAACAATTTTCAGTGGAATGTTTCTTCTTGTCATAAGATGGGTTAGTACTATCTCATTTAGTTCCACCATTTGATTGTAACCAGGGTTTGTAGAAATCAAACAACGATGCAAGAGAGGCAAACACCTCTTCGAATCATTACAAACCACGAAATCAATTACAATGTCTGTAACTTGATTTGTGCAATTGCACAACATGTGAGAGATATAGTTTGAAAAACGTATTGGAGGGTAACGACTTCTTTCGGTGGGGTTTGATCCCACGACCCCAGTACGCTAGACAGGTGCATTCCCTACTAAGCTACGAAGGACCTCCGTTATCCTCCGCAGCTTAGCGGGTACTGATGAAACCAAATACCCAACATCAGGCACGTAGCCGAACTCTCGCAATATTAGTTCGATTTGTACTCACAAGAAATAGTTTTCGTGTATAATTTTGGGAAAATTCGATTGTAATAGGTTGTAGTGCACTTTACATACATAATAAAGCACACATTAGGTTAGGTCACATATACAACTTACGAAATTCGCGAACTGCTATAGTGTTTACAATAGTTGTAGGATCAATATTTATGTTTTCAACTTAAGATTTAAGTTATTTCATAAGTATTCCCATATTAGCTGTTAGATATTAATAGTGGATAATTTCTTTTTAGTTCAGTTTCTTTCTAAATTAATTCCACCTTTCCTAAGGCATGCTTGAATGGTTTTTGTTAGTCTTCAACAATTAGCAGTGTTCCCGGAACCATCAGTCCACTTAATTTTTAATTTTAAGTTATTAAACAATTTGGTCACAATAAAATGAAATAAATGTCATATTTTTGAAGTAGTTAACTGAAAAACATCATCATTTCATTCGTGTGTCCTGGTCCTGGTTACTTAGGTTCTTTTAAAGTTAAGCGAGAGCTAACCCTATGCCTGTACCTATTTCAATAATATTATTTCCATCGAAAAATACGCACACTTTTACTCGTGTGTATCGTAACGATATGTTTGCGCCGATGCCTAATTTTTTAATGTTTTGTTTTTATGTATGTTGATTGCCCTATTCAAATTAATTCAAGAAAAAAATGTTACTTAGGTCCTTTTGAAAAGTTAAGTGAGAATTCGATTCCTGGAAATTCCGGTTTCCAGGAACATGTCCTGCAGAAATGATACTGATCGTGGATTTCGGTAGCTAATCAGCAATATGGGTATTAAACTTCTTGAAATTTCATCAGTAGATTGATTTTTATTGATTTGGGTCCATCAGAAGTGCAGACTTTCGATTGGCCATTCCAGAACAGGTTCATCGAAGAGTCATAGGTGGCCATGAACTTTGTTCAATGGAACATCAACAATATGGGTATCAAAATTCATGAAATTAACTCTTGCTCATGTCCTTCATGATCCTAGGCTCACCAGACCAGTTGACTCCGGAATGGCCATTCTGGAACAGGTTCCCCGGGAGCCGGGGTTGGCCAAAAACATTTCTTATTGGAACCCCAACAATATGTCTGACAACCTTCTTGAAATTGTCTCAAGTGTTTATTTGTGATCTATTTGGGCTCATCAAACAAGTTCACCCCGGATTGCCAATTTCGAAATAGGTTCCCTGAGGAGTCAAGAGTGTTCATAAACATTTTCAGAGCCGTATTTTGTTTTAAATCAATTTTTCTAGCAATGTGAGTGCAAAATCAATGCAAGGACCACTCATTGACGGGTGATCAGCAGGAGGCCCACCATAAGATTCCGGATACTCGGAAATATGATCCATTCCAGAAATTCTTCTAGACAGATGTGACTTTTCGTTTGTTTTAACATTGTCACATCAAAACCAATACATTCACTACCCTTCGATCCTAGGTGGCCTCTATCTGATACTACGAAAGTTTGTTCTAGTAATTTCTTTTTTTATAAACAATCCGTTGTAAAGTAATGTTCAGAGCCACTAATTAACTCCAGGTGGACACTAAGTTATCCTTGGGAAGCTTCGGATCATCCGGAGGAGTGGTTAATTCTTGAAATTCGTCATTTGTATTGAGAGCATAATTAATGCAAGGGCCTCCTGGTGGTCCCCAAATGGTGCTCCAGAAGTGCAGGGACATCCAGAGCACTGGTCAATTATTGCAGTTCGTTCTAGAAACTTTCGAAAATCGTTTGTAATAGCAGTATAGAAGCAGAGTCTTCCTTCCTTCGGTAAAATACTGCAATTTACTACATTGATAAAAAGAAAACATCGTCGAAGATAAATCGATCAATTACGTCCCTATGATTCTAAGCGCGATATTGCGAATATCATTCATTGATCCCGAGAAGTCCCCCTGAAATACCGGAATTCCCGAGGCAATCATCACTTCTTACGTTTTGTTTTCAACAGTTGCGTAATCGTGGACAATTTTTTTTGTAGCAAAGTAAAAAAAATAATGAGAAGAGATCCGAATATTCGTCTTATAAAATTATCTTCATTAATCTTTTTTTAAATATTGTGAGCGCAAAATCAATGCAAGGACCACTTATTGATTCCGGGTAGCCACCACCTTCGGAAGTTCCGGAACATCCGGAAAAGCGTTCATTTTTAGATTTTTTTTCTATAGCAATATGAATCCACTGATAATCTATATGAAAAAAAAATCTGTAACTAGATGCGCTCCATCAGTAGATGAATAAACTGGCTAGTCTTATCAGCTTCGTCGTACCAGTTTCAAAATCTACCTGTCTCTCCGTGAAGGCCAATTAACGATATATTAGATGTTTAGCCTGAAGATTATCCTTTATGAATTTCGGGAGTACAACTTGCAGAATCACCATCTGTTTATTGATTTCAAAGTAGCGTACGGTTCAGTGAAAAGAAATTAGCTGTGGCAGATAATGTCTGAACATGGTTCTCCGGCGAAGCTGATTACGATGATACGTGCAACGCTTGATGGCTCGAAATTAAGTATACGGGTTGCAGACGACGTATCAACCGCGTTTGTGACCGTGGAGAGATTGAAGCAGAGTGATGCGCTTTCAAATTTATTGTAAATATTGCACTCGAGGGGGTGATTAGGAGATCTGGCGTGCAGGAGAGTGGCACTATCATCACATGCTCCTGATCTTTGCGGACGACATTGACTACATTGGTAACGATCGCAGGGCAGTAGTGGAGGCTTTTGCTGTAATGAAGATGGAGCCGGAAAGGATAGGCTAACCATCGACTCTACCAAGACGGAGTACATGGTTGCGGGTAAAGATAAAGGTAGACCTATTGGTGTTAGTGCTGAGGTAGTGCTTTATGGGGAAGTTGTTGAAGAAGTTGTTTATGTTTGAACACTTGTGACGTTTCCTGTGAAGTGAATAGACGTATTTCTGCTAATTTGCTCTGATTCGTAAGGATGTGAAAAGAGGCGAACCGGAAAGCTTTTGGGGTTTTCGAGCGAAAAGTGCTATGTACAATTCTCGATGGGAAACTAGAAAAAGATGTGTGGCGCAGACGCATGAATCACGAGCTGTATCAAGTGTATAAAGAAGAAAATATTGTGAATCGTATAAACTCCAGTGGGGCTGATCACTTAGTGCAAATGTCGAAAGAAAGAATAGCAAAAACAATGTTCACCAGAGATCGTGGAAGGCCACGAACACACTGGCTGCTGCACGCGGTGGAATCGGACCTGGGAACCCTAAACGTTTAGGAAAATTGGAGGAACATCACCCAATATTTACAATTATGGAGCTCTTCAATACGTCAATAATAGGTTATTTAGAGCTTCTAGTGGACTGTCTTCACTAGTCATAAGACGATTTCGTACTATCCCATTTTATTCCACCACTTGAAGTGAAAGAACCATTTATTGAAAGTCGCAGCATTATTGGATGTATTTGAACGATTGACCACTCCGCAGTCGCAGCTTTCTAGGGCGAGTTTCTACAATTGATTACCTTTTCGGCTATTCTGGAGCACCATTTAGTGGCCTCCCGGGGTCAACGTTTGATTCTTGCAATGATATTGCTCTCATTTTGATGCATAAATCGTTTTGTGAAATAGTACGGTTTACGAGGATGAATTTAAAAATTGACCCTTTTGTCTGAATGTTCCGGAGCTCCCGGAGGACCGTTTAGCGGAGTTTTGCTCTCACATTCATAACAAACCACTGTATTCTAGGACGATTTTCAAGAATTTGTCTTTATTCCGGGTGTTCCGGTTCAGTGCCATTTGATGACCAATCGTGGTGAATGCGTTGTTCATGCAATGATTTTACTCTCACAATGCTACAACAAGTAATAGTTTCTAGGACGGATTTCCAGAATTGGCATTACGCCAATAATAGATTTATAAAAAATTAACACCTTACGGGAAACCTTTCCTGGAATGGAAACTATAAAGTCAGCACGTCTGGTGGCCCTAAAACAATCAGAAACAAACTGCTGAGGCAATTTCAAGAAGTTTCAAGAAGTTTGATTTGAAAAATATTTATAACTATTCTTGGCCCCACTGGAAACCTGTTCTGGAATGGCCACTCAACTTTTCACAAATCTGTTGGACCCAACTTGGTCACCCAAGATAATAAACAACAGCCTGCTGTGAAAGTTTCAAGAATTTTGACACCCATATTGTTGCGGTTCCAATGAAAAATGTTTTTGGCCAACCTTGTCAACAACCACCCCCCCCCCCCTCCGGAAAACTTGCTCCAGAATAACCACTCCGGAGTCAACTTGTCTGGTGAACCCAGAAGCATCAAGAACACACGCTAGAAATAATTTCAAGAAGTTTAATACCCGTATTGTTGATGTTCCCTTGAAAAGTGTTCATGGTCACCTATGACCCTTCGAGGAACCTGTTCTGGAATGGTCAATTAAAAATGTGAACGTCTGATGAACCCAAATCATTGAAAATCAACCTGCTGATGAAATATCAAGAAGTTTGATACCCATATTACTGATTACCTATCGAAATCCACGATCAGCATCATTTATGCAAGACATGTCCTTAGAAATCTGGATTTCCCGGTAATCCGAGGGAACGGGCCAGTCCATTCCTAAAACAGCACGATAACGGACAAAATTCTGAATCGAATGAGTCCAAAATGGTTGAAAACGGTTAAAAATTGCCTGAGATATAGGCTTTTAGTTTCGTGGGTACCCGGGTACCCTGCCAGCCATTTAAAGGGTAAAAAATGTCGGAACCCCTCCCTCCACCCCTCCTTAATCAAAATTTCAGTTAACCAATACAATCCATTTTGGACGTCATTATTTTGGACATGACAGAGTTTCAACCTCCTACTATGAAAATTCATTTAGATATCGCGAATTAAATTCCAAAAAGGTACCCGGGTACCCAGCTGGCCACACGCACACCCTTGTGTGTGTAAATATAATGATATTCATAGTGCAAATGTGATGTTCCTTATGTGTGAATTAAAAAAGGATACATTTAAGCTAGAAATTGAGTGGAAAAAAGTGTCTTGAAAACAGATGCATCTGCTAGTAACAATTGAGTAGTGCATCAAATGAACAGTTCAGAGGTAAGAAAAAAATGTGTTTCATAATTTTGTTTTTTATATATTTTGAGTTTTGTGGACTAAAACATTACTTATCGTTTTGACTCGAAGTCCGGACACCTAAGCACTGCTAAATTTTCAGTTCAATATTTCAAACGGAATTAAGTACTTTACACTGAGTGATAACACACCCTGTCAAGATTAACTTATCAAATTTGCTGTAGTGTAGTGAAAATGACATTTTGTATGCACGAAATAGCTAATATAATCGAAAACATTGAACATCGCTTGCTTCGAAATCCGGACACAGTATAAGGGATGCTTCAAATACCGGACAATTATGCTTCGAATTTCCGGACACTTCAAGTTTGGCTATATTGATTCTCAAATAGCCAATTTAATCCGTTCAAAGACAACTAGGATATAGCATTCATATTTCTCGATTAATATAAATCCGTAAAGTAAGGTTTCTATACACATTTGTATGAAAATCTGGCATCCCCCGGTTGTGTGTACCATCCGAAGTTTCTGCTCCGAGATTGACCAGGACTACCAAAAAACAGCATTTGAAACCAAGCGGGAGCATTTAACTGCAATATACAACATTGGGAATCTAATAATTTCATACAATCTACCCCCTTTCAAGGTAGCACGCCTCTTTGACATTTGACGTGTCTGTGGGTAATGAAATATTTTCTTCAATCTCAATCCTCTAAAATTCAATGTGGGGTAGCTGCAATTAGTGGTATTTATGTGTCTTTTGAAATCCGTTTTTTTAGAAATCAAGGATTGAAAGGAGCTATTGAAATAATGAATTCATGCGGATTGATAAATTCGGACGTGTCCGAGAAATGTTGAGTTTTTTTTTATTTGACGGGAGTCATTCACAATGTGTTTTTTTTATACAATTCTGTTAAAAAAGCTAGTTTTACGAACTTGTTTTTTTTCTACAAAAATGTGAATGGTTAAAAAAATACATTTGAAGACAACCTTTCACTAGAAACTGAAGGCAAGTTTTGCTACTTGTGTACAATTAATAAAGTGATACCATTTACAATATGTGTTTAAGAAAATATCGAAGCTGAGAGCAAGCAATGTTCCTTTTGGGGTGTAGCAACTAAAATCTAATGAAATTGTAATTTTGATTGCTTATTACAAATCATTTGATTTCAATTAACTTAACTGATAAACAGTTATTTAACATCATTTCAGCATGTCCGGTAATCGAAGCAATTGTAAAAACTTGCCTCGAAGTCCGGACAGAAAATGTAATAAAAATTATAAAGCTATAAGTTCTCAAGCAATTACTCTAATTCATGACAAAGAGTCCTATCATATTATGTCAATAAATTACTAATACCCCTTGCAAACGATTGAATATAGAAAATATGAGCTTAGTTTCCCTAATGTTGAGTCTTATACTGCATTCAAGAAAAACGAAATTCACCGTTGATTATACATGCTTTCAACTTTTACCTCTAATTTTCAAGTTTTTACCACAGATCACGGATTACTTACATTTGTTAAAATGGTTTCAAGTCCAAGAATCGTTCCCTGCATTGATAACCCAAGAAATACTTGTTGAGATGGTAAAAAAGTCGAATAACAATTGAAGCGTCCGCCAATTCGAAGCAAAACGGTATACAGAATTTTAAATAATGTCCCAAACATTTAAGAATGTGTTCATTATTGCTTACATTCGAAATTGAAATTGAATTGATTTTCAATTTGGACCGTCTAAAGGTTGAGATTAATATACGGGCTGTTATTATTATGGGAGCATTTACCCTATTTTGCAAAAAATGGTTCTGGATTAATTCGTGTACCACGGCCACATTGTCAGCTACAGGCAAATCCTGACCCAACGAATACCTTCCCCAATATCCAACTCCGTGGTACTTATGAGGGTGTCGCTGAGTCGGGGGCCTCTCGTTAAGTAAGTACTACATCAACACTTCCTTCCCCTCCCAAGTTACGGTGAAGATGGGCGTGGCCAGGGGTAGTAATCCTCATGCTTTTGTGATTTCTATCCTAGATTGAAATCAAGGATCACACCCACCTTGATTTCTGATGGCAATCCGAATAAGAATTTCAAAAGAAAAACATGAGTATCACTAGTGTCCAATCTACGAAGTACACCGTAACTATGCTATGCTATGCTATGTAAGTAAGGAATTGAATACGAAAACTCACTTTAGTATTGTAGATGTCTTTATGGTGTTATAAATCTGTACAAAATTGTGTGCAACAGTGGTAATCAATTTTGATTCTTAATCGTTGGCGTTTTATGATTCGTTGCACGCTGGGCAAATAAATAATTTGTTCATAATGTCCCTTATCCAAATTCCTTGCGTATTAATGAAACAATATACCCATGAATGAATAATATGGCTAATGGTTTCGAAATTGTTTCTTCTGCGCGTGGGGTGTCCCACGTGCTATTCTCACCCACACAGTAAATCCGAAGTCGCATTCGCGTGTAATTTTAGCGTTCAAATTGAAATACAGCGAAACAATCAATTTTAATTATGCCATCACATTGTAGCTGGCAGGGCCGCTAATAGTTGGTCCGCTTCATGCCGAATGGAAAGCTTTCCAAACCGTGTTCTTTTGTGTGCTTTTGTTTATTTGGCGTGAGCGAGCGTGGGATTGGCTTGTTTGCAGAGTCCGTAGTAGCAGCAGTTATTATTATTATTGCCTGGAATGGATCGGTAGTACCAATGCCGAACCAATACACCATACAGCATGGGTGTGGGAGGGGCTGATCATTTTACACTGCTATAATAACAAACTGAGCCGATGAATGCATATATCCGGATATGCACCATCCGGAAGAATTCACAGTTTATGCAATCGAGCCAAGTGTATCTCAGATAAACAGATGTTACTCTTATTCGGCTGTCGTCATACTTAAATGATTAGCTGCTAAACATCAAAAGTTTAAACCAAAATTCTGGATTTTTCTAAATATCTTTTGTACCTTTCGTGGACAACAACCCTTGAAAATTTGAATGTTTTTTTTTCTAAAATATAAGAAGTTTATATTTTTTTATTAAGAATCAGCCAGCAGTGTATATGCCAAGTGTTTATACCGAATTATGTGAATTGTTGGTTGAGTATAAATGTAGATAATTACTGGCAGCCACATGAATGAATAAGCGGTTGGGAGATGTTTCAAGTTAGGATCTAGAACAATAAAAACATTTTCCTGTTAATTTGTCTTTGGCGTGGCCAGATCATTTTGATGTTTCGACTCTGTTATGGTTGCATTGATATGTCCCTCCAGCGCTGGGTCGTTGGGTACTGTGTCACTCATCGTCAATGAATTGAAAACATCGTGTCACACTTAATATCTATTGATTGATGAAACTTCGTAGGAAGCTTTCACTATATTGAATTTCAGTTTTTGTTTTATTTGTTCTGTTGTATCCTTTCAATTATTAAAGGATAGGGGAAGAGGTTTGGTTGTGGGCACCGTTCGGTAATGTGCACCCCTACGTAACTTTTGACAGATAACAGATCTTGTCATTCTGACAACCGTCATTTGTTTGCTACAGTAACATGATGTTTTGTGCTCAACATGAAACCAAATGTACATATCTACTTTGAACTGAGAACAAATCATTATTTTGAGGTTCCATAACGATTGTCATCATAATTATAACGCTAAATTCTTTTTCATAACTTTCCAAAAAGGCTGCGAAATTCGGTTGTGGGCATCCTCATTTTATTGACAAATCAATCAATATAGCTGTAATGGTCCTCTAAATTATTTTCTATTATGTTTATTTTAACTTATTTTTTATTACGAGAATATATGAATTTTGGGGGAAACGAAGTTTGTTGGGTCTGCTAGTTAGTTAATATAACTAAATTCTGCTTCCCAGTTCATAACAAATGTATTGAACTGCTGTTCTGTTACATGAAGCAACTCCATCCGAAGGAAGTTTGAGGAAAATAGTCGATTCCAGCGTTTAATTTGGGATTTTGTTCAAGGGGTCCATTATACGCACGGGATCCATTACCAGCACTCACTCTCTATATAGTGTCGTGTAGGATGCTGAAGTGGAGGCGATAGAGGTGCTTCTCCATGCAACATGTATGTAAATCATGTATGTATATCGTCTCCAATTTTGCATCTTGTATTGCACTATGTACGATTTTATGTTGACTGGGAAGTGACCGTGTGCCGCTTAAAGCGCACAAGCCCAACATGAGTGCCAACCAGCACATCAGGATTAATACCAGTGAGATCCTTATTACGGTATACTCGTCACGGCAAACGACACACACGCGTGCGAAAGTAATGTAAAATAAACGTAAATTAACAGAATATGTCTGGCTGAGGGATCTTATTTAATCTCAAATAGAGATAAAATAAGGGTGGCTGATTGACATTAGCTTTCCAATTACTATCAATGTGGTTGAACAGCCGTGAGTATTACTTTATTTTCAGTTTTAATCCCGTTTCCTTTTAACTTTCCTTACGTTGAAAAAATGATGACGCGGACGCCTAATCCGATATTTAAATGAATAATCGCTCACTTTGAACGATTGATTGTTGATTCTCGCGAAGAATGAACAATTGAACAAATTAAGGAAATGCTAATACTGTTATGCAGAGGTATTCTAGGTTTCTAGTAGCAACGATAACCACACACTAACATTTCCTCCCTTCCCCAACTGACTGTAAGGACTTGGCCGGCGCCGTTATTGATCAACATTTGCTAGCTGCTGATGGTAAATCCCAACCACCCATTCACTTGGATCGTAGTGCAATTTGCACCAATTCTGATCAATCACGGAGTAGCAACCATTGATATGTACAGTCAGTCTAAGCAAAGCTAAGCTAAGCGCTGACCGATTTGCTTGCAATAAGTCGCGTTCTACGGGGAATCCTGTCCCATTGTTCTCTATTGAAAATTGGTCAGATCGGACTATGAAATCAAACATTGATGCCCAAAATATTTTTTTTTAAATGAATGAGAAAGGCATTATTGTTGCTAGGGTGATTAATCCGAGTTTTTTTATACTGTGATGCATATAAATGAATGCAATAAACGTAAATCAACGGAAAACATTAAATCCATTTACCTGAAGTGCAATTTTAGACCTGTCTTATGTGATTGATTTCAATATCCTCCCTAATGCACGAGAAAGGCGCCACTGCTAGGTGGATTGATTTAAGTTTTTATTGCTTCTTGGTATCAGAATAAATAAATTGTTCCTTTTCTTTGATTTTATGTGGTTTTCATTCATTCTTCTTTATTTTTAGCGAAGTTTTCAAGGGTGCCCAAAACCGAACCACAAAATTGAAATGTCCAAACAAGTCAAATTTGCGAAATTGTCAATAAAATTTTCCAATCGACGAAATCAATATAATTTCTTCGCTATTAGTAGGGTCATTCGTCTGGCTTTCCATTGGTATACCAATATCGGCATAAGATCTACTAGGGCCAAAGTTATATACAAAAGACAAAAGGGTGTCCACAGCGCATAGCTGAGAGCCTGGAAAAGGTTTCTTTTGAAGTTTTTTTTTTTGACATACCGAACCTAATGTTTTTTCACCCTACATACTTTTAATATCGTCTGTTTATTTTAGTTCGCTTAATTTTAAGTTGCTTTGCTTTGTTATATTAAAAACTTGTTTGTTGTCTGCGGAGGGACCTTAGTTGCATCTGAGGAATTCTGGCATCAGTCCCTCCCTTTGCCAGTTGCTTCCTAGAGCTAACATTATCACTGACAAGTGAAGAACTGAAGATCCTTTCAACATTCAAACAACTGAAGACATTGTTTTTCGGGCGTTTTCCTCCGATTCTTTTCCTACAATTCTACAGACGTCTCACTACTCACTTATCACTTGTAATTTTCACAGTGAGAAGTGGGAAATAAGTAGTGAGAAGTGAGACGTCTCACTTTTCACAACTTATTTCTCCCTTTTCATATGACTTACTCAACCAAATATCCTATATAGCCTTTCGGCCAAATGACCCTTTCGGCCAAATGACCCTTTCGGCCAAATTACTCTTTCGGCCAAATGACCCTTTTTTTTCTTGAGCAAGGGTAAACGGAAATCTGCATCCAGACACCTGAGGAGGTTAACTCAGGTAGTATGGGGATGGGTATGTCATGTAACTCTTAACCGACCCACTAAAACCAAAATCCTTTCGCCAGTCCGAACCCCCGGCCCACAATTAAGCAATACATCAGGGGGGACTATTGAGAACGCTCACGCCTATGCTAACGCACTTGACGTTACGTACACACAACATCGACTTCAAGGGTGGTAACCTTACCACCCGTCGATCGCAAGCTATGTTAGTAACCTAACGGTCCGTATCATAATCTCACGTTGGAGACGAGCACCCCGACAACAACCACCGCGCATGAACCGCAATGACCTTTATATCTACATACGGAGGTCCCCGCAGCCCACCCGCGACATGTTGGTTGTCGGGTGAGCAAAGTGTTCACTGCATCACAGGTGCCATTACTGCATTCGTTGGTTTTGTTCAAGACGCCACCACCGCTGTAGTTTCGACATAATCTGTTGAGATGCTGTGTTCACCGCATTCCATATAAATTCTACCGGCACATCCTCTCGACGAGGTTGTCCGGGGTTGTATCCATACCGCTATCAAGCAGCATGGCATTGCGTTCTATCTCGAATCGCGGGCATGCGAACATCACATGCTCTGCCGACTCTACCTCACCTACACATTCTGAACACTCCGCAGAATCTGCGAAGCCAAACCTGTGTAAGAATTTTTTAAAGCAACCATGTTCATACAACACCTGTGTTAGGTAGAAGGTGACCTGACCGTATTTTCTATCAACCCAGTTGAACACATCCGGAATCAGTGTGTGGGTCCAATGACCTTTGGATGCGGTGTCCTATGCTCTTTTCCATTTGGCTGCTCTCTTGACACGTTGCACTTGCACCGAGTCCCTTCCGTTGTAGCACATCTTCCTCTAGAAGTATGTCTATCGGCATAATTCCAGCTATAACGCACACCGCCTCATATGATATGGTGCGATATGCGCTCGCGACACGTAGGCACATCAGCCGGTGTACTCTGATCAGTTTCTTTACATTGTACTCGGCATTTAGTGCTACGGCCCATGCCGGTACGCCATAGCGGATGATAGACAATGCTACACCCGCTATCAACCTACGCACTTGACTATGCACCGCCGATCTGTTGGACATCATTCGTGTTAAAGATTTTATCGCCAATGAAGCCCGCTGACATGCATAATCGACGTGGCTCGTAAAATTGAGCTTACCGTTAATCATCACGCCCAGATGCTTAAGAGACCTCACGGAGTTAACTGTGCAGGTCCCTACTCTTATCCTCGCTTGCTGCAACCCATGGCGGTTATGCACCACCACGACTTCCGTCTTGTGATGTGCAAGGGACAACTGCCTCGAGTTGAGCCATTCCTCCACTCTGCCAATCGCGTATGAAGCCTTCAGTTCGACTTCGTCGAGAGTGTCTCCTGTTACCTCTAGCATTACGTCATCCGCGAAGCCTTCTATTTTCACACCGGCCGGGAGACTTAAGCGTAATACTCCGTCGTACATAATATTCCACAGAACCGGTCCGAGGATCGATCCCTGGGGAACACACGCAGACACTACGATCGACTTTTGACCAGCATCTGTGTCGTATATCAGAACCCTATTCTGAAAATAACTTTTCAGTATCCTGCACAGGTAATCCGGAACTCTCAATCGGTGCAGGGAGTCAGCAATAGCTGCCCAGCTAGCATTGTTAAACGCATTTTTTTACAACAAGTGTAATTATTGCGCAGTACCTAATACCTTGCCTGTTCAAACCTCTCGCTATCTTGGCCGTATCCGTTACCGATCGAATTGCTTCGATGGTAGAACGGCCCTTACGGAAACCATACTAGTTGCTGGATAGACCACCAGCACACTCTGTATAAGCCGACAATCTATTCAGGATGACCCTCTCTAGCAGCTTTCCTGCTGTGTCGAGTAGGCAAATTGGTCTGTATGCCGAAGGGTCCCCCGGCTGTTTGCCGGGCTTCGGTAATAGCAATAATTTCTGCCGTTTCCATCGATCTGGGAAGTTTCCTTCGTCCATGCATCTCTGGAGGCAGCTCCTGAACATATCTGAATCAGCAAGAATAGCTGAAAATAGAATAGAAATTGCAGCTACGATAAGCTCTTCGTTAGTCACTAGCGGTATCACGTCGACTGACTCGTACGGGGTAACGAGCCGGTTCGATGATTCATGCCTCGGAATCAACCCTTCGACTATTTTGGCCAACAACTCCAAAGAGTTCTCAGGTGGCGTGCTGTTAGTCCTAGCCATCACCATCCTGTATGCATCTCCCCATGGATTGTCGTTTGCCATCCTGCACAGCTGCTTAAAGAAGGCTCTCTTACTACATTTGATCTCGTAGTTCAGAGCTCTGCTCGCTGTCTGGAACACCCGGCGTCTCTCGACCTTTTCAGCGTCTATTCTGGCACGTCGCAGCCTTCTCTTTGCTCGAAAACAAGTTCTACGAAGGTCTGCAATTTTGGCAAATGACCCTTTCGGCCTAATGAACTGTGCGGCCAAACAACTTTCGGCCTTGTGGCCTTCGGGCAAATGGCATTCGGCCAAACGGCCCTTCCCCGATGCCAGTAGAGGGGTCGGAATCTTCTTCGCTGCTGCAGTGGAGTCGTTCTGGGAAACTTTCTTCGGTTCATTTTTGCTGATTCCTTGGTGTCCGCCGGAGTAAACGCAAAGTCCGACGCAATTCACGTGAAGGAATAATAATTATTATCAATAAACTGTCAAACTTCTTTGTCGCATCTACTCTGACTTCCTTCATAGAATGACTACCAAACGTCGTTGACAGTCCAGCTTTCACGATGTGAATTTCTGTAATGAGTCACCGGGGGTTTAGACAGACTTAGTGGCGGGTGATGGTTGCAGCGGTACACTATCAGCCAGGATTGTGCTGAATCATTCTCATACGATAGTTATTGGAAATATCATTTGGTAACTTCTCAGGTGTGAAAAGAAGGCGAGTTGTCATCGGCGATAACTTTTCAAAATTTGAAATCGATTGATAATAAACCAAAAAAATGTAGAAGGTTGTATTACAGACACGACCGCTAATTGAACGTATATTTACGTATAGTTCGATAGTGGATGCGAAATCCAATTATTTTGTCCATGTTCATTGCGGATGGATGTAGCCGAAATGTAGGCAATTTACTGTAAAAGTGAAATTTGAACCGTATCTATCAAAATTGTTTTTTTTTTTAATAATCAAATGCATTGTTTACAATAGTTGTATAAAATCTTAGTAACTCGCAATAGACACAGTATGAAAACGCCGAATAAACACTTTTCCACACTATTCAGTCCCAATTTCCACGGTGAAAAATTGGGAAAACTGAACACTTAACGGAATACGCGCACTCGTGTTGCAAGATTCACTACGGAACTGACGACTGTTAGTTTCGTTCGATGCTTTGTTGCCAAGTTCTGAAAATATCTTTTTACAGATTATGGTGATAAAGTAGAAGGCTCGCGAAGTTGGACCATTGATCAATGTAGGAAAAAGGATGAAAGAAGGGAGTTGTTTATGGACGTGGCAAAAGTATATGATTCGAATTGTCATTCGGATGGGAGAAACTTTCAGTTTCAGTTGAATTCGGTTCGTCGGGAAGTATACCACGAAAGTAGTCGGTCGAGTTGTTACTTGACGGTGAGGTTACGTACCTCGTAAAGGAAGTGTAGTTTCGGATGGTGATCTGAAAAGCCATTGTTGGCAGGTTAAGTTTATTATATGCGATAACAATGCGGGTTTAAAGTGTAGGAGGAAAGAAATGCAAATTAAGTGATGTGGTTCAACTTATAGCGAGAAACGTGTAAATAGAAATAATATAAGGTGCTTTAAAAAAATATGTATATAGATAAAGTGTAAATAAAAAAATATGGTGCATGAAATCGTTAGCATGAAAAAAATTTAAGCATGTGCATGATAAATAGAGAGAGAAGCAAAAAGAAGAAAACGAAGATTAGCAAAAAAAAGTTAATTAAAAAAAGTTGGATACGATGGTTAGAGACGGTAGATCTGCAGGCGAAGCAATGTAAGTAGATTTTTTTGTACAATATGAAGAAACAATTTTGAATTATAGGAAAAAATATTTCCTTCGTAAATATTTTTGGATTAGGAGGGGGTAATGTAACAAGGTTACAAGAAGGGATTGTTTAAAATAAGAAAAAAATGGTTGGACTTTCCACTCCTCGGGTTAGAAGAGAGCCGAAAATCCAAAACTTGCAAATAGGGGTAAGATTTGAATTTTAGAATTTTTATCGACCGCAGCGCTATGGTTTAATAGGCGAGGTGGCGAGAATTTGAAGCATCCATTTTTAACGGATCGCGAAGCAGATCACATCGTTCCGCTCCAGAATTGGACAGTATGGCCAATGGTCTAGAAAAAAAGATGATTTGCTAAATTTTGAAGTAGATGTATGTGTGGGAATCTCGCGGTTACGCAATGGCCAAGGTAAAGGTCATCTTTTTTTAGTCCGAGTATCGTTCTTTCTCGAGTCGATCGGCATAGTGAACGGACGTAGGTCCCGAAGATAGTGGAAGCAAAATTGTACTAGTTGCTAGCCAATCGCAAGTTAATTTGTTAGTAGTATAAAAAGCAAAAGCTTCCAATATTATAAATCGGGACCGCTTTGCGATTTGGGCGTAACTTATTTTGTAAACAAACATTGGAAGGCGAATTCCTGCTAGAACAAGCATTTCATGAGGAAACCACGGTATGGATCCGATAGATTAAGCTTTCCTCTACCAGATAAGGGAATTAGTTTAGGATGAAAACGCTTGCATTCTCCGGAATTCATGAATCAATGTTTGTTTACAAAATAAGTTACTCCCAAACCGCAAATCAGTCCCGAAATGTTAATTTATATTGTATCCCATAGTTCTCGAGAGTTTTCCAAGTTGTTGAGGACGTGATAAAAGGCCCAAGTGCGCCTATTTATTTGTACTAGAAATGTGAGTTTTTGTAAGAGAGTTACCCGGGCAGAAGCAATGAACAGAAAAACAAATCATGATATGGACTTGATTGATATAAGAGAGAAAAGAACAGGCAACAATATCAAAAATTTGCACCGAAATTTCTTTTAAATATCAAGATATGCTATGGATAAGAACAAACTAATGGCACATGATATTGATCACTTATTACAAATAGCATAACATGATATCCTCATGATATTTTGGTGCAAAATATTGATATTGTCGTTTGATCTTTTATCTCTTATATCAATCATGTCCATATCTCTTTTTGCTATCTTATCAAAATTTGATATTATTGAGCTATTTTCGTCTACTCGGGTAGTGTTTCCTATTTTAATGTTCAATGTCTGTAGATTAACGAAAGGTCAAGTGTATTTGCCTACGAATCGGAATTCGGTGATTGAAATTGCTCGAGGTCAAGGTAAATGTTCGACACAAATATTCTAGTCCATGGAACCGAAATTTTAATGTTGTGTGTTATCGCTTGAAGGACCAAATATCCTTCAAGCGAGGGTGTTTCGTCTGTGTATGTGTAGGGGGTTACGCACGTCGCGTGGCCTCTGGGAAGGTTCGAAGACTCGTCCGCTTGTAGCTGGTCTCTCGGCGGGTTAGTGACGGGCCATCGGAAGTGACCACTACTTCCGGGGTGTCAGCCGGTCATCAATAGCCGGCCACACTCCATTGTTGGCCTCGAAGCAGCACCCACGAGTGGAAGAAGCGGGCCCGCCAACGAACTACTCTGGTGTGCACGTGTCGTAACCCGAGACACCCACCACTGACAGCATCGCATCGAGCAGCAGGTATCCTTTAGCGAAGCATCACGAACAGGTCAGATATCTTTATTTTTTTTGTATTGCAAAATATTTAAATCCTTGATTTAAATCCTGGGTCGCTCCCCATAGGCTAGATTAATAAAAAAGGGATCGATCGAGCCACAATCGAGAGTTGAATTCCATTATTTTGAAGGGTCGGTAAAGAAGAGCCGACCTTGTAGCTTAAGCTTGAAATTAAAAATACATTTTAATTCCGCCGCTCGAACTGTTGAACGATGAGAGAAAAGCGATAATCGAGTTTTTGTTTTTTATTTGCATGCGTTATTTTGATTCCCCGTTGACCATCCCGTCTAACGATAGAGTTTGGAGTAGACCTGTGCGCCGGTCATATAATCGGCGGCGGCGGCGTAGTGGTCACTTTTGCCCCGGCGGCGGCGGCGTCACGGCGGCGCGCCGTTGGCTTTTATCGGCGGCGGCGGCGGCGGCGTGAACCGGCGTGGATGAAAAAATTAATGGCAAAAAGAAAACATTTTTTATGCGGATTTTTGAATTCACGTGGTTATCATTCACACCGTACGAATCGTCCGTATAAAAATCGACTTCAGTGGATTAAAATTGTAATATTCTATGTTTGTCGATCATCAAACAGTACATTTCATAGTAAATTACCAGCTACACTAATAAGTACCTGATCTCAAAATGTTATTTTAATTAGAATTATTTTATTATTCTCTGATTTTGATGAATCAAAATTTAACAATTTTACAACTTTTCGTAACCCTTGAGCAGAACTAGACTTTGGTGTCATAAGACTGATTTGTTAATATTTTTTTTCAAAAGTTTCCCAATTCAGGATTTTGATAAACTCCAGTTGATTTACTTCTCTTCTTCTTCTTCTTCTTTAATGGCATTACATCCCCACACTGGGACAGAGCCGCCTCGCAGTTTAGTGTTTATTAAGCACTTCCACAGTTATTAACTGCGAGGTTTCTAAGCCAAGTTACCATTTTTGCATTCGTATATCATGTGGCTAGCACGATGATACTTTTATGCCCAGGGAAGTCGAGACAATTTCCAATCCGAAAATTGCCTAGGCCGGCACCGGGAATCGAACCCAGCCACCCTCAGCATGGTCTTGCTTTGTAGCCGCGCGTCTAACCGCACGGCTAAGGAGGGCCCCTTTTATTTACTTCTCAATATATCTTAATTTGAAAAAAATTCTAACTACTATTCTTTGAGTTACTTATACAATTGGGTAATGTTTGAGTGGCTGCATATCTAGTATATTTAGAGAATTTGCAGTGCTACTTCGGTCACCTTGGATCCTGGAAGGGCATTCATGATGGAGCCCTAATGACAACTAATGACAACCACAATGGACAGTTTACTCCCCACCTCGCGTTCTTGTATGCACAAATCCCAATAGATGATCAACATAACTAAAATGAGCTCTGGCTGAGTAAGACTGGGGCATGATGACCAACCAAATTGAATATTTTCTTCAAAAGTTGGTAAAATATGCCAAAAAAGTTCTTGGTGGAGTTCCTGAAGGGACTCGGAGGAAACTACGATTTTTGCCTTTCTCGTACAACTAAGTTGTACCGAAAGGCTATCATTTCACTCCAAATTCGAACTTTTGATAGAAGTCCCGGAGACCCATAGTGTTATATACCATTCGACTCAGCTCGATGAGCTGAACAAATGTCTGTCTGTCCGTGTGTGCGTGTGTGTGTGTGTATGTGTGTGTGTGTGTGTGCACAAAATGCCATAAAAACATTAGCCAAATTTTCACATAGAAATTCTTAACCAATTTTCTTGCAACAAGTTACATCCGACAGAGGCTAAAACGCTGTTGATCACTATTGAATTTCATAATAATTGCGAATTGCAAAAATAGATAATATTAAAATAGTGATGAGACATAGTCACAAAGAACAATAATGTGTTATGAAAATGCCTTGCATCTATGAATGTTTATCCGTGGCTTGCTCTCATAAAGCGTTTCATCGTACTATAAAGATGCTCGTGTTGCACGCATTTAGGCGTAAGTATGCTCTTCGTTCAGTTTCATAGTACTTTGAAATTGTCCGAATGTCAAAATTCGAACATAGGAAATTCGAGAAACTTTTGGCAGCGCCATCTGTCGTTTACTAGTGTAAATTTTCTATCATAACATTAGACGGTGTAACTGTTTTGGTTTTCTTGTACATCATCGAGGTGTAAGCGTAAAGGCTACATTTATTACCTTTTTGCGCGAGAAAGGCACCATCACCGCTAGGTGGATTAATCTGGGTTTTTTTCTAAGTTTCATTAGAAATTCCTTTGTAAAATCCTATAAGAAATTCTGCGGAAGCTCATATAGGCATTTTTTCAAAAACCTTTCTCGTTCTCGTTAGGAAATTTTTTAATAGTAAAACCACAGGTAAAACCGTGGAATACACCCGACTCTTTTTTACACGGGGGATGCGTTCCGTGTAAAAAAAGTTTTCAGTTCAAAATTTGAAAATCCGTGTAAAAAAAGTTTTATGATTTCTCGACGAATCATTCAAAATGGAGCAACTTTGCAAAATTTTTGTATGGGATTTTTTTTACACGGCCGTGTAAAAAAATCCGTGTAAAAACAGAATCGGGTGTATTCTTTCACGATTTCATTCGGCAATTTATAAAGGCAGTCCAAAAATTGTCCATTAAAACAGATGAAATTATCCTTAAACAATTGAAAAATGCTCCTTAAAAAAACTGATCATTTTTCCTTAAATTATTGAACAAATTACCTTGAAATATATAAAATGCCCCGCAAACATTTGAAAAGTGTACCGTAAAAACGAAAAAATGTACCGTAAACAATTGAAAATGCTCCTTAGAAAATTTTGAAAGCGCAGATTTCGGCAATTTCGAGTTCCTCAAGCCGTGGGTGGTTATAATAGATACTCAAGTTACAAGATAAAAATTGTCGCTGTCGTGGCTGCCCGGTACATCTTTTGCTGGCGAGGATAGGGTGCTAAATGTCAATGAAGGAAAAATACATACAATTTGACAGTTCGGTACCCAACATGTTTCGGCCAGCAGAACAAAGGGAACCGAAGCGACAATATTTATCTTGTAACTAAGATATATTTTGTGGTTATGCAGGGAAATTGATGAATAAACCTATTAGCATTATATGCAATGTGATTTTAATGAAATTCGTATCGTCAAGCATAAACGATGTGCAGTTGTATGGGACGTCTGTTTGTCTATGAGCAGTCTGGTGCACAATTTCTTCAACAATGCTTTGAATTGCTTGTAGGCTCAGATTACATTTTGTATAAGTTTATGGAGCATTTCATTTTTTTTTTACGGAGCACTGTTTTTAGTTTAAGGAGCATTTTCTCAGGTTAATGAGCATTTTTTATTGGTTTAAGGAGTATTTCTTCGTTTTAGGGAGCATTTTCCTTAGTTTTCGGAGCATTTTTCTGTTGAGCATTTTTCTGTTACCAAGCAAAACAATCAGCTTCATACTCCAGGGGCTATACAATGGTGCATAAGATTCTACTTTATGACAGCCAATTTCAAGGTACTTTTTCAACTATTTCACAATAATTCTTATATCAATATACTGCGCAATTATCATTAGTTAAATAGCAAATCTTTGTTTTTCTTTTTGCTTCTAAGGAGCATTTTCAATTGTTTACGGTACATTTTTTTCGTTTCTACGGTACACTTTTCAAATGTTTACGGAGCATTTTATATATTCCAAGGTAATTTGTTCAATAATTTGAGGAAAAATGATAAGATTTTTTAAGGAGCATTTTTCAATTGTTTAAGGATAATCATGATTGTTTCATGATGCATTTACCATTTTCCCATTTATTAAGGAATGAAATAGTTTCCGAAAGAATTCCTAAAACGATTTCCGAAGAAATTGCTGAAAAAATCTTCTTTTAAAGGAATTTTCAAAAGAACTTAGTGTAAAATACTTCTTGGCCAACTTGGCCGAACTTGGCCAACTTCACTATTGATCCCACGACTCACTTCCCACAAATCACACCAAGGAAATACAAAACCTTGCTTAATGTAGACTCGTTTATTCCTCATAAGGAACAAAGGTTTGGGCGCGCAGTCCTTGATTATTATATGAATAGGTATTTTATAATTTTGCCTGGTAGCACCGACTTCAAAAATAGTTTACAAGAAAGGAATTCCCGCAGAAAAATCAAAAAGAATCTTTTCAGTAAATTTCGAAAAAAATTCTAGGGAATTCCAAGAAGAATTTCCGAATGGTTCCAAATAGCAATTTCCGAAGAAATTTCTTTGAATTAATTTCCGAAAAGATTCCCGAAAAAAATAAAAAGAAATGGAGAATGTTGTGACGGAATTATTGAGGGAAATGTCCAAGAACTTCTGACCAAAGAATTTGCAAAGGATTACCCGTAAAAATTGCCAAGGGACTTAACTTGCTAAGGAACCCCTAGAGGAATTTCTATAAAATTTTCAACGCTTTTTTCTATGAAAATCCGAAGGAATTCCTAAAATAATCCTCCGTATTAATTTCCGAAGAAATTCCTAAGCACAATGATTCCGAAGGAATCTGTAAATGAATCACTTGTCATAAGACGAGTTTATACAATCCCATTGAATTCCACCACTTAATTGTATCTTGACAGATACGTATTTCGACCTCAACGTTACTGTTGAGGTCGAAATACGTATCTGTCAAGATACAATCAAGTGGTGGAATTCAATGGGATTGTATAAACTCGTCTTATGACAAGTGAAGACATTCCACTAAAAAGCTCGAAATAATTTTCTTATCTGTAAATGAATTTCTGAAGGAATTTTTAGAGGAATTCTAAAATATTTTCCGTCGATGTTTCAAAAGGAATTAGCGAAAGATTTTCGGAAGGTATATCCGAAAGAATTTCTAAGGGAATCAAGGAAAAATTCCTAAGGAATTTTATGAAACAATTCCTAAAGCAATTTCCTAAGAAATTTTCAAAGAATCATTATTATTATCTTTATTAATGAGGTTTTCGGCCCTGGGCCGGTTCACCTCGTGATTTTCAAAGGAATTTCCTAAAGAACGAGCCTTAACGAATTTCCTAAGGTTTTCTTAAACAAAGGAATACGTGGAGGAAATTCTGACGTAATCCCTGGGGTAAATTTTAAGGAATATCCGAAAGAATTTCCGAAGAACTTTCTCGAATTCGTTTAAGGAGGAGTTTTTTTTTGTAACTTTTTGAGGAAATTTCCTAAGGAATTCCTGGACAAATCTTCAAAGGAATCTGTGGTGGAAATTGCGAATAAATTACTGGGAAAAATTCCAAAGGAATTCTAGAAGAAACCTAGGAATTACATCAGAAAAACCAGTAAGCATTTTTTTCTGAAATTCTATTAGGATTTTCTTCGTAATTTCCTTTGAGAATTTCTTCGGAAATTCCATCATAAAATACTTCAAATATACCTTTATCGATTCCTCTGGAAATTCCTTTAGGGAAGTATTTTGCCTTCAAAAAATCTTTTAAAAGTTTCCTTTTGGGAATCTCTTCAAAAGTTTATTTGGAAATTTTTGCACTAAACCCAACACAATTTTTTTTAAAAACGCCTCCAAAAGTTCATTTGGGAACTTCCCCAGAATTTTATTTTTAAAATAATAAAAAAATACCGCCCAGAATTCATTCGGATATTCCTCCAGGGACTTCTTTAAAAGATAATTCGTAAAACCTCCGAGATTTCCTTCGGATATTTCTCCAGATTTTTTTTTCGGAAGATCTTCCAGGAGATCCTTTGAAATTGATTGAAAATGAAGTTGTTTGCGATGTAGTTACTTATTGAATTTTCAAAAAAAAAAAACAAGAATAAACAACATACAAACAAAGACTTTAAGGAAGATGAAGGCATTTTCGAATTCCTGCAGGAAGTTCCGGAAGAACTAGCGAAGAATGTTTTAAAGGAATTGCTGGAAAAAGTTCTAAATAAATTCCTTATGGATATCTAGAACAACTTTTTCCAGCGATTCATGAAATAAATGCGGAAACAGTTTCAAAAGGAAAAATTTCCGAAGAAATTCTCAACAAATTCCGAAGAAATTCTCAAAAGAACGAAAGGAACTTTTAAAGGAATTTTCACAGGAATTGTTAAAGAAACATCCAAAGGAATTCCGCAAGGAGTCTCCGAAGGAGATTGTAGGAATTCGTAGAACAAAATCCGAAAGCATTCCGTAAGCAATTTCCGAAAGAAATTCGTAAAGGATTTTCTGAAGAATATGAAAGAATGCCCTAACAAACTTTAGGAAAAATCCTAAAATAATTTTCTAAGGTTTCTAAGTTTCTAAGGAAACTTTCCGGAGGAATATGGCGGAATTTTCAAATAATTTCTTTATTTATTTCCAAACTAATTTCTGGAGTATTTTTCTAAGAAATTCATAAATGAATGTTTGAACGATACTTCTTCGAATATTCACAGAAGTTCAAGGAATTTCACAATAAGCTCAGCTCAGCAATATTTGTTTTGCTGATGCTCAGCAAGTGGTTTTGTCAGTTTTATTCAAAAATTGATTTCAAAATATAAATTACTTACTCGGGAATCGGAACAAAAAAATCGGTAAAGCATTCACAGTTGGGATTTAATTATTTTGCTAAATCAGTTTGCTTTATAAGCCAACTGTCCTAATAGCACAAATCTTAAAACAAAGAAAACTGATTAAATAAGTTGATTTAAATAAATAAAAAAATAAATATTGTCAAAATAAATAATGTGCAACTTGACTTGAAATTTCTTAAGTTCAATAATTTTCCTGCATCAATGCCATATCCTTTAAGAATGGGGACGCTTTGGGCATGTATCCAGGCCCCACAACAAACCCATTTTGCGAGTCACCGACAAGTTTAGGTTTAGGTGAGGCCAAAGATCAGTTTAACAATTTATGTATTATTATACTAGATAAAGCCTCATTCAAACTCTCAAACTAATCAACCAATCTATTAATTAACCAAGACAATGTATGTCACTACACCGACTTAGAGACACCATCGTTTGAGGTAGATTTGAAATTGAGTTTTGACGAGATCCACCTTAACAACATTTATGAACTTCCATAAGACTAGTCCAGTACTATTCCAATTAATTCTACCATGCTATATTTCTTCACAGATACGTATTTCGACCTCAATTATTAGGCCGTTTTCAGTGTCTCGTGCTTGGCTTGACTCGACTTAAGTTAATTGATTTTTTTTATTGCGATTAGTCACCGGCGTGGCAAAATTATGATCGGCGGCGCGCCGACCCAAAATCGTCGGCGGCGGCGGCGCGAGTAAAACCACCGGCGGCGGCGTGGCGCGGCGGCGCACAGGTCTATTGGAGAGGGTGAGGTGGTACGATTCGCCGGTTCGGTTGTTTTTTTTTTTTGAAGGACTCGCCTCTTGCCTCTTCGCATGCAGGTGAAGCTTTTTGCCTGCTTGGCGCTTAAGCGAAGTGGTTACTCCAACCGATTCGGACGGCGAAGCTAGCCGACCGTTACAAGAGTTAACTGATCGGTTCATACGGTTATAGATCGGCTCTTACTTCCTGACCTTTTTGCGTGACGGTTTCAAATTTGAAATTTTGGTATGAAAAGTATAGGCCGTTTTCACTCAAACGCGAACTGTAAACCATATATTATGATCAGGAATTGCAAGAAAGATGATTTATGTAAGGATATTTATTCCTATCATCACATTGTTCCTTTGCACAGTCGATTAGAAATATTGTAACCTATCATTGATTTAAATCATTTCAGGTTGTGATTTACACAATTGAAAACAGATGCTTTAAATCCAAGTTCAAATCCAGGTTTTAAAGAGTGAGGCCTAGAGGTGACTGTGTGGGTTTTGGTAAGTGGCGTCAGTTTCCAATAGTGTCATTCGTTAGAGTAACAAATTATATGCTTACCTTTACTGAAGAGTTAATGAAAAGATACAAATCAATGATTCAGTATAATTCGCAAATGCTGCAAACGCATCAAAGCAAAGATTGATTGGAAAATAAGGCGCATGCATTCTCCTGTTCCTTGTTTTCTGCATCAATGCAACGAATTGCGATGGAACTTTTGAACTCGGTATAAAAATAAGAAAGAATGTACATTACTTTGTGTGCCGGCCGTTGGGTCCGAAACCAATTGTATCGCAATCGAAATTGTTTGTTTGCAGTTTGTTTGAAATCAAGTTCGTATTCAATAGGAAAGTTTTCAAATCATTACATTTTTCTAGGAAATAGACGATGTTGCTTCTGTATACCTACAACAAGAAGGCTTGCTATACACATTCGTGCGAGCTGAACACGTGTTGCCCTATTTTACCATGAATTTTAAATTCATTATGCCAGAAGCTATCGAACAATAACAAAAACAAAACGAGCTTTTTGGTAATAGATTCCCAACGAATAACTTGAGGGGCATCCCACAACTGGATTGAACGAAGTAATCATTTAAGTATTTTGAATTTGTTTCGCCAGCAAGCGTATCGCATGATCAAAGTGAAAACTTGGTGTGAGGAGCAGATAAAAGGGGGAAAATCGAATGTTGGGCGTGAATTGATTGAACGTAGCATGGTTTCTTTAAGATTTAGTTGTGTTTGGATGAGATGCAACTATCCAAGAGCCTATTCCGGCACTGACTAGTTCTGCTACAGGAACCACTAAAGATCACCGTCTTCGGCCAGATGTCACACAGACTTAATCTTCTTCTTCATCATCTTATTTTTCTTCTTCAAAGGCTCTACATTTCAATCTACTGCCGCATTGAATGAATAAAATATGTATTCTGTGTCGCAAGTACAATGAATACGTCCAGGATTTTTCAGCTGAAAACATTCAACGGACCGAGAATCTAACTCGCTATCACCAGCTCGATAGGCTAACTGGAGACCCTACGGAGACCAAATAAAAAAACACACGTTTTGCCTCTACAAGTTCTTCGGCGATACCTTAGCATCGAGATTTATTAGTATGATGCCATGGAAAAAAAAGATATTTTAGTTACAAGATAAAGATTGTCGCTTCGGTTCCCTTTGTTCTGCTGTCCGAAACATGTGTGGTACCTAACTGTCAAATCGTATGTATTTTTCCTTCATTGACATTTAGATCCCCTATCCTCGCCAGCAAAAGATGTTCCGGACAGCGACAATGTTTAACTGGTAACTAAAATATCTTTTCATGGAAAGCATTAGAATAGCGGAGCACATTCCTTTTGTTTGTGAATGTTTTTTGTTTGTTTGTTTAAAAGCTGAGGATATCCTTCTTTTCTTGTTTTTAAATGTTTTTTTTTTTCGTTTCTGATCTATGGCATGAGTACCAACACCTCAAGGTAGATTAATAAAAGCTTCGCGAGCAACGCAGTCATGAATTACAACGCCTTTTTCATTGGCTTCAAACCAACCAGGGGATGTCAGATTTTCTGAGTTTTTTAAAATAATTTAGATAATTTATTTCTTTCTTATTGGCATTACATCCCCACACCGGGACAAAGCCGCCTCGCAGCTTAGTGTTCATCAAGCACTTCCGCAGTTATTAATTCCGAGGTTTCTAAGCCAGGTTACCATTTTAGCATTCGTATATCACGAGGCTAACACGATGATACATTTATGCCCAGGGAAGTCGAGACAACTTCCAATCCGAAAATTGCCCAGCACCGGGAATCAAACCCAGCCACCCTCATCATGGTCTTGCTTTGTAGCCGCGCGTCTTACGGCACGGCTAAGGAGGGCCCCGAATTTAGATAATACTGTATACAATTTTGCTACATAAAAAGTTTCTGAATTTGTAACAACTCGACGAAAATTGCGCAAAACTCTAACAATGTTACATGGATTTCATACAATGACTTTGTATAAAATACTGACATTTTTGTATCAGAAACTCACATTTTTTTTGCTCATATGTGGGAACATTGCTCACTTCTAAAAAAAAAACACAAACCCACAAATAAAAATCAAAAGCCCACCTGCTTCATATTCCATTGTTTTTGGCACAATGGTTGTAGAAGCTAACAGATGCAAACTCTGGGTGCCAACCCTATGTAAAAATAATTGCAACCTTTCTGAATAACGCTCATAAATATGCTATGATTTTCCCAGAAAGGAGGCAAGATCCATCCTACGAAATAAGAAACCATGGCTCAATCAAATGTCTAGTGCTCTTTCGAGTAGCTGGAAGTGGATTTGGTCCCTTTTTTCTCATCAGAACGCACTCGCTGATAAATATTGACAGTTTGCGGGGCAAACATTCGTCAAACTGGGGTAAGGTATTTCAGTGTATGTAAGCACGTCAATCGACCGAGCTAAAAGCTACTAACATTTTTATTTCTGAAGGCACGTAGCTCCCATTCTGTAGCTTTGACACGTTTCACCCCGAATGAAGATCTATGAGGTGGGAAAATGCCAACGACTCTACACGTCACGCATCCTAACATGCTATAATTCAATTCACGGATTTCACATTAAAATAAACACGATTAATGTATCAACCGACGAATACGAAACGAACCGACCCCTTCGCAAGTAATTCACTTTATTGTTATCTTCGAGAAGGTTACTTTCAAAATGTTGGCTCCTCAAAAGATAACATTGTGGGATCCGTTTCGTAATCTTCCAATGCTCATCGCACACGTCCCATACAATGGAACTCATTCGCAATTCTGACTGCGTTCGACGCGGAATAAATTATTACTTATTTTCCGCAGCAACTTTTTTTTCCGTTGTCGCTCAAGGCTGTGCGTGCTATCGGTCGGTTGGGGATGCCAACAGAGAGTGAGTGAGATCTTTACGCATTGGCATCAACATCAACTATCATTTGTTGACCGTTGCGCATAGTGGTTAAAATGATCAATAATTATATGGATCGATCAAATGGTGAACTTGGGTTATTTTTTTTTTAAATCACTTTAATAGAGTAATTAAAAAAATGAACTACCTAAAATAAATATTAAAAGGAAACAATCTTCTTAGATAGCAAGTTTGATGGATGTTGAATGAAAGGGCGATGATAATTTATATTTATTAAAGCACAAAAGCGCAAAAAATAGAAAACTGAAAACCTTTTCTTACGCGGAACGTATCCCTTATGCAAATATAGGAGAGAACAGTGAATAACGCACCCACGAGTAGGGTGACCATATGGTATCCTAAAGGAGGACATGTCCTCCTTTTTCGATAAAAATCGAATGTCCTCCTTTTGCGCTGAAATGTCCTCCTTTTTATATATTTTGAGGAAACAAATAGCAATGCCAGACATTAATTTCTGGAAAGTTTTATCTTGTTATTACAACAGAGATTCATTCGCATATTAAACGTAAGATTTTATAAATATACATTTGCGTTCATTTCCTTTCAGATTTGGAACATTTCCATCTAGTTTTCGACTAACATCAACGTAAATAATAAACATTAAATGAGTGTACTATGGACTGTATCGAAAATAAGTTGTCCACATAATTTTATTCGAAAAAAATCGAATGAATTTTAAAAAATTTATTAAAATTTGTCCAGCTATATATTGTAATTCTGTTTGTTAAGTTTTATGAAAAAATATAATACTGAATAAATATGGCACTATTCATAGCATAGCATAGCATAGCATATGTGATTGTACAAATCGTGGGTGGCTATACAATGCTCAATTGAGCAATCTACTGTATATTGTCGCAAATTGGTACTTGGGATTAGTACCTTTTCCTATACAGTAGCAGTTGTATACCTGGCCACGTCCTTACAATCACGGAAGGAAGGGAAGGAATGTAATAAAATATATTCATCAATTTACTTACGAACCGTCCTAAGGAAAAACAAAACAAAACACAACATTTCGGCAAATCGCGTGATCGTTCGGCTGTCCGAAACAAGAGCCAACTCGCACTGAACTAATTAACTTTATTACCGGCCGCGCAATGCAAAACACAAAATTTCGGCAAATCGCGCGATCGTTCTGCCGTCCGAAACAAGAGCCAACTCGCACTGAACTAATTAACTTTATTACCGGCCGCGCAATGCAAAACACAACATTTCGGCAAATCGCGCGATGGTTCTGCCGTCCGAAACAAGAGCCAACACGCACTGAACTCTAAATATCTACTGAATAAATATTGCACTATTCCAACATTTATTCGAGCATTTTTCTTTCTGGTCACAAATCGGCAAAAAATTGCCACGTTTTATTACATGATTACTTTCTGATCAAATTCCGGTCACTTGATTTTGATTTTCTTCTTTTTCCAAGAGGTTAGCGAACGTGTAATTTTCCCCAAGCTTGTTGACCATGAATTTTTACCTTTGGGAGTGGAAACAACAAATTTTCAACAAACACACAAATTCTGATTTGAAACTTAACATCGATTGCAGGGTAAAACAAACCAATACCTTCCTGAGCTTCTGAGTAATAACACTTTGAAAGTGGATAACTTATCTTCGATACAGTCCTTAGAAGATGTCAAAAGAATGATTTAAAATAATAGTTTGATAATTTCACGAAATTGTGAGTAGGCTATGAATAAAATGATTCAAATGCTTCTCAAGATTTGCTGCGAGAAAGCATACATTGAATCATATTTCGATCGTAACACATGGTACGTTTCCTCCAAAGTAGTCTAGAAAACTCATAAGTCGAGTTTAAAACTATTCCTTTTAATTCCACCGCAACGTGTGGAATAGTGCTAAACTCGTCCCATAACAGGTGAAGATATTCCACTGAATGAGTTTAATAATTTTCCCAAAAAATGATGCAAGAATGGATCTCAATAGTGAATCAAAGTTAAATGCATATTTTCCAATCAACGTGGACTATATTTGGAAGCTCATTGTGTATATTCACAGCATGTGGAATATTTGTTGAAAAAATGTGTTGGAGGAAACATGGGACTTAAACTTATAACCCCATTGCAAAAACGGGTGTAAAAATATATTCCACACTCAACAATATTCTAAAAATTAATTGTAATCTTTCTTAGATTCATCATTCTATAATCATAAATAACACCCTGAAAATGACACTCCGCAAAGCTTCAAAATCGCCATGAAAATCTACGTAGTTGTATCCAGCCTGAAAACATTTTCGAATTTTTACACAAAAAAAACTATTGAAAGCCTCGGGATCTAGGTGCATTCGCATGCCATGAACTTGTTGGTGTTCAAATAATAATCTCCGCTAGTCTACTAGGTGTCTAATGTAATATACAATCAGTTGTCTATTGCTCAACGTTGCGATGGTTAGGTCATTCGAAAATAATCATATTTTAGTTTTACTTGCTAAAATTCTGTGCAATGCTGCCGAAAATGTCAGCATATTGATATATCAAACATTTATGTACCATTATTCAGATGTGTTGAAGCTTGTTTAATAAGATCTCACTATAAAGATGGTGAGTTCGTTCTTTCTTTTGTTATTTTTATAAATTTGTATGTCGTATTTGACTCGACGTCCTAAAAAATCAGTCAATTTATTATATCAAATTCGGGAAATTTTGGGTTTGGTATTTTTTTTTAAATGTCCTCCTTTTTCAACCAAATGTCCTCCTTTTTGGCACGATTTGAAGGAATTGTCCTCCTTTGGAAAAATTTCATATGGTCACCCAACCCACCCACGAGGCAATATGGCCGAACTCATAAAACCACTCATATAATCTTTTGTAGGACATTTTTGAACGAATATTACCATTGCAATTAAATATTAGTTATTCATTATTCAGCAGCAATGGGAACAAATAGCAAAATCCTTTCATGTTCGCCTAAATTTAACGATTTGCGGTTATTTCACCTCTCCCGTAAGTTTGTCGTTCAATCCATTAAGACAAAACAAACAACCATGCGTCACCATTATTTACATACTTACAATTGAGTCATTTTACAACACCATTCGGACGTCTAGCCCCAGGCCCTTTTTTAAATTTAAACATATCATAAATGCGTTAGAAGTAATAAAAACCTTGCTGTTTTGAGATCATTGTGAAATGTAGCTAGTTTTGTAAATATTCCACCTACACGTTCAAATGGTTCGGTATTCTTTTTTGTTTATATTGGTGAAAACATCAAAAAAGCTTTGCATTATGAACTGTTCTTCCCTATGTTCGGATGTATTTAAGTCTATGGTCTTGCGCCACGAATATTTGAATTTGAAATATGCAATATAGGTTCAATCAGCGGGTTCAGTTAGAATCTGGCAGCGAAGATATAATCGTCAGCATTGTCATAATCGAGACCATTGGCGACAGGAATTCATCCTGGATTAAAATAACGTTGACCTCAGCTCATTTAGATCCTCGGTTAGTGAAGCGAAGAAATATCTGCTCTTAATGGGGGAAGATGAAACACTTGGAACACGAACATCAGAAATCTCGCGCCTAAATTTAAGGATCATATTTGAAATTGAGCCGAAAGCTTCCCTAGCTTAGTCCTGTGCCGAAGTTAGGATACGAACCTAATGAAACGGGAAGACTTTTTTAATGTTGTTTGTTCAGACTTTTAGGACAAAAAAATGGATGGGTGGATTAAGCCATTTGCTCTCGCCCTAAAAATCTAAATAGGAAACGACCGAAAAATGATCTCGGTCGTTCCCTTTTTAAAACGTAGGGTAGGGATATTTAAGCCTTGATCCCATCCCAACATTATAGAACGTTCAAAACGTGAATTTGAATTCATATATTTTGACCGCAAAAATGATGAACTCGAGCTCTGTGCATCGCGTGGCTGTGGTGGAAAATGGACTTTGTTTGCGAATTTATTGATTCGTACGTGCTTTTCTCTGCATAACGGCTTGGCAACGCCAGAGTAAGATGTTTTTTATACGGAGACAGTCTGTTCGCCACATGGTATGTCAATAGGTCCAGAGTGTTAAACCTTTCATTTTTCTCGATAATAAACTCCGGAACTAATAAAACAATGCATCTTGATAGAGGTCTTGAACAATTTCGCAGGCGGGTTTACTGGAACGCAATATTAGTTTACCTTTGCCGTCGTTGTGTGACGGATGTAGGAACTGAGAGAATCCGTCCAGTGGATACTCGTCGTGCTGACTGTAATCCCAAGGACTGCAGAGTCTAGTCATCCACAGCGATTGGAGACCTGGAAAAATGAGATAGGAAAAATAAACGATCAATAATTGTGCTTTGCACATTTCTAAGTAGAAACCCATTGGCAGCGTCAGGATTGTACGAGAGTTGCCACAAATCCATTCGCCAGAATGTAACATTCTCAAGAAAACGACATTTATTTGAATTCAGCGGATTCGAAGAAAGCAGATACGGGAAAATTAATGGATTCAGACAAACTTCCCTTATATAAACATATAAGGTTACTACTCCTGAAATTCATCTCATAGACCCGAGATTCATACCACAAAAAAACAAAACAAGGCAATGAAAAGGAATTCGATTTGTTCCTTATTTTTGTGATTTTTTCAGCAGTAAGCACGCATGTTAGCAACAAGAAGCGACGAAATTGGTGCTGTGTTTATTTGTTTCGCGTTGAGATGAATATATGTTCAGTAAGATGGAAAACAGAACAGTTCCCCTACCAAAATTCACGCAGAAGGGATAAATTCGCGCAAAAGTATTTAATTTTAATGGAAGAATTGTTTTCGTCGACCTAAGTTTTGAAAGAATGTTTGCATTTTTCAGATATGTACAAGTTTATTATGATTCGGGATCTGTCCTGGCCACGTCCTTGCGAATGCTGAGGAATGGGAAGGATTGTTTGTTGGACACCTAATTTAGAAAGATGCAGAGAACTCTACGACCTCTCATAGGTGCCACGGTAGGTTTTGGGCGTGGAATGTTATAAGAACAGTAGGAATCATTTTTGGTATAACGTAAAACACAGAAAGAACTAAGATAGAAATACAAAGTAGGAAAGAGACGAGCCTGGAATTGAACCCACAACCTCCTGCTTATGAGGCAGAAGCGGTAGCCACTAGACCACCGAGCTCGTTCACATATTGTGAAGGTAATAAAATATGCAGAAAAAAAACTTTCGGTTAAAAAAAGTTATGAAAAAAATTTCAGAAGTATTATTTGTTTGAAGTCAATTGCAAGGTAAATTATCAACTTGTTTCAACTTGTTGTATGCAACTGTGTAATGAGCAGTTGAAAGCGAATTCTCCGAAGCGTGATCGAATGCCGTTTATCGAATAATACTCGAATATCGCCTTTTTCTGGAAACTCCGCCTGGAAGAAGCGGAATGCGAGGAGATGGAACAGCTGTGCCGTTCTCAAGCAACACGCAAGTTCTATCATAAGCTCAACGCATACCACAAAGGCATCATGCCGAGAGCTGAGATGTTCAGCGATAAGGTTGGGAGCATCTTGACGAACGTGTGGTGATCGATAAGTGGAAGCAGCACTACGAGGAACATTTAAATATGGCGATGAGAGCACAGGCAGTGAAAGTCGGTGCAGCGGAGGAGATGACTACCTCAGTTCTGCGGACGGTGGAAGCCAACTAGCCCCCACCTTGAGGAGAGTTAAGGATGCCATCCAACAGCTAATGGGTTACGAAATGGTGAGTTGACATCCGGGAAGGAGCGCCTAACATAGCTCTGGTCCTTACAAGTTCCAATACTCACACTTCCACGGGTCTTACGATGACAATTGACCGCCAGCTAAGGGTTGCGTACTTAGCTGTTAGTGTAGCCTGGGCACTGTTGTCCTTCTGACATCAACTAGAGTGAGAGGGTGGGTCCTGTGGGATCTGCCTAGGATTTGGGGGGGGGGGGGGGGGGGGTTCGACAGTGGGCTCTGTTGAACTTCTATAAAAAGCTACATGTGTCCCCAAGCAGGCCCTATCAAAGCGACCGTGTGCCGCTCAAAGCGCACTAGCCTAGTCCTGGTGTTAGGTGGGTCTTCAAATAAATTTGACCCGACTGATCAAGCGTCTGTTCACCAAGGAGGTACGGCTCCAAAAGCGTCTGTTCTGGCATCCAGCGGCTGAGTATGAAATGTTATTCCCCGGAAGCTATACCTGAGATGGCAGCCCCATCTGGGTGGATAGGGAACCTTGGGCCAACAACCTACTGTTTCCGAAACATCAATTTGTTCGAAAATCCGATAATGAAAGAATACGGACTGATTTTACGGCGACGACTCTTAGCGCGAAACAACGGACACGAATAGGGACATGGAGCGTTTTAACCCTAGCTCAGCAGGGTAGATTGGCACAACTTGCCAATGAGGCACGCCGCATGAAGCTTGAGATCCTGGGACTGAGTGAAGTCCGTTGGCCAAACTTTGGAGAACACAGAACGCCGTCGGGACAAGTTCTGCTATACTCTGTTTTACGAGGTGAGCACGATCCCCGGCATCACGGAGTTGGCTTCCTACTAACAGGCACACTCTGCGCTTATGAAGTGGGAACCTATAAGTGAAAGGATAATCGTTGCCAGATACGAGACCGAAACCTTACTATAATCCAATGTTATGCGCCAACCGATACTGCCGCCGATCTGCAAGACAAAAAGAACTTCTACAGTCAACTCAATGCCGTCGTAGATAGAATTCCGAAAGGTGGTATCAAGATCTGTTTGGGCGACTTCAATGCGAAAATCGGATCCGACAACTCGAACCATGAGCGCATTATGGGACGCCATGGTATCGGTTAATGAGCGAAAACGGAGAGCTGTTCGCAGAATTGTGTGGTAATAACGACATGGTGATCGGGGATCGCTCTTCCCTCATCGACCGCTTCACAAGATCACGTGGGTCTTCCGTGATGGCTTTACAAAAATCAAATCGACCACATCTGCATCAGCCGAAAATGGAAACGGAGCCTTCTTGATGTACGGAATAAACGTAGTGCCGATATAGCGTCTGATCATCACCTCCTCATCGGCGAAATACGCCTGCGCATTGCGCGGATTCGTCGGCAGGAGGAAAGAGTTGGACGACGATTCAACATACGCCGACTGGAAGATGCCACGGTGAAACGGTCCTTCGTTGAAGAACTGGAGACGCGTGCTGCAGATATTCCGGAAGGTGGCAGCGTGAGAGACCAATGAACCGCCATCAAGAATGCCGTCATAGTCACCAGCGAGAACAATCTGGGCGAACTGCGCACCCAGAGAAAACAATGGATCACCGATGACACCTGAGGAAGATAGAGGAGCGAAGAGAAGCCGCGATAGAGCTGGTTCGAGCACTTCGAACAACTTTTTAAAGTGCCAGTCAGGCCACCACCCCCTCGGCATGATCTGCCTAGGATCCGACGTATAACACTCGTCAATACCGAAGTTCCATCATACGAGCTCGCACAGCTCCACGGCGAACCTAGTATCCAGAAGCTAGCTACAGCCGGAAGGATATGATGGGCAGGGCATATTGCAAGAACGAATCGCTTTCGATCCGGCAGGTACAAGACGGCGTGGAGCGTAGCGAGCGAGGTGGGCTGTCCAGGTATAAAATGGCTTGGTGGTTGAAAAAAGTCAAAATATTGTAGAACTTGCAATTTTTGTAGACGTCTATGAAAATAATTCAGCCTATCAAATTATTTTGCTCTCATCTGGATTGCTTAAATCTCTGAATTGAATTTCATATTCAATGATATGACACCACTTAGTTAATACGTCAATTGCAGAATTTGATCGGTAATGTTTATTTTTTATTTCTGCACTGGTTCTCTCACTATGCTTCCTCCGGATGCAAGGAGGAACTCAATTGGTTTTTGAATGAATACCTACCAGCAATGAATGGGTTGTTGGTTGATTAACTCATAAATATTCATCAGTTCACACCATTTCAACTCAAACGCACTCAAGCATCCGTAAAAGGACTAGCATCATAAATTTTTCATTCGTTCTCCATATGATGATGATGCTGGGGACGGCGGCGATATTGATGATGATGGTGATGATGGTTATGCGACTTGACTAGACTGTGGCGTTTCCTTAGGTCTTACGCTCATAGGCTGACTAAGAACACCGACGACAGCATCGTCCGGGACTAATGATCCGGAAAAAGATGCCAGAACGGAACCGCTTATGGGACCCAGTTCGAGATGCACAGCTGAGCCTACCGGCATCGGCATCCGGGCCCAGTCAGACATGGGCCAAGGCTTCGCAGCGTGCTATCGTTCATCAAATGCTCAATTCCTCGGTCCAGTCAAGCAGCCATCCCATGGTTGGCTCCGGTAGTGGAGGTGTGTAGTGTAGGTACATACAAGTCATTCCACATACCATGATAAATGGCTCTTTTGCAACGGAATGCATAGTAATTTTTTCCGATTCTTCATGCTAGGAAGCATGGATGATTGTGGATACTCAATTGCTTTCCCAGAAGAAAATATAATGCAATTCATCCTCGGGCGGGGATTTTTTTTTGGTGCACCGTAATTTTGTTCAAACGCAAAGCTATGTACGGCTTTACTCAAATCAAACTGGTCCAAGACATTGACTTTCGAAGCGGTTGAAGTATTCTACTTGGGGGTGAAAGAAAATGAAAATCAGCCATTTATAATAGTAGATATAAATCAACCGTTTGAGAAACTGCATTTGTAATATTTTTGGCCAAAATGTTTTTTTTTATATTCTGAATCCTCATAAAAAATAAGTGTTTTGGCAAAAAATACGAAAACAATTTTTTGTTCAGGAATGTATGATTTTTTTTCGTTTGTTTGAGAAACTACATATTAATATGTGCACGCAGTTTAAAGAGCAATTATGGAGTACTGCTTACAATTTTCGTACTGCAAGTGCCCCAGAGTGTTGAGCTTTGCCAAAAACTATTAATCTATATCGAAGAAATCAAAAGATTAGGTGCCAATTTGTTCAAAAATAGTTTTTTGTTGTTTTCTAGAAATTATGTAAAATGGATATATGCAGTTTCTCGAACAAATGATTTAAATATGCTATTGGCTTTTTAGGAAAAATCAGATACTTTACTCAAGTGATAAAGCTCGTAGTAAGATATTACTGTCTATGATCAATCCAAGGTAGTCTAAATCGTGGACTCACTTCTCCGTTATATTATGAATAGGTATATTGCAAACCTCAGGGGAAACAAGTCCGGGGAATTTGAAACAGGAGAAAATTATGATCTGTGTCTTTATTGATAGATATGCTCTAGCTAGTGGAATATTCACATAATGATTCAACGTGTTTGAACATGTGTACGCAACAATACATATATGCAGACATAATCCCATTCATCGAACTCAATCTGTTATGGTCCTCCAGGGTTCAGTTTTAGATGGATCGTCTACCTTTTACGTACAACAAGCATTTTGAACATATACGGCTTTATGTTCACCTGAATAGTAATTTATATCGCATACAAGCTCTGTAGAAAAGCAACTAAAACTACAGCTAGTTTGACAACATACGACCGAAATGTCTATCGGGGTTGATTATTCAATTTATCACGTGATTACTCAACCTGGAGCAGCACTAGGGCAGACCGTTTAGTGCGCGGATTCGCTGCTATATTCTATGTTCAAGGCCTATAGCTTTGTATCCATCATAAACTTAGTAACTCTGCTACAACATTATTTGTATCATCACATTTTCGACAACATCATGTGCATCTCGACCCACATAATTCTTGGGGCGATAAATTGTTGAATATGTTTCGCAGCATCTGACATCGCTCAACGACACAGTTCTGAAACTTTACCTTTCTGCATATAAACAATGCCGAACCACGAGCCACACGAATAAGCGCCGCTGTCACACATGTTGGTCGTGTGGTAATAGTTTCCAGCAGGAGTGTTGACTTCCGAGATACACATCCAGAGGAGAGGCCTGCCCACCACCCTCTGCCGTGGACCGCCTACAAACAGCAACGATACAACCTTTCGATTTGTGTTTAGAACGAACGCTTCCAGCACACGGTCACATGTGCTGATAGGGGTGCAAGTTTCAAACTAGCAGAGAGACATGTTTCACCAGCATTCTTTACAAAAACTTGGTCCTGCCCGGGAAAACGGGCGATAAAATAACATGAATGAGTAGTTTCCGGTTGCATCGGGAGTGGCCACCGAAAAGAAAAATAAACTTGGAGTTTGGTGGTACAAAAAATCGGAAAATTTATGTGTTTGTACGGAACGGGCACAAGGCTTGCGTGTGTTCTATGCTCTATATTTGCTAAACGCCGAAAGTTTTCGTAAACTGTATGTTGACAAGTGCAGACATTTACTACTTCTTTTTTCTTAAATGGCTCTATATTCCAACTGAAACTTGGTCTGCTTTTCAAATTAGCAATCTATCAGAATTTTCTCAGTTATTAATTGAAAGCTTTATTATTTATTGCATGTTTGGTAAGTACAATAGATACACTGTACCCAGGGTGTCGAAAAAGTTTCCAACCAGAAAACATCCCAGACCGGACCGATAATTTCAGGATTAGCAATTCTACCCCTTTGTTCGCAAGGCTACTGGAGACCCATTTACTACTAACTTTCTATCAATAAGCAATAATAAAAAAAGTTCGTTTGTTGTTCTATTAGGTAATACCTTGCATAATACTGATCAACGTAGCAAAGCATGGTCTAAAATGTACATTTCAATCTTTTTAAATGTGACCAGATAAAAACATAATTATCTGCATTTCGTCGAAAAACGTGTTAGTATAACCCCATTCAATTACGCCATTTGACTGTATATTTACAGAACCTTTTTCAAATAGTAGCTTTGGATATTCCATCTACAAATTTCAAAATTAATAAAACTCAAACTTTAAATTCCTTAATTCCCTAATTCAAACAGAAAAAATCAGTAAAACTTCTCGGATTTGTTAAAGAATGTTTTGAAAATCCTCAAAATCATCCCAAATTTTTGTTGTTGCCCCCTAAAAATATAAATTTGGGCAAAAAAACCCGAAGGGGGGGGAGACATAATTGTTTTTAAATATTTGTATCGGCCTTAAGGTTTATGTATTAAAAATTCAAAAATTAAAAAAAATCAGATATAAAAACTTGAAAATTGAAAACTCGATTGAAAATTAAAAAATTAAAAAAAAATAAAAATTTCAAAATTTCAAAATTTCAAAATTTGAAAATCTTAAAAATTATAAATTTTAAAATTTTAAAGTTTAAAAAATTTAAAATTTTCAAATTTGAATATTTAAAAATTTAAAAATTTAAAAATCTAAAGATCTAAAAATCTAAAAATCCTAAAATCAAAAAATCTGAAAATCTTAAAATCTTAAATCTTAAAATCTTAAAATCTTTAAATCTAAAAATCTAAAAATCTAAAGATTCAAAATTCTAAAAGTCTAAAAATTTAAAAATCTAAAAATCTAAAAATCTAAAAATCTAAAAATCTAAAAATTCAAAAATCTAAAAATCCTAAAACCAAAAAATCTTAAAATCTTTAAATCTAAAAATTCAAAAATCTAAAAATCTAAAAATCTAAAAATCTAAAAATCTAAAAATCTAAAAATCTAAAATCTAAAAATCTAAAAAATCTAAAAATCTAAAAATCTAAAAATCTAAAATCTAAAAATCTAAAATCTAAAAATCTAAAATCTAAAAATCTAAAAATCTAAAAATCTAAAATCTAAAAATCTAAAAATCTAAAATCTAAAAATCTAAAATCTAAAAATCTAAAATTCTAAAAATCTAAAAATCTAAAATCTAAAAATCTAGATTTAAAATTTAAAATCTAAAAATTTAAAAATTTAAAAATTTAAAAATTTAAAAATTTAAAAATTAAAAAATTTGAAAATTTAAAAATTAAAAAACTTAAAAATTTAAAAATTTAAAAATTGAAAAATTTAAAAATTTGAAGATTTATAAATTTAAAAATTTAAAAATTTAAAAATTTTAAAATTTAAAAATTTAAATATTTAAAATTTAGAAATTTAAAAATTTATAGATTTGAAAAATTAAAAATTTAAAAAATTTCAGATTTTCAAATTCTTGAATTGTTAAGTAAATTTCTAGATTTTAGATTTTCTGGTTTTTAGATTTTTAGATTTTTAGATTTTTGAATTTTTGGATTTTTATATTTTAAGGTTTGGATTTTTAGAACCTATGATTTTAAGACTTTTATATTTTTGAATTTGTAGATTTGTAGATTTTTAAATTTTGATTTTAGATTTTAGATTTTAGATTTTAAATTTTAGATTTTTAGATTTTAAATCTATAGATTTTTAGATTTTTGAATCTTTAGATTTTAGATTTTATAGATTTTAGGTTTTAGGATTTTTAGATTTAGATTTTTGAATTTTAGATTTTAGATTTTTAGAATTTTACATAGATTTTTGGATTTTTAGTACAGATTTTAATTTTTAGATTTTTAGATTTTTTACAGATTTTACATTTTTAGATTTTTAATTTTTAGATTTTTAATTTTTTAGATTTTAGATTTTTTAGATTTTTAGATTTTTAATTTTAATTTTAATTTTTAGATTTTAATTTTAGATTTTAATTTTTAGATTTTAGATTTTTAGATTTTAGATTTTTGATTTTAATTTTTTAGATTTTTACATTTTAGATTTTAATTTTTGAATTTTTGAATTTTTAATTTTTAATTTTTGAATTTTAGATTTTAGATTTTTAGATTTTTAAATTTTTAATTTTTTGAATTTTAAATCTTTAGATTTTAGATTTTTGAATTTTTTAATTTTGAATTTTTTAAAATTTTGAATTTTGAATTTTAGATTTTTAGATTTTTAGATTTTTAGATTTTTAGATTTTAAGATTTTTAGATTTTTAGATTTTTGGATTTATAGATTTTTAGATTTTTAGATTTTTAGATTTTTGAATTTTTTGATTTTTAGATTTTCAGATTTTTAGATTTTTAATTTTTTAGATTTTTAGATCTTTGGATTTTTAGATTTTTAGAATTTAGGATTTTTAGATTTTTAGATTTTTGGATTTTTAGATTTTTAGATTTTAGATTTTTGATTTTCAGATTTTAGATTTTAGATTTTAGATTTTAGATTTTAGATTTTAGATTTCAGATTTTAGATTTTAGATTTTAGATTTCAGATTTTAGATTTTAGATTTTAGATTTGTAGATTTTTAGATTTTAGATTTTAGATTTTAGATTTTAGATTTTAGATTTTTCAGATTTTAGATTTTTAGATTTTAGATTTTTTAGATTTTAGATTTTTAGATTTTTAGATTTTTAGATTTTAGTTTTTAGATTTTTTATATTTTAGATTATAGAATTTAGGATTTTTAGATTTTAGATTTTTAGTTTTTTAGATTTTAGATTTTTAGATTTTTAAGATCTCAAAATTTTTAGATTTTTAGATTTTTCAATTTTAAAATTTTTAGATGTTTAAGATTTTTGGATCCTTAGATTTTTAGATTTTTAGATTTTTAGATTTTTAGATTTTTAGATCTCTAGATTTTTAAATTTTTAGATTTTTAGATTTTTGAATTTTTAGATTTTTAGATTTTTAGATTTTTATATGTTTAGATTTTTAGATTTTTAGATTTTAGATTTTAGATTTTTAAATTTTAGATTTTTAGATTTTTAGATTTTTAGATTTTTAGATTTTTAGATTTTTTAGATTTTTAGATTTTTAGATTTTTAGATTTTTAGATTTTTAGATTTTCAGATTTTTGAATTTTTGAATTTTTAGATTTTTAGATTTTTAGATTTTTATATTTTTAGATTTTTGGATTTTTAGATTTTTAGATTTTTAGATTTTTAAATTTTTAGATATTTTTAGATTCGCAAATTTTGGATTTTGAGATTTTTAGATTTTTAGATTTTAGATTTTTAGATTTTAATTTTTAGATTTTTAGATTTTTAGATTTTAGATTTTTAGATTTTTAAATTTTAGATTTTTAGATTTTTAAATTTTTAGATTTTTTAGATTTTAGATTTTTGGATTTTTAGATTTTTAGAGATTTTAGATTTTAGATTTTTAGACTTTTAGATTTTTAGATTTTAGGTTTTAGATTTTTAGATTTTTGAATTTTGAATTTTTTAGATTTTTAATTTTTAGATTTTAGATTTTTGATTTTTGATTTTTAAATTTTTAGATTTTAGATTTTAAATTTTTAGATTTTTAGATTTTTGATTTTTAGATTTTAGATTTTTAAATTTTTAGATTTTTAGATTTTTAGATTTTTAGATTTTTAGATTTTAGATTTTAGATTTTTAGATTTTTAGATTTTTAGATTTTAGATTTTTAAATTTGAATTTTGAATTTTAGCTTTTAGATTTTTAGATTTTTAGATTTTAGATTTTTAGATTTTTTAGATTGTTTGATCTTTAGATTTTTAAATTTCCAGATTTTTATATTTTTAGATTTTTAGATTTTTAGATTATTAGATTTTTAAATTTTTAGATTTTCAGATTTTTAGATTTTTAAATTTTTTTAGATTTTTAGATTTTTTGATTTTTTAATTTTTAGATTTTAAGATTTTCAAATTTTTAGATTTTTAAATTTTCACATTTTTTGATTTTTAGGTTTTAGGATTTTCAGATTTTAGATTTTAGATTTTTAAATTTTAGAATTTTATATTTTTAGATTTTTAGATTTTAGACTTTTAGATTTTAGATTTTTAGATTTTAGATTTTAGATTTCAGATTTTTAGATTTTTAGATTTTAGATTTTTAGATTTTAGATTTTTAGATTTTTAGATTTTTAGATTTTTAGATTTTTAGATTTTTAGATTTTTAGATTTTTAGATTTTTAGATTTTTAGATTTTTAGATTTTTAGATTTTTAGATTTTCAGATTTTTAGATTTTAAAATTTAAAGATTTTAGGTTTTTAGATTTTTAGATTTTTAGATTTGTAGTTTCTAAATTTTAAAACGTGAGGATTTTAAGATTTTTAGATTTTTAGATTTTTAGATTATTAGATTTTTAAATTTTTAGATTTTTAGATTTTTGATTTTAGATTTTAGATTTTTGGATTTTAAGATTTTTAGATTTTATATTTTTAGATTTTTAGATTTTTAGATTTTTAGATTTTAGATTTTTAGATTTTTAGATTTTTTAGATTTTTAGATTTTTAGATTTTTAGATTTTAGATTATTAGATTTTTTGATTTTTTGATTTTAAGAATTTGAAATATTTTGATATTTAGATTTTTAGATTTTCAGATTACTAGATTTTAAACATTTTAGATTTTTAAATTTTTGAATTTTTAGATTTTTGGATTTCTAGATTTTTAGATTTTTAGATTTTTAGATATTTAGATTTTTAGATATTTAAATTTTTAAATTCTAAGATTTTCAGATTTTTAGATCTTTAATTTTTTATATTTTTAGATTTTTATATTTTATTTTAGATTTTTTGATTTTTAGATTTTTAGATTTTAGGTTTTAGGATTTTCAGATTTTTAGATTATTAGATTTTTTAGATTTTTGAATTTTTAGATTTTTTATTTTAGATTTTTAGATTTTTAGATTTTAGATTTTTAGATTTTTTTAGATTTTTAGATTTTTTAGATTTTAGATTTTTAGATTTTTAAATTCTTCGATTTTTAAGATTTTTTAATTTTTAGATTTTTAATTTTTTTAGATTTTTAGATTTTAGGTTTTAAATTTTCAGATTTTTGATTTTCAAATTTTTAGATTTTTATGTTTTTAGATTTTTAGATTTTTAGATTTTTAATTTTCAAATTTTAGATTTTTGTTTTTAAATTTTAATTTTTTGGTTTTAATTTCAGATTTTGAATTTTAGATTTTTAGATTTTAATTTTGATTTTTAGATTTTAGATTTTTAGATTTTAGATTTTTAGATTTTTAGATTTTTAGATTTTAGATTTTTAGATTTTAGAATTTTAGATTTTTAGATTTTCAGATTTTTGAATTTTTAGATTTTAGATTTTTGAATTTTAGAATTTTTAGATTTTTAGATTTTAGATTTTTAGATTTTAGATTTTTTGAATTTTTAGATTTTTAGATTTTAGATTTTAGATTTTTAGATTTTAGATTTTTAGATTTTAGATTTTAGATTTTTAGATTTTAGATTTTAGATTTTTAGATTTTTTAGATTTTTAGATTTTTAGATTTTTAGATTTTAGATTTTAAGATTTTTAATTTTTTAGATTTTTAGATATTTTGATTTTATGATTCTTAGATTTTTAGATTTTAGATTTTTAGATTTTTGAAGTTTAAGATTTTTAGATTTTTAGATTTTTAAATTTTTAGATTTTTAGATTTTTAGATTTTTAGATTTTTAGATTTTTAGATTTTTAGATTTTTAGATTTTTAGATTTTTAGATTTTTAGATTTTTAGATTTTTAGATTTTTAGATTTTTAGATTTTTAGATTTTTAGATTTTTAAATTTTTAGATTTTTAGATTTTTAAATTTTTAAATTTTTAGATTTTTAGATTTTTAGATTTTTAGATTTTTAGATTTTTAGATTTTTAGATTTTTAGATTTTTAGATTTTTAGATTTTTAGATTTTTAGATTTTTAGATTTTTAGATTTTTAGATTTTTAGATTTTTAGATTTTCAGATTTTCAGATTTTTAGATTTTTAGATTTTTAGATTTTTAGATTTTTAAATTTTTAGATTTTTAGATTTTTAGATTATATAGTTACCGCTCAGCTTCTGAGACGTGCAGACGTGTTTCCGATTGCGCTCTTGGAAAGTCAAGTGATCGTTTACAGTGGTTAAAGTTCGATTCCGTCTGTGCCGCGTCGCGCGTTTTAGTGATCCGCGATGAGGCGAGAAAATACTTTTCGTATTGACTATTCGAGTTTCCCGGTGAAGCCGTCATTCGAAAAGGTTCACGGCTTTTGCCGCACGGTACTCGGCCTGAAGAAAGAAGAAGTGTTGAGACTACAGTGCCACAGAGGTGAACAATGTGCGTTCGTCAAGGTTGACAACCTGGCGCTCGCACAACGAATAGTGCAAGAACATGACGAGAAGCATGAAGTGGAGCACGCGGGGAAAAAGTACAAGCTTACCTTGGAAGATGGATTTGCAGAGGTAAGAGTGCACGACATGGCAGAAAACGTACCCGAAGAAAAAATCGTGGAATATTTGAGTGCGTTCTGTGAAGTGTCTTCGCTGCAAGAGCTAACGTGGGGAGAGGGGTTCGAGTTCGGTGGAATACTGCTCGGCATTTGGTCGGTCCGAATGCTAGTCCATCGAAACATCGATTCGTGGGTAACGATTGATGGACAGCAGGCCTATATTGTTTACAAGGGACAGATCGTCTCTTGTAAATACTGCAAAGAGCAAGCGCATACTGGCATATCGTGTGTCCAGAACAAAAAGCTGCTAGTCCAGAAGAGCTATGCGAACGTGGCGAAGCAAACTGGGCCACGACAACCACCGAAGAAGGCGAACAGTGCAAAACCCCCGAGCGCCAAACCGGTCGGTTAGCGTTCTGTCGCTCCACCACCAGCATCGCTGGAGGCTTTCCCCGAGTTGCCACAGCCGTCGAGTCGGACCGAACCGTCTGGCTCAATAAACCCAACTGCAAGTCAGCCAACTGCGCCCATTGCACGAACGGTGTCTCCCAACCCGTTGCAAACACAAATCGCGCGCAGCACGTCGTCGTCGTTGCGCACACAACCACAGACCGCTGAAGTGGTCTTGGTTGACATATTCAAAAAGCCAGCAAACGCGTTGCGAGCGAAAGACCGAACCGCCGGCAACGACACGGACGATTCATCCACATCGACGAGAAGCAGCCGAAGCCGAGGACGCCCGCCCGGCAAGAAACAGCGATGCAACGACGGTGACGACGAGCAGGATGTGGACTTTCTTCCATAAATGGCTCTCACGTCTTACAACCTCGCATCCATCAACATCGGCACGATCACGAACCCCACAAAACTGAACGCACTCCGAACCTTCATAAGCAGCCAAAACCTCGATATCGTGTGTCTGCAGGAAGTCGAGAACGAACAGCTTTCCTTGCCTGGCTTTGTCGTTTTCGCGAATGTGGACCACACGAAGAGAGGCACAGCTGTTGCGGTGAAGGAGCACATCCATGTCACTCACGTGGAGAAGAGCCTGGACAGCCGACTAATCGCGCTGCGAGTGCACGACACAACGATCTGCAACGTCTACGCTCCCTCCGGCACTGCACAGCGCGCTGCTAGAGAAGAGTCCTTCAATGGCACGCTCGCCTATTATCTCCGCCACCACACCGAGAACGTCATCGTAGCTGGCGATTTCAATTGCGCACTGCGTACGTGCGATTCGTCTAGCCCGAACACCAGTCCGTCTCTTAAAACCGCTGTACAGCAGCTGCAGCTACATCATACATCATGTTTTGTCCACGTGATGCCGGCTTTACATATGTCATGTCGAAACGCGCGATCTCGCCTCGATCAGATCTATGTGAGCCGCGGTCTTCGCGACAAATTGCAGTCCGCCTACACGCACGTTTGCTGTTTTACAGACCACAAAGCGCTAACGCTCAGACTCTGTCTCCCTCCACTGGGACATGAGCCCGGGCGCGGTTTCTGGGCTCTTCGACCGCATCTTCTAACCGAAGAAAACGTTGCAGAGTTCCGATATAAGTGGCAATATTGGACCCGGCAGCGCAGAAACTACGGGTCGTGGATGGAATGGTGGCTGTCGTACGCTAAGCCAAAAATCAAGTCCTTTTTCAAGTGGAAATCTAGAACCGTCTTCGAGGAATTCCACGACGCGCACCAGCACCTTTATGCGCAACTACGGCTAGCGTACGACGGCTACTATCTGCAGCCACAAATCATAACCACCATCAACCGGCTGAAAGGAGAAATGTTGGCACTGCAGCGTAATTTCTCCCACATGTTCATGCGCATCAACGAGACGCATGTGGCAGGGGAGCCAATGTCAATCTTCCAATTGGGGGATCCCAAGTAACAATTCTGTGACCGTTGGGTTTTATATGAATTTTAATAAGGTTTTATTGCGGGAATAATTAAAGCCTATTGTTTTATAGTGGTCATAAACAATGCTAACGAACAATGGTTTTATATCACTCTTGAGATATCCATAAAACTCTTATAAACCATGTTTTAAAACTAAACTTTTTGTTAACTTTGAAGTTTTAATAATAGTTTTATTATTGCTTTCAAATGCGTCATAAAACCAGTTTGGGTCACTGCTTTAAAGCTATTCAACGTGACTCGATCTGTTCACCATGTTGAATTTGGAAAGCAGTGTTGCTGTATAACTTATACGTGAATCATGCAATAAGACGCATAATGAGGTTAGCATATTTTTACCGACATAATGTGAGTGACATGTGTTTCTGATAAACTAGAGATGCTTCTCATTTCCGAAATAAAAAAATGACTTGAAAGCGACAGGTAAAAAATCTCCTGGTTATAAGAATTTCCGGTGTTATCCAATAATGCCAATAAAGGTTGGCAAGAACAATTCGATTTCTGTTAAAAGTAATTATGTTCTATGAGCAGAGTTATTTGAAAATTATTGAACTGTAACTCTTATGTTAGTTTTAATTTTGATTTGGGATATGAGACACATGCATATGAAATGCTGTTAAATATATGCACTTAATTGGATTGCGGCTTCTCATGAAAAGCTGATGCGACGAAGAATCATTTTTCCGGTTTCTAGAAAAGTGAAGAAGGAAACATTTTTTGCATTTTTCCTCATACACATGACCTCCTGCTTAAAGAATTTTCCCTTGTAACATACACACATATTTGATTCCTACGAATTACACCAAAAAATACGAATGGGTAATATTCCATATATTCGTAGGTTCACTAACTTCAGGAAATTATTAGCATTCGTAGATTTCTTATACGGATCCGCAAATCCGCCAAAAGCTTTAATTTCCACAGATTTGGCATCGTTGCCCGTAGGATGAAAAAGTGCTTCCCACCTCAGCCACTAGGTTGCATGTTATCGAACCGAAGGCCATCTGTTGTCGGGAAGTGTAACCATGACAAAGTTTTATAACAAGTTTAAAACGGTCATGAAGTAACCAAGGAGAATTATTGAGGTAATCACAAAAGCCATTGAGCTATTTATCGCCAGATTTTTTATTTTCATAAAAAGGAATGTCGCCATGTTGAAATAATGATCAACGTCATAGCCGTGATTGAAAAAATACATCAATTACGATTAAATACACTATTTATTGGTGGAACTAAATTATTTCTGAGGTTTTTTGATAAAAGCATGGTTACTTTATAACAAACTATTTGAAATTGAATTATTTTGAGCAGTTTGGAAAATTATTAAATTTCCTATTTTCATGTGATTTTTCGATAATTTCAAGGCGCGTTGATTTTAAGCTTCTACAAACTCAATATTCACGATAAATTTGGTTGCGCATGTCATTTTGTTGTATGAAACACTTAAATAATATTTCATTTTCAACATCAACCATTACAAATAAAATCAGAAGCTTTATTTTCAACACATCAGCTTTACATAGGGGACATTGTTATCTAGTGAAAATAAAAACAAAGACAATGGAATGACAATAAACATAATCCATAATATGACATTGAAACAGTTTTATTGTTACTCTTATGATGGTCACGACAACCTCTTATAGAGTATCAACGAATTCAATACAATGTTTTATTGCAGTTTTATTACTACTCTTAATACGGTTTTAATAACATCTTCTAGATTGGTCCATTAGGCCGGAAGGCTATCTTAATAATGTTATGAAGATGTTTTGGTGGAGTTACTAGTTTTATTAGCAACTGGTCATGAAAACCTCTTATAGAGCATGATAAATCTTAAAATGTTACTTGGGGATAGAAGACGGAAGAAAACCACGATCACGCAGTTACAGACGGGAGAAGACGAAATCATCGTCGAGCCTCAAGCGATCGAGGCAAATCTGTTTGATTTTTTCTCGAGCCTCTACTCAGAAGAAACAGCAGAAAATGACGGCAATGCCAACAACGGGGACGATTTCGCTTGCGAACGTGTTATCCCACCGGACGACCCACTAAACGAAGCGTGCATGGAGGAGATACAAACAGCAGAAATTCTGTCTGCTATCAGGGCGAGCGCACCCAAACGATCCCCGGTGCCGACGGGATCCCACGATAATTTTATCTCCGGATGTTCGATGTCATCCACCGTGTGTTGAACATGCTTATGAATGAAGCACTCAACGGAAATCTCCCTCATGCCTTCGTAGAGGGCGTCATCGTGTTGGTGAAGAAGAAGGAGGCGACAACACAGCCCGAGCGTACCGGCCCATATCGCATCCCGCATCCTGAAAAACAGGATGGAACGAATTATGCAGGCCCACCGCGTCCTAAGCAACGGACAGAAATGTTCAAACGCAGAGCGAAACATCTTCCAGGCCACTCTCGCTCTGAAAGATCGGATCGCCAATCTCCGTCACCACCGTCGCGCCGGTAAGCTCATCAGCTTCGATCTGGAGAACGCCTTCGATCGGGTGCGGCACTCGTTCCTCTTCGAAACCATGCGGTCGCTCGGGTTCAACGAGGAACTCATCTCTCTTCTCTCGAACATAGCCAGTCGGTCCACATCCCGGCTGCTTATCAATGGGCACCTCTCTCGATCGTTTGAGATCACACGGTCGGTGCGGCAAAGGCGACCCGTTGTCCATGCATCTGTTCGTACTCTATCTTCATCCACTGGTGTGTAGGCTTGAGCAAGTGTGTGGGGATGATCTACTCGTTGCCTACGCCGACGATATTAGCGTGGTTGTGACGTCATCGTGGCAAATAGAAGCGATGAATGAAATATTTCGTCGCTTTGGGTTTGCCGCCGGCGCAAAATTGAATCTGCGGAAGACGGTTGCAGTGAACGTTGGCGTTTTCGAAGGTAACGAAATTTGTACCCAGTGGCTGCAAACAGCCAACGTAGTCAAGATTCTGGGTGTTACCTTCGCCAACTCGATTAGGCTGATGACTACACTCAACTGGGATGCGCTGGCGGGCAAGTTTTCACAGCAAATGTGGCTGCAGTCCTTGCGCACACTAACTCTTCACCAGAGGGTGATTATGCTGAACACGTTTGGCACATCGAGACTGTGCTTGGTGTCCACACAGCGAAAATAACAGCAACGATGGGGACGTTCCTGTGGATAGGAATGTCTGCGCGCGTTCCCATTATGCAGTTGATACGCAAGAAGGAGCACGGCGGTTTAAATTTGCATGTTTTGGCATGCAAAAGCCGTAATCTGGCCACCAACAGACACTTGAAAGAGATCGAATCCATTCCCTACTATAAATCCCTTCTTTTCCACGCAATTCCTCGCCCCGCAATTTCAATAGACAATCCTGACCTAAAATCAATCCTATCAAATTTGTCCCAATTCCCCAAAATCTGATCCACCGGCACTTCGTCCAGCAAAGCGAACTGCCAAAGGTGGAACGAAACAGTCCAGCGCTTGACTGGCCACGCGCGTGGCGAAATATTGGGATGAAAGAGCTTTCCTCATCGCAGCGATCCAAACTTTACCTGCTGGTGAATGGGAAAATCGAACATCGGAAGCTTCTGCACGTGATGCAACGGGTGGCGGACGAGAACTGTCAACACTGTGACATACAGGTACCTGAAACGCTCCAGCACAAGTTCTGTAGCTGCACTCGTGTCGGCCCGGCCTGGACGGTCCTACAGCAGAGGCTAGCCGGCTACACGAATGGTTGGAGGCGACTGTCGTTCGAGGACCTCATGAGACCTGTTTTGCCAGGAATTGGAAGAGCTGCGCGAGTGGAAATTCTCCGCTTGTTTGTGAAGTACATCGTCTTTGTTAACGAGTGTAACGATAGAATTGATGTAGATGCTTTAATGTTCCAATTAGATTTAAATTGATTTGAAAACGCTGAACTACAATTGTAAAAACTGTACATATAATGACAAAATAAAACTGAATTTTAACCACAAAAAAAAAAAAAAAAATTTTAGAATTTTAGAATTTTAGAATTTTAGAATTTTAGAATTTTAGAATTTTAGAATTTTAGAATTTTAGAATTTTAGAATTTTAGAATTTTAGATTTTTAGATTTTAGGATTTTCAGATTTTCAGATATTTAGATATTTACATTTTAGATTTTTTAGATTTTTAGATTTTTAGATTTTTAGATTTTACGATTTTTAGATTTTTAGATTTTTAGATTTTTAAAATTTTAAATTTTTAGATTTTTAAATTTTTATATTTTTTTATTTTTAGATTTTTAAATTTTTATTATTTTAGATTTTTATATTTTTAGATTTTAAGATTTTTAGATTTTTAGATTTTAAAATTTTAAGATTTTTAGATTTTTAGATTTTTAGATTTTTTAAATTTTAATTTTTTTCAGATTTTTTGATTTTTCGATTTTTAGATTTTTAGATTTTTAGATTTTTAGATTTCTAGATTTTTAAATTCTTAGATTTTAAGATTTTTTAATTTTTAGATTTTTAAATTTTTTAGATTTTTAGATTTTTAGGTTTTAGGATTTTCAGATTTTTAGATTTTCAAATTTTTAGGTTTTTAAATTTTTTAGATTTTTAGATTTTTAGATTTTAGGATTTTCAGATTTTTAGATTTTTAGATTTTTAAATTTTTAATATTTAGATTTTTAGATTTTTAGATTTTTAGATTTTTAGATTTTTAGATTTTTAGATTTATAGATTTTTAGATTTTTAGATTTTAGAATTTTTAGATTTTTAGATTTTTAGATTTTCAGACTTTTAGATTTTCAGATTTTTGGATTTTCAGATGTTTAGATGTCTAGATTTTAGATTTTTAGATCTTCAGATTTTCATATTTTTAGATTTTTAGATTTTTAGATTTTCAGATTTTTAGATTTTTAGATTTTTAGATTTTTAGATTTTTAGATCTTCAAATTTTTAGATTTTTAAATTTTTAGATTTTTAAATGTTTAGATATTAAAATTTTTAATTTTTAGATCTTTGAATTTTAAAATATTTAGATTTTTAAATTTTTAGATTTTTAGATTTTAAGATTTTTAGAATTTGTGCTTTTAAATTTTTAGATTTTTAGATTTTTGGATTTTTAGATCTTTAGATTTTTAGATTTTTAGATTTTTAGATTTTTAGATTAGATTTTTAGATTTTTAGATTTTTTAGATTTTTAGATTTTTGAATTTTAGATTTTATTTTAGAATTTTGAATTTCTTTTTAGATTTTCAAATTTTTTAGATTTTTTAATTTTTAGATTTTTAGATTTTTAGGTTTTAGATTTTAATTTTTAGATTTTTTAGATTTTTAGATTTTTAAATTTTTAGATTTTTTAGATTTTTAGATTTTTAGATTTTTTAGATTTATAGATTTTAGATTTTTAGTTTTAGAATTTTAGATTTTAGATTTTTAGACTTTTAGATTTTTAGATTTTCAGATTTTAGATTTTGATTTTTAGATTTTTGATTTTTAGATTTTAGATTTTTAGATTTTTAGATTTTTTTAGATTTTTAGATTTTTAATTTTAGATTTTTAGATTTTTAGATTTTTAGATTTTTAGATTTTAGATTTTAGATTTTTGGATTTTCAGATTTTTAGATTTTTAGATTTTTAGATTTTTAGATTTTTAGATTTCTAGATTTTTAAATTTTTAGATTTTTAGGTTTTTAGATTTTTAGATTTTTAGATTTTTAGATTTTTAGATTTTTAGATTTTTAGATTTTTAAATTTTTAGATTATTAGATTTTTAAATTTTTAAATTTTTATATTTTTAAATTTTTAGATTTTTAGATTTTTAGAGTTTTTAATTTTTTGATTTTAAGATTTTTAGATTTTTGGATTTTAAGAAACCTGATTTTTTTAATTTTTAGATTTTTAGATTTCTAGAATTTAGGATTTTTAAATTTTTAGATTTTTAGATTTTTAGATTTTTAGATCTTTTAGATTTTTAAATTTTTAGATTTTAGATTTTTAGATTTTAGATTTTCAGATTTTTAGATTATTAGATTTTTAGATTTTTATATTTTAGATTTTCAGATGTTTAAATTTTTAGGATTTTTAAATTATTAGATTTTTAAATTTTAAAATTTTTAGATTTTTAGATATTTAGATTTTTAGATTTTTAGATTTTTAGATTTTTAGATTTCTAGATTTTTAGATTATTAGATTTTTAAATTTTGAGATTTTTAGATTTTTAGATTTTTAGATTTTTAGATTTTTAGATTTTTAGATTTTTAGATTTTTAGATTTTTAAATTCTTAGATTTTAAGATTTTTAAATTTTTAGATTTTTAAATTTTTTAGATTTTTAGATTTTTAGATTTTAGGATTTTAAGATTTTTAGATTTTTAGATTTTGAGATTTTTAGTATTTAGATTTTTAGATTTTTAGATTTTTAGATTTTTAGATTTTTAGATTTTAGAATTTTTAAATTTCTAGATTTTAGAATTTTTAAATTTTTAGATTTTAAGATTTTCGGATTTGCAGATTTTTAGATTTTTAGATCTCTAGATTTTTAGATTTCAAGAATTTTAGATTTTTAGATTTTTAAATTTTTAAATATTTAGATTTTTAGATTTTGAGATGTTTAGAACTCTGGATTGTTTAATTTTTAGATTTTCAAATTTTTAGAATTTTAGATTTTTAAATGATTAGATTTTTAAATTTTGAGATTTTTAGATTTTTAAATTTTTAGATTTTTAGATTTTAAGTTTTTAGATTTTAAAATTTTCAGATTCTAAGGTTTTTAAATTTTTAAATTTTTATATTTTTAGATTTTCAGATTTTTAGATTTTAGGATTTTCAGATTTTTAGATTTTTAGATTTTTAAATTTTTAATATTTAGATTTTTAGATTTTTAGATTTTTAGATTTTTAGATTTTTAGATTTTTAGATTTTTAGATTTTAGAATTTTTAGATTTTTAGATTTTTAGATTTTTAGACTTTTAGATTTTTAGATTTTTAGATTTTTAGATTTTCAGATTTTTAAATTTTTAGATTTTTAGATTTTTAGATTTTTAGATTTTTAGATTTTTAGATTTTTGGATTTTTAGATTTTTAGATTTTTAGATTTTTAGATTTTTAGATTTTCAGATCTTTAGATTTTTAGATTTTTTGATTTTTTAGATTTTTAGATTTTGAATTTTAGATTTTAGATTTTAGATTTTTTAGATTTTCTGATTTTTAGGTTTTAAATCTTTTAGATTTTTTGATTTTTAGATTTTTAGATTTTTAGATTTTAGATTTTTAGATTTTAGATTTTTAGATTTTTAGATTTTTAGATTTTAGATATTTAGATCTTCAGATTTTAGATTTTTAGATTTTAGATTTATAGATATTTAGATTTTAAGATTTTGGATTTTCAGATTTTAGATTTTTAGATTTTTAGATCTCTAGATTTTAGATTTTTAGATTTTCGAATATTTAGATTTTAAATTTTTAGATTTTTAGATTTTAGATTTTTAGATTTTAGATATTTAGATTTTCAGCTTTTTAGCTTTTTAGATTTTTAGGTTTTTAGGTTTTATAGTTTTTAGATTTTTAGATATTTAGATTTTCAGATTTTTAGATTTTTAGAGTTTTGAATTTTTAGATTTTTAGATTCTTAGATTTTTAGATTTTTAGATTTTAGGTTTTGGATTTTTAGATTTTTAGATTTTTAGATTTTAGATTTTTAGATTTTAGATTTTTAGATTTTTCAGATTTCTAGATTTCTAGATTTTAAGGATTTTAGATTTTTCGGATTTTAGATTTTTTGATTTTTAGATTTTTAGATTTTAGATTTTTAGATTTTTAGATTTTTAGATTTTTAGATTTTTAGATTTTTAGATTTTTAGATTTTTAGATTTTTAGATTTTTAGATTTTTAGATATTTAGATTTTCAGATTTTTAGATTTTTAGATTTTTAGGTTTTTAGGTTTTATAGTTTTTAGATTTTTAGATTTTTAGATTTTCAGATTTTTAGATTTTTAGAGTTTTAGATTTTTAGATTTTTAGATTCTTAGATTTTTAGATTTTTAGATTTTTAGGTTTTTGGATTTTTAGATTTTTAGATTTTTAGATTTTTAGATTTTTAGATTTTTAGATTTTTAGATTTTTAGATTTTTAGATTTTTAGATTTTTAGATTTTTAGATTTTTAGATTTTTAGATTTTTAGATTTTTAGATTTTTAGATTTTTAGATTTTTAGATTTTTAGATTTTTAGATTTTTAGATTTTTAGATTTTCACATTTTTAGATTTTAAAATTTTCAGATTTTAAGATTTTTAGATTTATAGATTCTTGGATTTTTTGACTTTTAGATTTTTAGGTTTTTAGATTTTAAGATTTTTGATTTTTAGATTTTTAGGTTTTTAGATTTTTAGATTTTTAGGTTTTCAGATTTTTAGATTTTTAGATTTTTAGATTTTAGATTTTTAGCGTATTTCCGTGGTCTGGGAATCGATTACCCTATCTTTATGTCGTTGTTTTCGCTGAATTCGGCGAACAGCTCTCCGTTTTCGTTCATTTCTCCGAGACCATGGTATCTCATAATGCTTTTATATTTCGAGTTCTATGGCAATTCTATCTACAACGGCATTAGTTGACTGTGTAAGTTGTCTTTGTCTGAAAAGCTAGATTAAAGATGCTTCATTACAACAGTGTAGCATCCTTTAATGCTGGAACTTCTACGGTTGAAAAATATCCTTAGTGTCCGTATTTTTTTCGTTTTTTTTGTAGGCGGACAAATTAACAGTTCCATATAAGAGGCTATCCATTTGGATGGTTCGAAAAATCGATTTTGCTCCACAACGCTCATTTGATTCTGTATCATGTTCTGAGTGTCCTCCGAAAATTTGAGCTCATTTGGTCATGATCGCTAAACTGCTTTGAGGGCATCATGTTCTATCTTTCGCGCCACGAGCAGCAATGTTGCCTGTTTAGGAGTTACGCAATTAGCTCCAGAAAACTACGGTATAGATTAAATTCGATTACTAATTATTGGAACGATTAATTAAGATGCGGTTTTCGCTGAGTGAAAGCTCTTGAGTATTCCTTTTAGCTATGTAGGTTTTCTTTTAACCTGCGCTTAATGAGGAAGCGCCATAATCAGTATAATGAAAAAATAAATTTCCCCATACTAATTTGCATGCAAACTTGAAACGGCTTGTGCTAAATCAGTTTTAATCCAAATGAGCTCAAATTTTCGGAGGACACTCAGAACATGATACAGAATCAGATGAGCGTTGTGGAGCAAAATCGATTTTTGAACCACCCTACTGTCCATATACCACGTGGCCAAGTTTTGATCAGTTTAATATACCCCCCTCCCCAGCTTGAACAACTGCTGATATAAATTCTCAAGAATTTGTATGAATCGTGGACATTTGCCATACACCCAATCCCCCTAAACTATCCACGTGGTGTATGGACAGACTCTAACACGATATTGGTATATATTGAAGTGGTATCATTTACAACACCATTTGAAATTTGGATTGTCAATCAGCATTATTATAATGTGGAGTGCATTGTAAATGAAAATTGCTTCATTTGGGTTCAATTTAAGAAAATGAAGGGATTCGACTGGATTTGTTGCTTTTAATCAGGATTTTCGGCTTTCAATCACATGAAAATGTTGATAATTTTAAATCATTGCCAACGTTTCGATCCGGACAGCATTTCGACCCCTGATGATGATTCAAACTTCCGGATCGAAACGTTGGCAATGATTTAAATTTATCAACATTTTCATGTGACTGGAAGCCGAAAATCCTGATTATAAGGAAATGAAAATAGGTTAAATTTGGTCCAATTTCTGATACTCCCATACATGTGAAATGGAACAATTCAAGCTCTATCTGGAATAAGGGCGAATGTCGCAAGAGAGGATTCTCTTCGTCGATTTCCCCTCTTTTAAATAAAAGTGACAAGCAGCTGATTTCTCTGTAGTTTATCACCTCAGAACGATAGAAAACAATGCGAAGTTGCATTCTGAGGTGATAAACTGCACAGAAATCCTCTGCTTGTCACCTATATTCAAATGAGGGGAAGTCGACGAAGAGAATTCTCTCTTGCGACATTCGCCCTTTTACCAGATAGAGCTTGAATTGAATTATGTTGAAACAGCGTTTTATATCTCGCGCTTATGATCATAGGAGCGTAACTTTAATGATCGATTTCTCTTCATCCATAAATGCAGCGAATTTCTGCAGTTTAGATTTTAGATTTAGACTTAGATGTTATGGTTCGCGTCGATGAAGGATATTTTACAGTTCGCACCAGAAGCAATATTCGTGGCTGTAAATTTTGAATAAGCTGAGTTATTAACGAAAGAAAAATCGATGAAGAGAAATCGATCAATAGAGTTATGCTCGTATGTTTCTAAGCGCGAGATATGTTTTTATGTTTTATTGATTTTTGTTCATATAAGAAAAGAATAATTATCTTCCATTGAAAAATCTGCAATTTTCGTCACTCAGTTTTCCAAAGATACCTACCTACTGAGATAAGTCAAGCAATTTCTCAAGAGTTCAACTACGAGCCTACTTCAAGCTTCACAAAGCTAATATCGAAGCCACATCGCGATAAAGCCTTTGATTAATTAGTTCCTTAAATAGTCTTGCAGGTCGGTACCACTAAGCAAATGGTATATGCTCTTCCCTGTCGTCAACGTCTCACTTCATCAGCCGCCCACATACACACACACCGCTCTGTTTGTTCAAAGCTACCACCGGTGTCGACAGCAAAACCGAGACATAATAGAAACATCAACAATAATTTCCTTGCTCAACAGCTCGTGCAAGAATTTGCCACTTAAATCTCGGAGAGGGAGTTTCTTGGTGCATTTTGTCGGACTGACATGCTCTTCCCGGCCGGCGCGGTTGAAGGAGGCCGACTCTTAAGCAAGCAAGCACACCACACCGTATTGTTGTTGACGCTCCTCAAGGAAACCAAACGAAGTTCCTCTTCGTCAGAGTTCTCAAGTCGTCGCCAGCGTCAAGCAGCTATCATCGTGCATAAGGACTGTTCATTATATAAAGTGGACCCCTTGAAATGGATTGCTTACGGTCGAACGTAAGGAAGATCCCATAAAGTTTTTGATCAAATTCGCATATGAGTATGATTACAATTTCTTCAATGGTACTTTTTTAATCCGACAGGATTATGAATGTTACAGTCGTCGTAATTCGTCGAAAAAAAGGTACCAGTGAGTTGAAGAGTGAAAGAGTTGTATTTCGAAAAATTTAGCTTCAACATGTTGTGTAGGGGGCCTGCTTAGCCTAGTGGTAAGACGCGCGGCTACAAAGCAAGACCATGCTGAGGGTGGCTGGGTTCGATTCTCGATGACGGTCTAGGCAATTTTCGGATTGTAAATTGTCTCGATTTCCCTGGGCATAGAAGTATCATTGCCTTATGATATACGAATGCAAAAATGGTACCTTGGCTTAGAAACCTAGCAATTAAAAAGAAGAAGAAGAAGAAGAAGAAACATCAAACAAGAAGACAAAGAAGAAGTTACTTATACTTGAATATTCCGACTATTTTGACTGTGTTGTTGACTGTCAAGAAAGTTGTACAGGAAGGCGCGTGCTTTGACATGAGGCATTAATTAGTTAAGAATTTGGTCGCTAATTGGTGGCTTGTAAGAAAGAATCTTTTTAGACTTTACAATATACTCCGATAGGTATATGAAATATTCTACACTGTAAATATTATTGTCGTTAAAAAGGGATTTGTGAAACTGGTGTCTTCAGCAAAGTTCGACATGTGGAAATGGACTGTCTTGAAACGGAGAAAGTAATTGAGAGTTTTATATATAGGTGGCGTTAGTGTGACAGCAATGTTCTTGTATGTGTAAAACATTGCTATGGCTTGTGATCCGTAGCATCTACACTCAAGTTTTTGACGTAGGATTACGTCTTTCCGGAACATTGGGGGGTCATTCTGCAGTTTCAAATTTGAGACCGTCACGAAAAGTGGTCAGGAAGTATGGGCTAATAACTCAGCCGTCTTTCAACCGATTTTAAAGATTTTGGTGTTAATCGATCGACGAACTCTTTAAGATTTTGCTCAGCTATCGAAAAAATGCATTCAAAGTGCTGAACTATTGAAAAATTGAATTTTACTAGGCACTGAAAATCGGTAAACCAACCAATCGCGATGTGCATCGCAAGCACAGACATCAAAATCGTGCAACCTACGGGCTCGACTCAATCCTCAGTTCAACTAAATTTTCTCGGAGAGCGGGCACAACGATGACGCCCGTAGGAGCAGTCTCAGCAGAAAGTGGAACATCGAGAGGCCATCGCTAAAAGCAACAATCTTCGGACTATCGTTTAGTTACTGTTAGTGGCGCATTTTGGAAAGAAAACCGGTTCTTCTCAGGACCAAAATTTTATTAGAAGATAGAGTTGATTGCAAAATGGCAGCGATTACGGTCCCCGCATACCAGTGGCGTCACTGAAAATGTTTTCTTAATAGTGACTATTTGGCAGAAAAGTGAAATTTTTACGCAAGATACGGACTATCGTTTGTTTGCTATGATTGATTAGAAAGGCGCATTGTGGATCAAAATCAATTCTTGGCAAATGTACTATTGAGAGGTAGAGCCAAAATATTTTCTTCAAAGTGCACATCATAACCGCTTGGCGACGGTAGAAAGTTGGAATCTGCTATCTATTAAAAGTGCAGGAATTAAACAATGATGACGTCTCACATCATTGAGTTGCGTCAAATGAGATTTTCCAAGATTCTGATTTCGGCGTACTTGCTGTTTATTATTGGAAAGGCGCGTCATTGGAAACAAAATCATCTTTTTACACGGGAGAAGGTTGAACCGAGACAAAAATCTGCAAAAAATGCAAATCATAATCGCTTGGTGACGGGCAAAGTTCTTTGGCTGTAGCAGCCGATGCGCTCCTTGCATGGAGACGTTCCAAAACAATGTATTAGGATGGATGACTTCTATCGTGTTCCAGCGGCAAATTCTTAATTGGCTGACAGTGCATCAGTAGTGGAAATTCATTACAAAATTTTGATTTCCGGCGTGCACGGTACGAAAATTCCTCTCCTCTTTGAGTGAGACTGTGGCCCTGAAAGGGCCGTTTTAAGTGAAGCTACTTCCTCGTTCATTCATTAGGAGCTGACTTACTTGGTGACGACTTTGGAACCCTCCGAAACGGCGGGCTTGGCCAGCTCGACACGCACGAAGATACTCGACGCCTTCGATGAGACGCCCTTCTTCTCAGCCTTTTCACCGTCGGTGATTTCTGGTCGGCGCTGCGATGTAATCCTGTCTGTCCTGCCGAATTTCCGAGAAGTAGTAGTAGTAGTTTATTACTACTGATGAGACGCCCTTGATGATGTTTCTTCTCAGCCTTTTCACCGCCGGTGATTTCTGGTCGGCGCTGCGATGTAATTGTCCTGCCGATTTTCCGAGTAATAAATTGTCCTGCCGATTTTCCGAGAAAATCAGACTTCGGCTGGTCAGAATACGTTTGCATGGACTTCGAGGCCCCGCCCCTTTGAGCGCCGTATCATTGGCATCGGCTTGCTTGCTCCGCCTTTCTTTCGTTCGATGCCAATGCATTCGTACATAACAAGGGCCTCTTCTTCTCCTTCTTCTTCTTCTTCTTTTACAAATCAAATTGCAAATTATGATCGCTTGGCATCGGCTTGTTTGCTCCGCCTTTCGTTCGTTCGATGCCAGTGCTTTCGAACATAACCAGCGACTCTTCTTCTTCTTCTTCTTTTACTTCTTAAAGTGCAAATCACAATCGCTTGGCGTTGGCAGCAGCGCAAGCGCTCGTCGGAGGGGATGCTGCGAAATTGATTCGCATGATGGCGTATGTCGCGTTTTAGCGGTAACTTATCGAGCGGCTGACATTGGGGTCGGTAGCAATGAAATGAAATTTTTCTAGATTCTGCTTCGGTTTTGTTGCTGCTTGTGATTCGGAAGGCGCATTATTGAAAATAAATGGGTTCTTTTCAGAATCATAATTTCACACGAGAGAAGATTGAGCCGAGACAAATGTTTTTCAAAGTACAAATCATAAGCTTTATTGCTGCTTGTGATTGGATAGGCGTATTGTGGAAAACAAATTGGTTCTTACACAGCAAATAATTTTGAAAATTCAACGACGTGTAAAATTGCAGCTAACTCTATCAAACGAATAAACATTCGATATTCAATTAAATTTGATTGACTTTTACAAGCAAGCACAGTTTAAATTTATTTCAATTTAAAATAACAGTGAGATCGATTGAATGTTACGTTTATTTGCATGCTCCCAATATGTGCATGAAAATACATTTAAAATCACAACATATTTTTATCTGTGTATAATAACTATCATATTACATGGGATTATTTTGAGCTGAGACGAATTTTCTGCAAAGTGCAATTCATAATTGCTTGAGAGCAACAGAACAACGCCGTATTTAAATAAATATGAAAATTGCTAACATTTGAGTAAATTTTCAATCGAATATCATCTCTAATCCCAGCACCTACTAAACAGGGTATTCTTGAAATAAACATTTTCTCACCAGGTTCAACTTGGCATTCAATATGCATGCATTCTCTAACTTTTGGACATCACTTTTCAATAGCTAACGTGATGCAATTTTCATATTTTTTCGATATACAGTTAGTGTCTCGTATCACATCGGTGAAGTGAGAAACATTAGTTGTGCTTAGAAGAAGTTTATTCGATACTAGTGAATACAGTGCGATGTCGCAATACTTGGCAGCGAAGTATAAACGCAATTCCAGGAAGCGTGAAAGGGATCAACAATCGGACGCACCCTCAAAGCTTCCAAGGACGGACGCTGAACGGGCACGGAGTTATCGGGCCAAGTTGAAAGCGGCCAAGGGTAGTACGTCGTCGGCTACCGGTTGGGACGCTGGCGAAGGGCCCTCAACTCGAGGTAGGAAGTTATTATTAGCAGCAAATGTGTAAATACATATCAATAATGTGAACTAATCTTCAATTCTATGATGACAGTATAGAAATTTTGCATTTTATCATTTTATATAGCAGATTTATCTATAAATGTGAAATAATCAACGAATATTTTCTATTACCTATTTTCTATTACGAATACCTCTATTTCTCTTTGCTTGTCGTCGAATGTATTACATTGTTATTACACATTATTTATATATTATTTTCAATAAATGTAGCATTGACAACATGGTAAGTACTTTTAACGGCTGAAGTTCTTCAAGTACTTCGCAATATATACTGCAAATGTTTACTTATTAGCTTATTTAGCCTGAATTGTTTGTTGGGTTTTATAAATCGCTAAACGATAAATGGAACAATATAATTCCAATCCCAAAAAGCCCAAAAGTTCTTAGATATTCAATTTGTTAATATAGTTCCGAATTCATTCACTTGGTAGGTTACATTAGCCTGCCAGTAGAGTTGAAATCACACAATCGGTAAGATTTGGTCCTTTGATTTGGTGTTGAATTAAATTTGCAAATCGATTGTGTTTGAATTTTGCATTCATGTATTAATGGATAAGATTTGAACCGAATTTCTATTTTGTCTTGAGTTTGAATTTCGATATATTTTTCGGACATATTATTTAATTGTTCTGAATTTGAGTATGATTCGGATTAAATTTGAATTAAATAGTTGGAGCTTCTCAAATATTATTTTTATTTAATGAATTATTGGGTCGTATTAAATCTACGGTGTCTTTTACTTGTTTACTAGCTTTATGTACCCGGCCTTGCTCGGAGTTGCCAGTTTAATTCGCAGTTTTTTCACCATCGGAATTGGAATAGGTCAAAAGGATAATTGTGTTTTCTTATTGATATTTCATCATTTGATTAAAAGAAGGTAGATTACATTTGAAAACATTGACTGATTTTGAAAATGGGATCAAACCCAAAATCGCTTTATTCCGGGCAAACGTCTATTTCTAAAGAAGGAAAAACATACACCGATGCCTTATTCCGGAAAAACGTCTATTTTTAAAGAAATGATCACATTTACCGTCCAGAAGGAAACACTTTAATCATTGCTTTTCTCTGGGCAAACCATGATTTCGATGAAGTGTTGAGTTGATCGATCCCTGTCATCTTCGCCTTCTTAAGAAAAAGAATGTTTGTTCCAAATTTGGTTGAAATCGGGCAAGGGGTACAGAAGTTATGCTGGAACATTGGATCATTGCATACCTTGCTTTTATTTATTAATCTTGAATCATTATCATATAATTATCATACCTTTTAAAATTTGGAATAAAGGTTACTCGATTATGGATCACTATGCAATTTGATCATTCATAATCATCAATCATTAATCATATCGATCGTTAATCATTAACCATACACATAGTGTGTCAACATTTAATCACGATCGGTAATCGTTAATCATAATCCAACGGTTTTTTTCATCTATTATTCATAATCGTTAATTATTGTCAAAAATGAATTTAATCATTAATCATTATCAGTCATCATTTTCAAAAATTATAATTCATTAATCATAATCTTTAATCATAGAGTTGAATGATTTAATCATTTAATCTGCTTAGAATTGGTCCTGGGGTCAGGAGTTACACTGAATTGCCCGTTTTCTAAAGACAACCGCTTTCCCTTTACCCTTCCTCTTTTCTCAACGGCCATTTCACCCCTTTGTTATCTTCTCCTAGGGATAGAAAATGTGTGTACCAAGTTTGGTTGGAATCGGTTCAGGAGTTCAGAAGTTACACTGAAAAATACCCCTCCCTCCACCCCCTTATCCAAATTTCCCTCCCGTACGATCGGCTCCTCATAGTGAATATGTGTACAAAATTTGATTGAAATCGGTCCTGGGGGTTGGGAGTTACACTGAGTTGCTCGTTTTCCAAAGACAACACCTCCCCTATACCCTCCCCTTTTTCCAATGACCATCCCATCCCTTTGTTATCTTTTCCTTATGATGTAGAATGTGTGTACCAAATTTGGTTGAAATCGGTACAGGGTTCATGATTTACTTTGAATTGCCCGTTTTCTAAACAAAACCCCTCCTCCAGACCCTCCCCTTTCCCAAATCCCTCCCATATGATTACCTCCTCGTAGTGAATATGTGTACAAAATTTGGTTGAAATCGGTCCTGGGAGTTGAAAGTTACACAGAATTGTTCGTTTTCTGAACAAAACCCCTCCCACCACCCCCCCCTTTTCTACATGACCATCCCACCCCTTTGTTAACTTCCTCTGAGGATAGAGAATGTCTGTACCAAATTTGGTTGAAATCGGCCCAGTGGTTCAGAAGTAGTTAGCGAACATACATACATAGATTGGTTTTTATATATATAGATAGATAGATTAATTATTATTTGATTCAATTGAATTTTGAATTTAATATTTGGAACAATAACATATTAGATTCCAGCGAATCGCAAAATTTTAACAAATAGATTTTTATGACATAAAGTTAAGATTTACTTAAACTTTTGGATAGTGTGTTTTGTACAAATATATCCTAAACACATGCTACTTGAATTTTATATTACTATGCTATTGTTGTTTATAGTACGCTTGGCAATAATTTTTCATTTCATCTTTTATGTTTTTAAATGTCTTATTGTACTTGGTACAGTCATTTTAAATGCGAATGCATCTGTCAATTATGTATATCTGTCTGTCAATAAGGATTAATCTTCCCGTGTTACAATTTCTTCGAGTAGAATTCAACTTAATCCGTGCTGATACGGTCGTAAACTCTGATCATGAAGATTCCGACGCCGGTGAAAATGTTGTGATGCAGTCCGCAAGAGCAGATGTCGATGATGAGCGTGGTGACTTTGAAGAAAACGTGTCTGCTGTCGATGATGATGGCGAACATATTTCTTCGCTTTTAACACAAGACAAACCCAATTTCGATCGGGCTGATCAGGAGTTCCAGAAACGTTTCGTGGAAAACGATTTCGGTTGCGCTTGTGATGTGTGTGCTAGAATCTGGTTCAGGAATGATTTGAAACCAATCTCCGACTCAAATGCTGCCGTGTTACTGGCGACAAATTATTTCGAAACGGTGGAAGGATTTTTGGCGTGTGCTACATGTCGAACAAGCCTGAACCGCGGATCAATTCCACATTGTCGCAATCGAATGGCTTTACACATCCCCCGTTTCCGCCCAATTTGCCTCCGCTAGCCCCTCTCACCACAAGACCGGTGTCTCCCACGACCACTTTCATGCAGTTTCCTCGTTTGCGGCCTACCGCCGGTTTGTGGAAAAGTTATTTTAGCTTAAAAATGTATTACATAAAATAAATATATGATTTTCCTAACCTATTTTCATTAACATGCAACAGGTAGTTTGGCAATAATCGGCCAAATTATCAACATTCCAGTCGACGTGGCCCAGATGGTAGGCGAACTTCCCCGCCACCTGGATGACGACTATGCTATCAACGTGTGCATCAAGAAACACTTCATACACAAATCAAGTTACTTGTCCGGCTACGTGAAGAAAGGTACCGTTAAAGCATGGCTGAACTATCTGGTTACTACACCGCTCTACAGGCGGAATGGAATTGTTTTCAATGAAGAAAACTTGGCTGCGATCGGACAAACAGAGCAGACTGATATTTAGGAGGAACGTAGGGCAGTAGACCTTGAAGTCGTCGACGAGATGAACGAGGTAGAAATGATGATTGGACAACAACATACGCTCATGTGGAATGAAGACAAGTGTCTGGAACTTGCACCGGCACAAAATCAGAAACCGCTTTCCATTATCTACGATGAGTTTGCTGAGGAGCTGTCTTTCCCCGATATTTATCTTGGTCATCCGAGATGCTTCAACCGTGAAGTCCATGTGACAGCGTTCATGATGGCTACTAGCGAGGTGCGACGTCGGGATCGGCGGGGCGCGAGACCGGAGCATATTTTGTATATGGCCATGAAAATCATGCGGCTGCGGGTATCGGAAGGATTGAACAATACCTTTAAATGCATGGGCACGGCCAACATAACAAGGGCGCAGTTGCAAGATCGGGAATTTTGGAAAGCTGTATTGAGCGTAACCTCTCTTTTCTGAAATCTATTCCGAACTCCGTTCAATATTGGCAGCAAAGAAAACGGGATGTTTTCGCCATGATCCGGCAGCTGGGGAAACCCACGATGTTTTGACGATGAGTGCAAATGAAATTAGATGGCCTCACCTACTAAGCATTCTGCGGAAGCTTTCTGGTGGCTCTAACATTGCGGAAATGGACGATATTGTGCAACAGTTGTCTGCACTCCAGCGTGCTACACTTGTCAGCGAAGATCCTGTCACGTGTTGTGCATATTTTCACAAGTTGGTAAACATCTTTCTGCGCCTTCTGTCATCGACCAGGTTGAGCCCGTTCGGAAAATACCACGTTGTAGATTATTTTAAGAGGATCGAGTTCCAGCATCGTGGCAGCCCGCATGCACATATTCTGCTCTGGCTGGCGAACGATCCCCGTGAGGATGTTTCCGAAAGAATGCCCGCTACTGTTGAGTTGATCGATTTTCTGTGCTCCATCAGATCGGAAGATCTGCCTGAGACCTATGGCAATCAGGTGGGTTTAAATTTCGCATAGTTTCTAGCAAGTAATCACTCACAATGTCAAACCCTTTTAGGTTCATAAACACACGTTTACGTGTTTCAAGCGAAACGATAAACGTTGCCGGTTTAATATTCCGTACTGGCCAATGGATCAAACCAGAATTCTGATCCCCATTACAGCCGGGGATGGCCGACTTCAACAGCTAAACAGAAAGGCAGCAAAATGCGGGAAGCTCTTGAAACGAAGGTCTACGATAGCCTTGACGCGTTTCTCGTTGATAGCAGTTGCACGTACGATTACTACTTGGACGTGATTCGCTCTTCCATTCGCCGACCAACAGTTCTGCTGAAACGTTCCATGACGCAGCTTTGGACCAATCCATTCAATCCTTGGATCGTTGAGAAGCTTAAATCCAATATGGATTTGCAGTTTGTGCTGGAGGAGTTTTCATGTGCTGCTTATGTTGTGGAATACGTAAACAAGACCAAGAGGGGCATAAGTAGTTTACATGGTGACCTCATAAAGCTCCGGGAAGAGCATCCAGACCAGGACTACAATGGATGGTTGAAGAAGGTCAGCAGAAAGATGTTAAATTCCGTGGAAATGTCTGCCCAGGAGGCTGCTTGGTATTTGCTTCGGCAACCGATGTCAGAAGCCAGCCGCAAGGTACCATTCATCAAATGATATAGTTTTCACAATTTAGAATTCAATTTCGTTTTAGGTTGAGTTTATTGCGACAATGTGGCCACAAGAGCGAATAAAATCCAAGAAGCGGAACAAACAGATGGACGAAGAGGATCTCGACGACAATTCCACCGATGTGTGGACGCTAAACATCATCCAACGGTATGAACTGCGCCGAGGAATGGATGATATCTGCTTGGCGGATTTCGCAGTATATTATTCGGAAGAAAGATCCACGAAGCATTCATATAGACTCCGTTTAGTTCCCGTGTATTGCGTTGGTGCTCATACAGTATGGCGGAAATGGTCGACTATAAGCGTGAGATGGTTCTCCTCTTCCTACCGTTCAGGAATGAAGTCTGCGATGTACTTGATCGGAACAAGTTCCTGAAGTTGTATGAAGACAACGAGGTCGCCATTTTGGCAAAGCACAAGGAGTATGACTGCGAAATGAACTTGGATCAGGTTGTGGAGGAATACATCCGCATATGCAGCGAAGACGACGAGCAGCAGGTGATTGCCGACCAGAAGCGCGATGAGTTCGTCCGCACGATCGTCATGGAGCCGAATGATGACGATATTCACAACTTGCCAACAGGACCCTTGGCAGCTGTCGTCAAACAGCGATCAAATGTCTTGTCAAAGCAAGAATATTGTGAAATGGTGCGTGCCACGAATGCAGAGCAGCGGGATTTGATTGTGCAAGTAATCCACAGCTTGCATTCCTCTGAAGAAAACTGCAAACCAGTGCAAATATTCTTCACTGGCCCGGCGGGCTGTGGCAAAACGTTCACTTTGCGCATTCTAATGGAGACAGTGAACCGGTACAGCCAAGCTCATAATAAGCAGCACAACGCTTATGTAGCATGCGCATCCACTGGAAAAGCAGCGGTTGCAATAGGTGGAACAACAGTGCATTCCGCATTCCGGATTTGCATGTCGCGTAGGCAAAGCTCAAAGCTGATTTTCGAGGCATTACAACTGTACCGGAACGCCTTCGCCAACGTGAAGCTCATCATTATCGACGAAACAAGCATGCTGGGTGCTGATGTCCTCAACACAGTACATGTCCGGCTTCAAGAAATCACGGGGAACTACGACGATCCATTCGGTGGAATGCCGATCGTATTTTGCGGCGATCTTCGTCAATTGCCACCGGTCAATGCGCGGGCGGTGTTTAAACCGAGCATAAACTCCATGCATGGCGCCGTTTTATGGCAATCTCTCGACTTCTACACATTGGTTCAAGTTATGCGACAAACCAACGAGCAGTTCTCCGGCATTCTCACAAAAATTGGCAACGGTGAGCGGATGTCGTCTGAGGAAATCGAGCTTATTGAAAGCAGGTTCCGTACGGAGGAGTGGTGTCGGCAGCATGTCCCTCGAGGGATCCGGTTATTCCATCGGAACGCTGATGTCGAACGGTATAACTCTGTGGCGTTGATGGATCGAGAGGCTGTCGAATGTACTGCAGATGACCTATACTCTGGTTATAAGGACAATTCCCAGCTGGCCAGTGCTCGCACAAAGGTGCATAAGATGAGTGTAGTAGAGACTGGTGGCTTACCGTATCTGTTGCGTCTTGTTCTTGGTACACCTTATATGCTGACCACCAACGTGGATGTCGAAGATGGCATCGTGAACGGAGCGATCGAGAGCTCATGCATGCATGTTGAGTACAACGAAGGAAACTCGCAGCAACAGGCAATCACGAGGCTTTGGATGGCATTCGAAAATGAGTCCATTGGGAAGATGTTGAGAGTGAAGGCCAGACCGCTGGTGTATTCGAGACCTGGGGTGCTACAAACAGGCTGGACTCCAATCGTCAAACGATCGGCGAACGTAACCCTTAACGGTGGTGTTAAGTGCAAAAGAGTTCAGTTTCCCGTTGTAAGTGCGTGTGCCCTCACAGTCCATAAGTCCCAGGGAGGCACATTCTCGGAAGTCGTATATAATTACGATAAGGGTCAGGAACAGCAGCTAGTTTACGTTGGTCTTTCCAGGGTTACATCAATCGACGGATTGTATCTGACGAATGCCAGTAACTCATTCCGGTTCCACCACGGAAAGGGTTCTATGACCCTAGAATGAACGACCTTCGGACGGAACTTGAACGTTTGAGTAACCATCGTATGCGCACCATTACAGACGATATCATGGTAGCTATATCCGCAAACAAGTTGGCTTGTACGTTGATGAGCATCAATGTACAAAGTTTGAATGCACACTCGTCGGACATTGCAACAGATCGGTGCTTACCGCCGTTGATTTGCTTGCAATGAGCGAAACTTGGCTTGACAACGGCACAACCACAAACATCAATGGATACCTTTGTGTTTGTCAAGAGAAGCGTGACGGAACAAGAGCGGGAGGAGTGGCAATATTTGAACGTGCTGGTTCGTCGACTATGGCCGTTTCTCACGCCATTACGAAGCTCAATGAAAGCTATGACCCAGCATTGAGTGTAGCAGACGAATATGGGGACTGCTGTGCTGCAGAGGTTTCGATCATGGAAACCCGCACGTTACTGTTTGCGGTATATATTTCACCAGGTATAATCAAATAGTAGTTGTGTTTGTATTTAAGTGTGTTGCATTAAATTTTGAATATTTACTAGAAATATTTCTTAGTGCGCAACCTCATAAAGTACACCCATGTTGCCATGCCCGTGGTAGTGTCGGGAGACTTTAATATTGATGTGACGAAAGAGGAGAACAGAGATTTCATCTGGTTCATGAAGCAGTTTCTCTATCTGGATTGTGCTTCGGATCCAACTATAGCGACTACTCTGGGTGGCACATGTCTCGATCTAACGTTCACCCGGAACGTAAGTGTGGAATGCAGGAGATACTGCACGTACTTCTCCTACCACCGGCCTATTTTATCGATTCTTGCGGTGTCCCGAGGTAAAACTAATGATTTAGAAATAAACATAGTTCTCTTCATCAGTTATGTTATTTTATTCTAGAACCGATGCCATCCCAGTGAAGTGAATTAACGTCACTGATCGTCGTTTGTCCGCTAGTTCATCTGCCAAAACGTTCGATTTCAACCAGAATGACCAATCATTGACATCAGCCGGACAGTCCGTAGCAAAAATAGATAATTGATCCTGAAAATGAAACTTGAGTATTTGGTAACTAAATTTATATTTAGATCATAATGTATTTAATATGAAACATTCTTTCCGTTTTGTTCTTTTCTTTGTTTTCTACAGATTCAGCCCAACAGTGGATTGATGCATCCTTTAACATTCATCGGGACCACGGCGTACATCACTTCAAAAGGCTTCAAGCCAACATAAACAAACGGCCCTTTTCAGGGCCACCAAATATTCATGGAGGAAGATGTTGTTGAGGCTGTTGTTTACCGATCTTCTGTTTCTTTAATACTCTGCTTATAGTTATAAACCGAAATGAGTTTATAGTAACAATCGGGTTTTCGCCCATTTATTTCCAGGATATGCGACATGTCGAGGATATTCCAACCCAGATTGAATATACAGCCCCATCTTCAAAAATCAGCACCAAGAAACATATTTAGAGTTTCAAAATAAAATCTTCTACACTTACGTAATCCTACGTCCAATTGGCGGTCGTGTCTCGGATACAACCTTCTACTTTTTTTTGGCAAAGTTGTTCAGGATGTCAAGGACTACAAAGCGGTGCTCAGTACAATGAATATTTCTTTCAAGAACAATCCGGAACCGAGCACGACACGACTCGCCTGGGAAGCAATGTTACGATAGACGGGGATACTTTCGAGGTGGTCAATAAATTCGTCTACCTTGGATCCTTGCTAACGGCTGATAATAATGTTAGTCGTGAAATACAAAGGCGCATCATCTGTGGTAGTCGGGCCTTTTACGGGCTCCAGAAGAAACTGCGGTAAAAAAACGAGCAACGGGTAGACGTAGGACTTGTATAAACGTAACGTATTTACATTTAACTTCTAACTTTTGGATCTATGGAGTTTGATTATAGTATTGATATTGGAAACAACTTCAATGCTGTGTAGAATTATTAGCAATTTGTTTATTCAAAACTTCTGGAAACAAAACTAATAATTAAATACATAATTAGAATTGCTTTGTTTCTAATTATTAAGTCCTTATTTCTTCAAGCAAATATAGGGCATTTTTAGATTTCTTATTGATGATAGTATTTGAAGTTTAAAAATTCTATTCATAAAATTTTCAAATTGGGCAGAATATGCTATTTTAGGGGAACTGTCCCGTTTTCCAAACGAAGAAATACAGCACCAATTTGGTTGCTTCTTTTTGCTAACATGCCTACTGACTGCTGAAAAAAATCACAACAATGAGAAACAAGTCAAGAAAAATTATTTAATGTTTTGATTCCAAACTCCCAGTCAACGCCAAGTTTAAGAATACAATTTCTCAGAAAATGAAAAACAAAGATTAAGATAGTTTATTTAAATGTTTTTGCGGACTTTTTTAAAACATTTACATGTAATACAGCGAAATTTTCTAATCTAAAATGGATATTACCACCACCTTTAATTGCTAATGCTTTCTGCAAACAAATGAAAGTAATTATTTAAATCAAATTCTTATTTTCATCAGTGTAGTTGATTTTTTTTGCAGGGGAATCAGAACTGTTATAGTATAGCCATGTTTCAATGTACGTGTGGTTTAGTACCAAGCACAACTTAACATATGGTCAGTCATATGACATGACTCGTATCCATCCCAGGATCATATGGATTATGAAACCCATCACCTGGACCAAATCTCTCTAATATTATTCTTTTCATCCACCACCGCTACCTTCGCTGCCACAGCCATCATCGGCCTTTAGCCGTGAACTCCGAGCGATGCGATGGGCGATTGCATCCATCGCAACCGACACCACTGCATCCGACCATAATCAAGCACAGAATGACAAAAAAATGCGCCCACTTCTTTCATGCATATTCGCAGACCCACCGGCAGTTCTACCGCTGGTGACTGCATGCTGTCGCTGTGTAGGTAAACAGCGAACGAACGAACGAAACGAAAAATGCGCGAGCAAAAAGCACGTCAGTACGCGTTGCTGTCACAAACTGTAATGACTCGCACACGGCAGGCACTGCTTCTTTTATACACAAAGAAAATCTTCCGGTAGACCCGAAGCCTCGTGACATACCGCATTCTGATGTCCGTGTTAGGAATGCACGGGGTTGACATATGAAATTTTTACTGGCTTTGACAAAAATTGAAATTTTCAATAGCTTATCGTTAATAATCTTAAGTTTTAATGAAATAGGCAAAATGGTGGAGAGTGTCCGAGTCGATTGATATATAAATCTAAAATTCCATCGATAGATAAAGGCGCTAGTAGCGTTCAAAATCTTCCCTTCCAGCGTAACGCTCTCGATTTCCAAAAATCTAAATGGCACCCAGTATAGTAAAGAAAGACGTAAGTCCTACGTCAAAAGATTCACACCCGCACCAAAATGTGTCATGTACAAAACGCTTCTAAGACCGGTGTTATGATACAATTTAAGGTTTTAGTTGTAATTTAGCTAATAAGACACTTTCAATTCGCTTTAATAAAAAATACCTTTAGTTCACGTTTTTGTCTCCGCACAGAGTACGGCTGAAGATCGACTGATCATATCTTTTTATTAATCATGAGAGAGAGTACAAATGTGGTGAGTATGTAGTACACTGAGTTCAATTGATGGTAAATATATATATGATTCGAAGTTCCATTTTAGATCTTATCGTTTAGGCCAACATTACAACCGGGAGGTTTCTAAGCCAGGTACCGTCAACTGGGGGAAGATGATCATTGAGGTGAAGATGATCGTTTGATGTGTCAGTCAAAAGTGCCAAATTTTTTGATGAAACGTTAGTCAACAATATTCTCCGTTCAACTAATGTTATTAATGCTAGGTAGAAATCCGAGTTTTTCGATTATAATCATGAAAATGTATTTTGTGGAAGAAAGAGAGAGATAGTCATAAATGAGGCTATTTTCGTTTCAAATATTGACTTCGTAGACTTCTTTACGTAGTAAATTCAACATTCATACAAATAACCTAGTGTATTTTGACTACTAGGTCATAATGATTTTAGTAGAGCTGTCTTGATCAACTTCACCCCAAACCAGATTACTCAAAAAATGTGTGATAATTTAATTTATTTTAATAAATGCGAATGCATTTCAGAAAACTAAAGTTGTTGATTATTGCAACGTATAGCAGTACATGTTTTGAAAATATTTGTTTCGATTTAAAATGTAAACACACATTGTTATTGCATGTTTTGTCTTGAAAATGATCATCTTCCCCCCAGTTGACGGTATCCATTTTTGCATTCGTATATCTAGCACGATGATACTTTATGCCCTTAATCCGAAAATTGCCTAGACCGGCACCGGGAATCGAACCCAGCCCCCCCTGGACATCCGCACGTCCCGAGCTAGCTCACCTCTTTCCCTTATCTCAGGGTCGAACAATCGCACTAGCGGAGACTTACCTGTACCACTTTGCAACCACAGTGAAGTAAATGGACTGAAATTTAATTTTTCGGTGCACACAAGAAGTTGGCAAATATGAATTGAGTAATGAACTAGAAATTTATTAATTTGATACTAGGTTATTTTTATTTGGAAATTCTAGGCACTGTTAATAGGGAACGAACTCACTTTAGCTCGTTGACGCTGCTGCACGGGATATCGCCACCACGAGGTCCACTTGGTTGGCAATGGCGCCGGCTCACAACCGGCCGGAAACGATTTTCGGCACTAGAACTACCGGGGAAATGTTGCTCTTCGGTTTCACTGTTCCACTAATTCGGGAAGGCTTTACTTTCACCTCCGCCTGGAGGACTTGGGGTTGTTTGTTGACGGACGACCTTCGGCAGACCACAGAATAGTGTCTTCGAGAGGACTTTAACTAAACCACGGCACCATGCACATTAGCTCGGTATATTCACGGCCAATCACTGTACCGACTTAAATTCTTTGTCCTGTTGCGACCTCTCACTTTAACTACCGGTCTCTACGTTGACGGTAAGGAGGACCGGGGCTAACTAGTAGCCTTACCAGTCACGATTATTAACGAATTCGCGAACTGTAATAGTTTCGCTTTTAAGAACCAAATCACTTTGCCAAAGGAAAACACTTTTGGGAAAATAAAACTTTCACTGCCGAAATAAAACACCGTTTGGCACACTATCCAGGAGCTAATAGAGGCCTTCTATGTCAGAGGATCCAACCACATGGTCTATCGAATGATACCAACTAGTGGGCATATTGCTAGATGGTATTAGTTTGGCGCCGTCCGATGATAGTTGCGAGCAGTGAACATGTCCCCAGGCATGCTTCCTAGCTATATTCGAATTTCGAACATTCACTACCTCCTATTGGTTCTGTGAACATTTACATTTACTTCGACCAATAATCCAATAATGGTGTGGCAAAACAATCACCTGAAATGGCATTTCAGCCTTGTAAACTTCAAGAAAGGTTACAATCTGTTTGGATGTAAGTTAAATAAATGAAATGAATCTTTGAATCAGACTGGCTGATTTTTGGTTACGCTTGTAGACAGATAGGCCTTAAGTCAAAGTCGACAACCGGAGAACGAAAGTTATCAAATTTTCAAACAAATGAATACCTTGCTTAGGCTTAAATGGCTAAATTAATGTAAATCAGAATAATTATCAAACACACGTGAATATTGAACATGAATGTTTATATGACTGTTTATATGACGATCATTCCAAAAACAGCGAACCAAACCGATCGACGAAGAGAATGAAGGAAGTGAATAAAACAACTGACGACCAAAGCTGTATTGAGTACACAGTGGGGTAACTCCAAGCAGAAGTTTCGGAAATTAAACAGTGCATCGCGGGTTTGCTTGATTCGACCGATCGCAATCGACCGACCGCAATCAGCAACCAAAAGTATGCCAATATCTTCTACGCCACAAAGTTTTCCATTGGAAAGAACAATATGTAGAAACAATAGATCGCGATTGCTTATTGGTTCGCGTCAAACAAGTGAGCAGAACATTTCACCTGGCAAATTTTGGATATTTTTCACGAAGGTCGTTAAGCACGTACGAAGCGAAGTTATTCAAGAGATGGTTTCTAGATCGCTAAACTTGCCAGAAGAGCCTGAAGTCGTCAAATTAGTACCACAATGGGGGAGTTCCGAAGATTGGCGTTTTGCCTCATTCAAAGTCGGCGTAAACTGGAGATACAAAAAGATGGCATTCGCTGAAACTACATGGCCAGTTGGACTAGTATTCCGGGAATTCGTTCGCTACGGTTCATCTTACTGGGAGCCTTGACCAGCCTTAAATTTTTATATAACCAGTGTTTTAATGTTTATGTAAGATTTGTTCATCGTTTTTCACTATTTTAATTGAAAATGTTTGCATGTTGCAATGTTATTATAAATAGACCTGTTGATGGTTTCAATAAAGATAAAGGTGAAGGGCCTTGTGACAAAACAATGTAAAAAAACCAAGATGGAAAATAAAAAAAAATATGTCAAACAAATCGGTCAGGTTGGGTCGGTGGGTAGGTGTGCTTCTTCTGCAGATAAATCGTTCATTGCCATGGTGCACTATTGACTGCTCAAGCTGTGAGCGACCTGTATGTGGGAACCTCTGGTCGCTAGACAGGTTAAAAGACGGATCGATATTTTCTCTGTCTACCTTCCATCCGAGATATTTACCGGGTCGAAATAGTCGATACCAACATGACTGAATGGACGTAACTGGGAAGTGATACGCTGTACTATTATAGGTGCCATCCCGGGAACCACTGGTCGACTTTTATTGACCAGGCACAATTTTTCATCACCTGCAATATCCGCGTGTCCGAACATTCCATGGTAATGTTGTAGGAGCATGATGGTGACATCATGGCCCTACGAAATTACGATTGGAAACCGCTGTCCGAAGGGGATGAAGTCGGCGAATGCTAATCTTCCTTCCATCCGAATAACTCCGAATTCATCTGGAAAGGGAACAACCGGTGGAGCGAACTAGATTGATTGATTGTATGCCGCTTCTGCTGCGGCAAATCTAGGTTCTTCAACAAAGTTTTCACTTCATCTTGCGGATGCGGCAGTTGTCAGTTAGCAAAAATTACAGTGGAGTCGGTTGTCAGTCTGATATCCAGCTATGCAGTCTGATGATCAGTTAAAACGCTATGTATTAAGTCTGATACGACCCTTCGGTACCTTTATTGATCTTTAAATCCATAGAAAAGTAAGTAAGCACACAAAAGCTTTGAGCCCTTATGCCCTTTATCTTTTTCTTGTGCCATTCAGCACCACACCCTTTTTCTTGTTTTATTTTAGCCGTTTAGCTCTCTACGTACTCGCAAGCTACTCAGATAGTCCCCGGCTGCGGATCTATCCTACTCCGTCGGGGACTTCCTTGTCGTGGGAAGCTCCACCGTAATCGACGACCCGTCTTAACGGATGACCAGATGAGTGGCGAGGTCGATCCAAAGATTCTGGGTGGAGAAAACTTCGCACGCCATGATCTACTCAGCTCGTCTCCGGTGGTGGGCCTAGCCTACTCAAATAACCGACTTTCGATGCCCTTGAGCCATTCAGCTCTCACCTTATTCGTTGAGCCATTTAGGTGACACAAGCTGACGACGTTGGTAGCTGGCACTGGCGTTCCCTTTTATAATCGACATATATCTTCCGCAGCGGAGTACTCATGGTCCGATATCCGCCTACTTCGTTGTAGGATGTCAGCTATCCTGGACGTCACTCTTGTGACCGCTCTCCACTGTTCTGGGTTCTGGCACTTTCTTCTGATGTTGTTATCGGTGGTAGTGTCCATTCCGCTTGCCTCCAACATCGTAGTCCTTTCCGATTCGAACCGGGGACAAGTGAACAGGATGTGCTCAACTGTTTCTGTCACGTCTGTGCATTGCGGACAGGCGGGGGCCTTAGCCTTGACAGGCATCATGCCCTCGAATACACATGCCACCTCGCGAGACACTCTCAGACACATTAGCCTATGTGTACTCTCCAGCCTGTGCTTGTTGGAGCTCACCCTAGAGCCGTTCGCCATCATCTTTGATAGTGCCGCTATCTCCTTCGCCGCGTCCTTGCAGACGTAGTCGACATGACTTTGGAAGCTCAACTTATCGTCGAGCATCACCGGACAGCAGAATGTTCGCGCGGTCAGCCGAAATATTAGTGTTATTTCCCATCCCATAGATCGCATCGCTTACCAAAGTGAATTCAGATAAATTATCCTTTGTTACTAAAACGATATCCTATCCCAAGACAATCGTGGAGATGCAGAGGTATACTCGGTCTCTAGTAGCAACGAGAGTCGGACTAACAATCCTTCCATTCCTATATGACCGTAAGAACGTGGCCGGCGCCGTTATTGACTTTAAATATTTGAGCTCCCGAAACGTGTACATTGAGAATGGGTAGCTAATCCCAAGCCCCATTCATTGTGTTCTCTGTACAATTTCGCAAGTTCAGTCAATCACGGAGTAGCAACTACGAATTGTGCGGTCATAATGCTCATGCTCGCTCAAGTTATCGTCGAGCATCACCCTCAGTTGTTTCAGAGATCTCTTGGAGGTGATGTCGCAGCCACCAACTCTAATTGTCGCCTCCTGCACCGATTTCCGGTTGTTGATCACGTTCCACAGTAATCGACCCAAAATTGATCCCTGAGGGACACCTGCATACTAAGCCCTCGTCTGTCTCGTAGATCAATACTCGATTCTGGAAGTAGCGTCCCAGAATCTTGTACAGCCCTACCGGTACTCCCAGTCGTGAGTTCGTGATCTCCATCCAGCACGCACTGTTGAATGCATTCCGCACGTCGAGCGTTATTACTGCATAGTAACGTATACCGCGTAGATTGGATTCGATGGCGACCTCTGCACTGTCAACCACCGATTCAATGGCACCCAGAGTAGCCCGTCTTCTCCTTCAGTCGAATCGCTCGCTCGATAATCCTGCCACCTAGGATAGGATGTGCCAAGTAGTCAGTAAAAATCGTACCGATTTGCTGTCACAATCGTACCGGTTGCGAATTGGTACGCAGATTGTACGCTGAGGGGTCTCCTGGTGGTTTTCCCGGTTTCGGTAACAGGGCCAAACGCTGTCTCTTCCAAACTTGAACATGTCCGGATTGGTCATTATGGCTGCCTTTAACGCTATGTTCGGGATCCCGTCCGGACCAGGTGCTTTACTCGGGTCGAGGGACTTTGCCACCGTCATTAGCTCCTCCACCGTCACCCTCGCCACCTCTTCGTCATCTGCTCCTATTCTCGCTGCTGGCGGCCAATGGGTTGGGCCGTGGTGCGGGAATAGTACGTCGATGATCGTCTTCAGCCTCGTTGGACATCGCTCGGGAGGAGCCAGTGCCCCTCTTGTTTTGGCCATCACCACCCGATAGGCGTCTCCCCATGGGTTCGAGTTGGCGCTCTGGCACAGTCTGTCGAAGCAGTCTTTCTTGCTCTCTTTGATGGCCTTGTTTAGAGCCAGCCTCGCCGCTTTGAAAATCTCAATTCGGTCTTCCGCAGAGCGTGACTTTTGTAGTCTTATGCTAGCCCTGTGGCAGGTTACTCGAAGGGGTGCAATTTGATGGCTCCATCAGTATACCTGAGGCCTGCAGCTCCGTTCCATGTTCCATCCTGTGATTTTGGATCCTGTGGAGATGTAAAGGTTTATTCACTTTATTGAAGTGATTTTTCAACAAATATAGCGAGTTTATCACTTGTGATGTAGAGGTAAACACAGTCCCTAAATAGGAAAAAGCAACTAATAACGTTCCTTCCTTTTCCTAAGTTACTGCAAGGACGTGGCTGGCGCCGTTATTGATATTTGTGTTTATTGAATTACTGAAACTTGCCCAGTGAGAATGATTGACTAATCCCAATCATCCGTTCAGTTGGATCATTTCGAAATTTCACTGATTCTGGTCAATCACGGAGTAGCATTCATATATATGTGCAGTCAGCCAATGCTATGCTAAACTAAGCTGCAAACTGTAGCCTTCCGTTGAGTTCATTATAAATTTCGGATATTAGGCCTACATTTACATCAAGAGCTTAAACAAATTAGAAGCAATTATCTACGTTCTTTCTGTACACGACCATATCAAGCCTCTTTGCCTTCAGCTTACGCTTGCTCTCCTGTTCTAGTCTTACTATTGTGGGCTTCGTAGCTGTGCGGTTGGCGACGTCAACCGTCTAGACGCATGTGCTATCGAAAAATTCTCCACTGGTCTACTGGGTGTAATGCATCCTGTCCGAAAATAACACTCTTGAATATGGAACTAAAAATAATCAATAACATACCGTTGCCACTCTCCGAATCTCCTTTTGGATGAAGTTGTAAAATAATTCTTAGTTCCACTTCATTTCAATGATGTTGTTTTGAATTTCAAAAACCTAAGTGACCATTTTATGCGGTGAACAGTCCTCAGGCTAACCCCACTCGCTTGCTTTACGATGCCCGACCAAGACAATGCTTAACGTCAACAACAATGGCCCAGAATGGAAGTAAGTAAGGGGGTCTCACTTTTTGAGGAAAATTTGCTCTCGAGCTTAATGAAGTACATCGTGATAGGGCAAGATTTGCTGGTGAAGGCTGCATTGTCCGTTGTTTTCACACCGTTGCATTGGCCACTGTTGTCAGCTGCAGAACCATGACGGTGGGAAGCTGTTTTTCAGGCATTTCCATTGAATGAGTTCAACGTGGAGAAGGAATGCAAACGTTGTTCACTGTAATGAATTTGAATGAATTTCTTCCAATGGATGAGCAGGGATGTAGAGCATTATCAGGCGTATGCAAATGTTTTGACTGCTGAGTTGAATGTTATTGTCCTGTGTGATATGAGCTTTTATTTCTTCTAGTATTATACTAAATTGAGATAACAGTTATTACATCTCAACTGCTACTGGAATGAGAATAAAAGCGACTAAATGTGGAGCACTCGGGTCGCGATCTTAGGGTATATCATAGAACAAATTCTATTCTTCTTGATTTAATTTAATTCAAAATCGAACTTTGAATATGTTCACAATTTTTTACGTTTATAAATTAATTTAAAATCTCTTTAAAATGTTGAAGAAATATCCAAATTTATCCTCCAGCCGTGATGATGCCTTAGGTGTAATACATACCAAAAATAAATGTCTTGCATACGAATTATACAAACGGTTTTTAGCGAATCGTGCACACTGGGTGAATATCACGGAACTTATCTCGCGAATTATGCTGAACGTATTCCCGCGAAAGAACCGACTGCACTGTACCACAATTAAAAAGGCGTTTGATGCGTTTTTGCAGAACCTTGACCAATTGTGCATAACCTAGAAAATGCACCATTTTTGACCCGCACATGATTCTTGATCAAACCGAGTATTACGGCAACCTACATGCAGTGCCCAGCAAATGATCCAGGCAATTTGAAGTTTACCCTTTACCCAACTACAAACAGCGTCCAGCAGTGTCATATGCCGTCATGGGATGCTGAACATTTGCGGTCAGTCAAGGACGAACCCGGTGCATCGTGGGTGCAAAAAGTGTCAACCACCACTTACCAAGACTTCGGATCTATACATAGATTGAAATATGGGCCGGAGCATAGGACCGGACCGTGTTAGCCGGTGTCCGTTTATTGCAAATTTTTCTCTCCACTTTTTTTCCAACGCCATCAGTACTTTGCTGAAAACGGGCCAGCCAGTGTTGTGGTTTTTGCTGTCGGAACTTTCGCATTGCGTGAAAGGGGTGAATAATTGAGGTTTTATCACGTGATGAAAGGAAGGGAATTGAATGATATTCATAATTGGATTAAAAGGATTTAACTTTTGAACAGATTGTCCATTACAAAGTTATGAAAATGGTAATTTGTCCATTTCAATCTTGGATGTATGTACATCTATGTGGCGTACTGAGAAATTAAAAATTAAAACTGGTAGTTTCACTTTTGTAGTCGCGTTACCTTATGAAATAGTTGACAAATTTTAAATGAACTGCTCACCATTCGTACCTACATATTCAGTGGGTTGTGAATATGCATTGTTTAGATAAAAGTACAAAAGCATGTTGGAGAAAAAAGGAATTTCCCATGGCGGTTTGCCTAAACTGCATACCCAAAACCGTGTTCTTCTCCAAGCAATATACACCTTTTGTTGTAACCAATAAGAAGATAATTCATAGATATTTCCATGTCAGAAACGTCGGATGCTGTAAGGCTTGTACAAAATAAAAATATATGGAAGAAGACTTCAAATATTGTATGTTTTGCCGTACTTAGGAAGCAAAAGAAGATTTGAACTATATTTAATTCAATCAAGCACATCAATGCTCTCTAATGAGAGCTCAAACACATTTGAACCGTTTGTTTGAGAAACTGCATAGGTTTTTTTTTTTTTTTTTTTTTTTTTTTTAACGAAGGTAATGGAAAACTGCAAACAGACACCTGGGAGGCGAACCCAGGTAGTGTGGGAAGGGATCACCACTCCCGACCCACTAAAACCAACTCCTTCCTCTCCAGTCATTCCCCCGGCCCGCAATTAAGCAATACTTCGGGGGGTGACTATTGGGCATTGCGCCCCCTCCGTGACGTACACAAGTGCACGTATGCGCCTCAGCTCTTCGACACTCCCCATGCAACACATTTGCACAAGACACACTGGCACCACATGTGCCCCAACACTCACCTACCTATGCCGCTTGAATGACTGCAAGAGATAAACAGGTACCCTGCAGGGGGTACCCCATGCCGCCATCTCACAACATAGGCAGTCCTCACTCAGTGTGGTGTTCACCCCATCCTGCAACAGGGTGGCACCACTTGTCTACCAAGCCGGAGGCGACCCTAGGTTGGTGGCTCCTATGCCGCTCCTACCTCAGCTACGAGGCAGACCCTTTCATGTCTCCTATTTCTGAGGTGCCGCAGAGGCATCAACCCCCCGACACTCCTGCCAGTCATAGCAGAGACTTTCGTGTCCCCTACTTCTGAGGTCCGCAGAGGTATCTGCCCCCCAACACTCCTGCCAGGCCTAGCGAGACTTCACTCATTCCGTCCCTGACAGCCGGATCACACTACTGCCTAGGCAGCCACTCTGACCATACGTACCATGCGAGTCTAACTTGTGTGCTCGCTCATACATTCAGTCCCAATCGCTTGCACCACTTGTGCACCACTCTCTTTGACATTCAGTCACTCACTCAGTGGGGGTTGTAATACCCCCATCTCCCATTTTTATCCACTCTGTGCACCTCCTGTGCATCGTTTGGGCGTGGAACACCCAGGCGTGCCTAACACTCACCTACCCAGACTTTGGTCCTGCCAATAGGTCCCCGTTAGGTACTTTGCTGGCAGCACCCACCCATTGACATTTCGAAGCCCAGGTAGTCCTCAGCCAATGTGGTGGTCTCCCCATCCTGGAACGGGGTCGCACCACTACCTTACATGTCTCCGATTTCTGAGGTGCCGCAGAAGCATCAACCCCCCGACACTCCTGCCAGACGCAGCGAGACTTTCGTGTCCCCTAATTCTGAGGTGCCGCAGAGGTATCTGCCCCCGACACTCCTGCCATGCCTCACCAGACTTCAGTCATTTTAACACTACCGACCATGCGTACCATGCAGAGACTTACTTGTGTGCTCACCCATACACTCAGTCCCTCATTCTGTGGGGTATTACGAGTAATACCCCAACTTCCATTCGCTTGCACCACATGTGCACCACTTGGGGGTGTGTGGGTACTACCCACTGCCACCCGCTAGCCGCCGAAGCAGCCCTCACTCTGTGGAACCTCCACAGGCTCCGTTAACGACCTGGCTAATTGTTTCACCCCAGGCCATTCATCCCTTCGGCACGGGTCGCCTGACACCTTGGGATTCGGGGTTAGGGGCTTGTATGCTTTAAGCGGCACACGGTCGCTTGATAAGGTTTGCTTGCGGATATGTGGTTTTTGGGAGGGAATTAACAGCGCCCCCTGTTAACCCCACCACCTCCTAGGCAGAACCCCCTGACTCACAGACGGCTGGGGAGGGGTCGTCAAGCCCTTGGACACGGTCCCTGCTGCCCGCTAGAAACTGCATAGGGTAAGACGTATAATGTACCTCCCCTGGCCAAAACGCTCCCCTTTGATTTCTAGGAAACTATAACTAACTAAGGTTAAAAATCAGTTGGTACTTTTAAATATTTGTAAGACCATGATACTATGCGAATGTGGAAGATTTTTTGTATTAAATAATTAAAATAATTGCAAGACTCAAAAAGTTAAAAAATTGATGTAACTTTCCATGTTTGGTTGCTCAACATTATAAAGCGACGCTGCTTTACTGTCCGTAAAACTTGCACTAGAGCACTCAGTTGGACAACAAAAAAAACTTTACTGAGTGATTAATTTATGTATTTATATTATATATGTAACATTGCTTCTATGTTCAAAAAATGTAACGTTTTTTAAAAATATTTTTTTTTATTTTTTTATTTTTATTTTTTTTTTATTGTCTTTATTAATGAGGTTTTCGGCCCTTGACCGGTTCACCTCAAGGTTTCGAAAATATGTTTCACTGGTCGAAACGTCCCAGTGTAGGCAGGACGATATGCACTTAATAACTAAACACAAGCGCAGCGAGCCCAGCAGCAGTTGCTTCCAAATTATATGAAAGCTAACGATTCGCAATTCAAACCTGCTTCCATGGACTTATGTTGGTTTTTTTAGTGTCATGCACATAAGTATTTGTAACCTTTTTATTGTGGAATAGATAAAATATCAATGAAAGACAATGAATTATGGGGAGACTGGGGAGACTTGATCCCCTTTTCTGATTTCCGATATATCACAGCCAAAAATAAATAAACATACGCGATTTCCACACAGACTGATATATTGTGCATTTATGTTTATGTTTATGTTTATGTTAATGTTTATTGTATTGATTCATCTGACATTTGGTAGTCTTAATGAATATAGTAAATTTAAACAAATATACATTAAACGATTACAATCTTCTTAAAAAAGTGGTCAATGGTAAGTTAAAATCAAATAGCCTATAAATGTTGTTAAAAGCAGCCGCAGCAGCACGGAAAGGTTCATTCATGCCATACATTCGATTACGCGGAGAGAGGTGCAGGAAATCTCGTTGACGCATTGTTCGTTCCGGAGCATAAAGATTTAACCTCATGAGAAGTTCCGGAGAGTCAATTTCACCAGTCACGATTTTGGCCACGAAGGCAACCTGCGATCTATTCCTTCTCATTTGAAGAGTGTCAATACCAAGTAGTCTACATCGATCCTCATATGCGGGAAGATGAGCGGGATCCCTCCATAATGCACGAATCTACGCTGCACGGTTTCTAGCCTTGAGATCCAGACGCTATGATAAGGGCTCCAAACTACAGCACAAAATTCAAGGATAGAACGAACTAAAGAGCAGTACAGAGATTTTAGGCAATGAGGATCCCGGAAGTCTTCAGATAGTTTGAAAATGAATCCGAGTTGCCGATTAGCTTTTGCGATGATGTCGTTATAGTGCGGCTTGAATGTCATGTCTTGATCCAGTGTGACTCCTAAATCCTTAATCCTATTCACTCTTTCGAGGGTAGTACCAGAGATACAATAGTCAAAACTATCGGCTTGTGTTTCCGATAATAGGAAATGGCATTACATTTTTGAATACTGAGCGTCAGGAGATTAGCAGAACACCAGTTCGCCATTCTATCCACATGCGATTGCAGTTCTTCACAATCCTCGATGCTGTTGATAATCTTAAACATTTTAACATCATCCGCATAAAACAAACGACAACCAGGAGGTAGAAGTCGGGAGAGTTCGTTGATAAACAGCGTGAACAAGAGAGGCCCCAGATTACTTCCTTGTGGTACACCAGAAGTATTGGAGAAGTATTCAGACTGTGAAGAACCGATGGCGACTAACTCCAAGTTGTTCTAACTTTGCAAGCAATATTCCATGGTCGACGCGGTCGAACGCTGCTTTCAAATCCGTATAAACTGCATCAACTTGACCACCGGAGTGCATGGTGCGAACACACAGCGAAACAAACTCTATTAAATTCGTTTCTACAGATCGCTTTGGATAAAAGCCGTGCTGTGCAGTACAGATGTACGCTTTACTGGCACTGAATAAAACGTCATTCATGATTATCTCGAATACTTTGGAGCAAGAACATAAGGATGTGATGCCTCGGTAATTTTGTACATTCCTTTTGTCGCCTTTTTTGTAAACGGGAAACATGTGCGACATCTTCCATTCATCAGGAAACTTTCCCTCCTGGAGCGACAGTGTGAAAATCCTAGCTAAGTGGGTAGCCAGCGAGTTCGAACAATTCTTGAGCACAGAAGACGGAATACCATCCGGGCCGGCAGTGTACGAGCTTTTCAATTTTCTGATGGCTGACAGAACGGTCTGCTCATCGATTATAAACGCATGTAAATCTAAAACATTTCTAGGCGTGAATTGATTTGCAACAGCTATTTGATCGGCGGTGGCCCTGGTGGCATTGAATGTACTTAGGAAATGTCGAACGAATAAATTACATTTTTCCAGTTCAGAACTGGCGATTTCTTCACCCAGGTGCAAGCACGAAGGCAGACCAACTTCCTTTCGTTTGGAGTTAACAAACGACCAAAAACGTTTGGGGTTTCTACGGAGTGATGATTGTGTTCGAAGCACGTAACGACGATAAAGGAATCGATTGTATACACGATATGCAGTACTGGAACGGTTGAACTCCTGCTTCGTAATCAGCGTGCGATTCTTGCAGTACTGTCGCAATGCTTTTGCCCTACTTCGCTTTAGCTGACGCAGACGACTGTTCGACCAGGAGGTTTAGGCTTCGGGCGACACAGGGGCACGTGCTCCGCAATTATACGATGAATTTGGCGAGTGAAATAATTAACAGCATCATCTACACAGACGTCAATCTCGATGGGTGACCAGTCAATACATGAGATAGCATCACAAATACTATCATAATCAGCTCGGCGGTAGTCGTACATTTGGTGCACGTCAGAAGCATCGTCAAACGTAAACAGGCCCGGAAGGTTGACGACTATGTCCAGAGCGGAATGGTCAGCATCCAGGTAGATGAGAGGTTCGATGCCTTCGGAAACGGTGCAAGTGGATTTAGCTGCATCGTTGGCGAGGACGAGATCCAGAAACCGACCATTTCTGTTAGCCACTCCATTAAGCTGAGTCAAGCAATTGAACGAAAAACCATCGACCAATGCGGAGCTACTGGTGGACAAAACAGTTTGAGGGTTCACATGCATAAACCCGTCTTCCGATGCAACCCATTCCAAGTTCGGTTGATTATAGTCTCCTAGTTGCAAGACGAAGTCATTGAAGTCCAGGTTGGAACTAATAGAGCTAAAAGAGTTCATGTGATCCCGAATACAATTTATGTCGCTACGCCGATCTGGAGGCAGATATAATACTCCTATGCTAACCAAACGATCGGCCGTAGAAATTCTAATCCATAACTGCTCCAATGCAATGCTTGTCAATGTAGAGTCAACGTAGCTATTCCAGCGTGTTGAGACTGCTATCAAGACTCCTCCTCCGCGAGACTTAGTACTGTTAGCTGAATTACGATCTGTACGGTAAACAGCAAACTTAGGACCGAATAGCTGTATGCCGAGGATGTGTTCGTCTAGCCAAGTTTCCGTCAAAACAATTAGTCGTAGTCACATTCACTAGCAGTCAGAAAGAAAGAGTCCACCTTAGTACGGAGGCCGCGCACATTCTGGTAGTAGATGCGCAAGGCATGAGCAGGTAATTCACCAGACGAAATGGATCCTCTGACCGGCAGGCAATTGTTAGAAACGTTGGATGATATGGCAGGCTGCTCGGGGTTGGAATCAGCGTCTACTGGCTGGATACTGGAAGTAACATATGTTACCGGAAGAGAATTGTTCTGGACGATATTGTACTTGCCTGCAATAACGGTTTGGAAGCCCTCCGTGCCAGATTCAATTACAGGACCGGGATGACTGCGGAGCGCTGGCTGGAGTGGCTCGACTGCAATGAGCGGATTGAGGGCTTCCATTGAGCTAGCAGGCGTGCATCCCGGTTAACGGTTGATTATTTGGATCCTAGATGTGTAGTTAAACGGCAGTTCGGACGGGAGAGTGGAATCATCCATGGCTTCACTAAAAACCGGAGAACTTTCAGACAGAAAAGCGTTCATTGATGGTTGATACTTGCCAGAAAGAGGAGTGCGGAAGCCCCCGTTTGCAATCTCAAACACAGGACCAGGACGGCTGATGATCGTAGGCAGAAAGGGCACGACTGTGTTGAGTGGATTAGGGGCTTCCTCTATGCTTGTGGCACTTGTGCGTCCTGGAACGCGTTTTGTAGTATCTTGTTGACTGAATGCAAAGACTGGAATTTAGCTGGAGAAACGCTGGAAACGTTGGAAAAATCAGGCTGCGAAATGCTCGGTGATGAACTATACTTGCCTGTAGAAGGAGTTCGGAAGATCCCGTCTCCCATCTCAAGCGTAGGGCCGGGACGACTGCTGGCCGCTGGCAGGAAAGGCGCGACTACGATGAGGGGGATAGGGACTTCCTTGAGGGTAGAGGCAAGTGTGCGTCCCGGAGCAGAGCTGAAGCCATCTATTATATCACTTATTCCATCAATATAACTTCGTCCATTGATGTGCTCAATGGATCGTCGCATACTGCAGCAGGTCCTGGTCGCCAAAAATTTGCTCCGGATCTGTTGTCGGTGAACTCCCGATAAACTACTCCTCTCGGCCACGTAGAAGTCGATAGAGCCTTGGACTTCAGGTCCAGGTTCATACCGACTTTGAACGAGACAAACGACAAAGTGTTTATATCCCTTCCTTTAGCAACCAGTCGAATTACTTGAATGTCATCTGACGCAAGGCGTTTCATGGCGAGAGCGCGAACTTGGTCTGTGGACACATCTCTCGCGATACGGGATAAATACAGCCAAAACTTCGGTTGATTAGGCGGAACAGTAGCTATCCCCATTGACGGAGACGGAGTGCTTCCAGTTCCAACTTGTAGCGAGGGCTTCGGAGTAGGTTCAGCGTTATCGAACGTTCTAAACAGTCTCCTGCCCTTGGTAAACCTAGGATGGATGTCGGTGGGCTTAAAAGACTTCGGAGTGAATGAGCTAGAGTTTATCAGCTTGGCAAAGTTCGTCTTAATCTCGGTTTTCAGTTCATCCATAATCTCCAACTTCAGGTTTTGCATAATATCGCTATGAGAATTCAGCGCATGCACTTGTCCGACCTCATAAGCCGCCCGTGTCGTATTTCGGAAGCGTAAGTCATCCATCAGTTTAGTACACGAATAGCACATCCAGAAAATTTGCTTGTTTTTCATAACTTCCTCAAACGCATCAGCAGCAATACCACAACAACGGGGATGAAAATGGCTTTACAGAAGCCTTGGCACTCAACTTGAATGTCACCGATCTCATTTGCGCAGGAACTGCATACTAGAGACATTGTGTTCGAGGACGCGGACCTTGTCGTATTTTGCGCTTGATCTTTCGCACTCCCGACAACCGTACATACAGAAACTACTATGATCGAGAGTAAACAATTCGCACAATCGAGTCGACTTCGGATCACTTGTACCGTGATCGCAGTATATGCAAAAGCAAAAAAACTTTTCTCGCCCGTCGATTGTTGATGAATTTTCTCAATTTCCAAATTCACTACGCGTGATTCTTCACTGCACTAGTATGCACCACGTAATCGTTAGCGATAAAGCTAAAACACGCCACTTACAGACCGGTATTACACGTACTAATTTGAAATTAACAGCAGAGGAAAAACGCAAAACAATGCAACAGTAAACAAACAAATACCAACCAAATTAGACCAAAACTGTTTATATGACGCTGATGAACTGGCAGCAAGGCGCACTTCCGACGAGATTCACACGGAAAAATAAAATAAATATGCAGCACTGCACAGTGTTATCTGTCACAAAATCGAGCTTGTTTTGTCGCTGACAACGTCGCTGGCACCAAATTGAGGTTCGGAAGTCGATTTCCACACTTCCGAAAGCTCTTCCGACAATGTTTTGATAGCAAATTCAAATTTTGTTCTGACGTTCATGATGTCGGAAGTAAGTTCGGAAGTAAAACGTCGGAAGTCGGAATACAATTTAGTGCTGGCGACACAATAGTATTTAACTATATTGATGTAATACAGTCCTTAAATTATTGTCGTTATCGATACACATCGATTTTTTGGAGTGCTGTCAAAATCTACTTTTAAAATATTCGGGGGAAATTGATCCCTCTCCTAGAACTTACTATGATAAAATTAGAAAGGTGCCCTCAGATTTTTAAAATATTTTTCCTTCAAAATATGCGGTATTTTCGAATTGCTGTGCGTATACATGAACGAGTTTTGTTTTTAAATTCGACAGGACATGCAATTTTAAAATATATACTGGGATATACTGGGAACGCTATCGCTAGGTGTGCAGTTTGTTTTGTTTCGCAGCGTAATTAATTCGAGCTACTATCCGTATTCGAACGATTTTTTAAAGTGGTGTTTTGTGTGATTGTACATTTAAAGTGTTAATTCATACTCGCGAAGTGGAGTTATCAGCATAATTGCTAGGAAGATTGAGAAAATTACTGCTCTTCACCGATATTGAATTGCGTGTGGTGTACCTTCAAGCACTATAGTTTTTCGATACGTTGTGGTCTGATCAAAAACATCGCGAATAGTACTGACGCGTGCTCCCGGTTTTTCGACGTCAAGTTGTCTTGTTTCGCGAAAGGCAAATTTTAGAAATTCAATTTGTGAATGTTGAAAATGTCTCTGATTTGCCACTCTTGTGCCGGTGACGCAAACGAAACCCACGTCAAATGTGGAGGATTTTGTAAAGCGATATTTCACCCTAAATGCACCGGTCTTTCTGCCGACGCGCTTGGGATGGTGAAGGATATCAATCAAGTTTTTTGGTTCTGTCCATCGTGCACCTCGTTGATGAAGGATATGCGTTTCCGGAATACCGTTCAAGCTGCCCAGGAGGCTGGACATGAACAAGCTTCTAATTATCATGGGGATATTTTGGCGCAGCTTAAGTCTGAGATACTGACGGAGCTGAAATCTGAAATCCAGACGAATTTTACCAAATTAATGAATTCTAACTTGCTCACCCCGAAGGCAACGAACAGAGTTATACTCGAACCCCGGTTTACGAAAAACGGCGCCTTTTCAGTATGACTAACGATTCTGTCCCAGTTACGAAACCTAATCTCTTGCTCGGAACCGGCAGCACTCTTTCGCCCTCATCAGAAATCAAGACAGTCCCTAAGCCCCAGCCTAAATTCTGGCTTTATTTGTCGCGGATTGCACCAGACGTTTCAGCTGATCAAATTGGCGAATTGACAAAAAAGCGTCTTGAAACCAATGACGTTCAAGTAGCTCGTTTGGTGCCTAAGGGGAGAGACATAAGTTCGCTATCTTTTGTCTCATTCAAAATTGGAATAAATGCCGAATTGAAATCGAGAGCGCTTTTGAGTTCGACATGGCCTAAAGGAATTCTTTACCGAGAATTTTGCGACGACAACTCCAGAGAAAATTTTTGGCGACCAAAACCTCCACCTGCGACCAACGATCCGCTAGGCATTCCGGCGGAAACAGAAATGGTGGTAATCGAGTGATCCTAGCAACTTCCTTCAGCATTTCACCGGGACGCATTTTTGCCGCTAGTTTCATGGAAGACCCCAATCCCCTCAACACAGTCGAGCCCCTCCTGCCAGCGACCTGCAGCCGTCCCGGTCCTGTGTTTGAGACCGGAGAGGGGGTCCTCCAAAATCGTCCTTCAGGCAAGTACGCTCCTATTCAAAACATTTTGCTTCCTGAAAAAATCCCTGTTTCCAGTCGACTATCAACTGAACAACTGCCTTCAATTCTAACCGTTTCGACAACTGCACGCAAGCGTACTACAAGTTCTATGGGTCAACTGTGTCCTTTGGACACCGTATGCAATCATGTAAACCGCGAAATCTCTACGACCGAACCCACTGCTGTGTGCGAATCTATGGAGTCATCTGACAAAAGAAGTTGTCTTGGACAACTGAGCAATCAACAACCGTTATTCTGCTGTACATCGGGATGCACTCTTGCCCCTAGCTACGAGGAAGCCCCTATCTCTCTCATCGCAGTGTAGCCCCACCCGCCAGCGACCATCAGCCATCCCGGTCCTGCGTTTGAGTTGAGAGACGGGGTCTTCCGAACTCCTCCTGCAGGCAAGTACGTCGTTATTACGAACAATTCCTTGCCTGAATCGATTATCGTTTCCAGTGGAACTTCGTCAAGCCGAACCAAGTCTGCTGCTAACGGAACACCGGGACGCTTCAGTGTCACAAGTCCTAAGGAAGCCCCTATTCCTCCCATCGCAGTCGAGCCCCTCCTGCCAGCGTCCAGCAGCCGTCCCGGTCCTGCGCATGGGAAGGGAGACGGGGTCTTCCGAATTCCTATTACCGGCAAGTACGATCAATCAACCACCGCCTCTCTTCCTGATATTATCCCGATTTCCAGAGCAACGGACGGGGGGTCCGAAATCGCACGTTACTATGTACTATCAGAACGTTGGCGGAATGAATGGTCTAGTGGAAGATTATCGACTAGCGGCCATGGATCATTGTTACGATATCGTAGTTCTGACCGAAACTTGGCTAGAATCTCGCACAATTTCAAGCTATATTTTTGGAACTGGGTACGAGGTTTTTCGATGCGATCGAAACTCGAATAACAGCAGGAAATCGACAGGAGGTGGCATCATAATCGCTGTAAGTTCTAGGCTGAAGGCATCAGTAATCGAAGACGATTCGTTCAACACCGTGGAGCAGGTTTGGGTATCTATTCAGCTCGGAGGCCGTAAACTATTTGTTTGTGCGGTGTACATTCCTCCAGACCGAACTCGAGACTTGGAACTCATCGACACGCACTGTCGATCAGTCTTCTTTGCGTCGGAAATAGCGTCGTTCTGGGCGACTTCAACCTTGCAGGAGTCGCATGGGTTCCAACTCACAACGGTTTCCTACGCCCTGATCAGGAGCATTCCTCGTTTCACCCGGGAGCTCTCAGGTTGCTGGATAATTACAGTACTGCAACGTTATCTCAAGTTAATTGCATCGTGAATGAGAATCATCGCTTGCTGGATCTGTGCTTCGTCGGCGGTCGTTACACCGCTCCATTTATTTCCACTGCACCTGTTCCTTTGGTCAAGGCTTCCCCTCACCATCCATCTCTTGTAATCGGAGTTGAGAATGATGACGTCCGTGACTATGTTGGTACTTCAACGGCTGTGTCATATGTTTTTCGCAAGGCGAATTATTGCAGTATTGCCGAAGTGCTGTCTAACTTGGATTGGCAGAGTATCCTCGACCCGGCCGATGCAAATATCGCTGCACAGACTTTTCTCATGTCTTGGCATATGTCATTGACAGACATGTTCCGAAGAAGATTGCCCATACCGACTCTAAGGTTCCGTGGATGACAAGCGACCTTCGTTCGTTGAAAAGGACAAAATAGGCCGTCCTGAAAAGGTTCACAAGGTTCCGCACTCTTCCCTTGAAGCACCATTATGCTAGGCTGAACAACGAATACAAACGGTTAAGTCGTTTCTATTTTAAACGTTACCAGCGGAGGATACAGCAACGGCTTAAAACCCACCCGAAATCCTTTTGGAACTACGTAAACGAGCAGCGTAAGGAAGTAGGTCTCCCATCGTCCATGGTCTACAATGGAGACATGGCTTCAACTCAACAAGAGATTTGTAACCTATTCTCGGCCAAGTTTGCTAGCGTGTTTGTCAATGAGCGCCTCTCCAATGACTCCATAACCAGCGCAGCGGGTAATGTACCCTTAACGAATCAAACGCTAAACGCTGTCGCTGCAAGTACAGATGCCATAGCGAGAGCAGCCACGCGGCTAAAAACGTCGTACAAATCGGGACCTGACGGTGTTCCGTCGGTTTTCCTAAAAACGAACATTTCCTGCCTTCTGGACCCACTTCATCGAATCTTCCAGCTCTCCCTCTCTAATGGTGTATTTCCGTCCTGCTGGAAGACAGCTGAAATGTTTCCTGTGTACAAAAAGGGAAGCAAGCGCGATATAAATAATTATCGAGGAATCACGTCGCTATGCGCTGTATCGAAGTTGTTTGAGCTGGTCGTCATGGATTCTCTAAATGGTCACTGTAAACATTATATCAGTACCGATCAACATGGCTTTATGGAAAAACGTTCTACATGTACGAATCTACTGTGTCTTACATCATACGTTACAGACAGTATGCTTGCTTGTAATCAAACAGATGTAATTTATACGGATCTAACTGCAGCATTTGATAAGTTGAACCACAGCATTGCGATCGCCAAGCTTGACAGATTGGGAATTGGAGGCAGCCTACTTGCATGGTTTGGTTCGTACCTTACTGAGCGCCAGCTGACAGTTGCTCTAGGCGATTGTCGCTCGGAAAGCTTCTTTGCGATGTCTGGCATACCGCAGGGTAGTCATCTGGGACCGTTGATATTCCTTCTCTACTTCAACGACGTGCATCTAGTTCTAAAAGGACCGCGATTATCATTTGCAGACGACCTCAAAATGTTTTTGCGCATATGCTCAATAGCCGATTGTCACTTACTACAAGACCAGATCGATGCTTTCGCTCATTGGTGCGATCTAAATCGACTTGTAGTTAACCCGAAAAAGTGCTCGATCATAACTTTTTCTCGGAAGAAACAACCGATTACCTTCAACTACTGCCTGTTCGGAACGACTATTGAAAGAGTGCACTGTGTGAAAGATCTCGGTGTTCTATTGGACTCCAAACTGACATACTCGGATCACATTTCATATGTTGTTGATAGAGCATCCAGGTCTCTTGGATTTGTGATCAAAGTGACAAAGACTTTCACAGACATCTACTGTTTGAAAACACTGTATTGCTCTCTCGTGCGATCTACGTTAGAATACTGCTCTGCGGTCTGGAGTCCAAACTATAATAATAGTGTCGAACGCATCGAATCCGTTCAACGTCGATTTATACGGTACGCACTCCGCAACCTTCCCTGGAGAGATCCGCTACGACTTCCTCGCTACGAGAGCCGTTGTCAGCTGATCAGCTTAGAACCTCTGTGTATCCGAAGGGATGTATGCAGAGCATTAACCGTCGCCGATATTTTGCAAGGAAGAATAGATTGTGACACTCTTCTGCGGCAAATAAACATCAACGCACAACCCCGACAACTGCGGAGTAACCTAATGCTAAGACTTCCTTTTCGTCGCACAAACTATGGGCTGCGTAGTGCTCTCCATGGTTTGCAGCGTGTCTTCAATAGAGTGGCGTCGGTGTTTGATTTCCACTTGACACGAGATGTCCTCCGCCGGTTCTTCACATCATTTTTTACCGACCAGAACAATTGACGCACATAGACTATAGTTATTTAATGTATTTGTGATTGTATTGTATTTTAATCCTTGACAATGTTTTTAATGTAGTGATGTGATATTGTATTTATATATATATTATAAACCATCATTGGGGCTGTATCAAGTCTGTTGATGCAATAAATAATAAATAAAATTAGGGGAAACTTGATCCCCTAGGTACGAGACGGCGTGGAGCGCAGCGAGTGAGATGGGCAGACCAGGTGCAAAACGACTTGGCGAGCGTGGGGCGTATCCGAGGATGGAGAGATGCGGCCTCGAACCGTGTATTGTGGCGTCAAATTGTTGATTCAGTGTTATCTGTTTAGATGTAAACTAAATAAATGAAATGAATTGATCCCCTTTCTATGATATCTACGCAATAAATATTTTTTCCTGCCAACCCTTCATCAAATCTGTCAAATCTACAAAAAATAAGAAACCTTAGAACAGATTTATATTTTTCTGAATTTGTTTGCCAAATTTTTGTATGGGGGATTTTGTATGGGGACTAATGGGGGATCAAGTGTCCCCATATTGAGGCAATAACTTCAAATAAAAATATCCTAAAACTTGGATGGAATGTTGACATTTCCATCAGTACAGATCATTCAGCATATTTATGGCTTTGTGCTGTGAAAAAACAAAGGCATTTGGCTCAAATTTTGCATGCCCAATGGAAGGTCAAAATATACAAACCGCCCTGCAGAATAAATAAGGTTGTCAATCCAAAAAATAACTCATCACATAAAAGTCATTTGTCTAGAGGATTTATACTAAAAAATACGCTAGAAAACTACTACTACAAAACTACTTCAGTTTTTTTTATTTTATTTATTTCTTTATTTGGAGCAGGGAAAAGCCCATTTGAGCCCAACAGATTCTCGTCTAATAGCTGTAGATCCGATTTTGTAACAAAAGTCAATAGTAGAGTGCTTGCGGGAAAATGAAATTACAGAGCATTTATTGGCGTTGAGGACCATGCAATTGATCTCGCACCATTTGACGAAAATGTCGAGTTGACGTTTGTAACTGCTGCCGACGTCCATACGTCTTTGCAGTGGACGTCTGCACGTCCCAAACTAGCTCTCCAAGCTTGAGATGCTCAGGGTTCGCCATCTACCTGCTTGTGGAACATTACGACAAGAAAGCTGGAGAAAGGTGGACTTTACAACACTATAATCGACGCAATTGCATGCATGTAGGGATAGAGTAATGTAACATAAACACATTTTACTTATATTCTATATTTGTTTTCATTTTAGAGAGTTCAGTTAGTAGGGAGATAGGGAATTAGTGCTGCCATTGTTGAAGTTGGGGCCTATCGTAGGCATGCGCATGTAGAGGGACATACCTGTGGTACCCTACGGTACCGGCAACGGGGTTCGAAGAGACTCATCCCCGGCTCTGTCGATGAACAGCCTGCTGATCGGTTGATGGGCTGGGCTCGTTGTTGGTATATCCATCGATATCCGGATCCAGTGTCGATCGGGGTATAGCCGAAGTGAGTGTTGGCCACGGAGATGCTCGTTCGGGAACCGTTGCTGTTTGATCCCGACTCCGTCGAGGCTTGATCCCAGCACTGCTGGTGGATAGCCGGGTAGGCTGACCGCATTACTCGACACATGTGCGTTGGTCTGAATCGGCGCAGTTTTCGATAATCGGGAAACATGACCGAGGGGGATGGTTGATCACGGAGACGGTCTTTCTAGGAAAACCGGAGAGACTTGATCCCGGTTCCGTAGGAGCTTGATTTCGAATTCGTCAGGTTTGATCCCGGCACCGGTGAAGAATAGCTTATTAGACTGGTAACGTAGCCGACGTGGCTTCTTCCCGGATTTCCTGAATGGGTAGCCGGCGAGGCTCCCGCGTTGGACACTTTAACGAGAATCCTAAATGACGAAGAACGGTCACCGAACACTTAACGCCGTTCCGCATGGTCACTTTCACAGCCCATTTCTTCTTCGGTGTTTCGTGCACGGCTGTCTAACAACGACTCCCTTCTCAATCGACAATCTCCTTTTCGTCTCCTCCATCTTCGTTCATTCGGCTTCGGATATTACGTTGCCTTTTCGCTCGTTTCGCTCCATGAGCGAAAATCAGGGAAGGGGATAGGACGCTGGGTACACTCTTATAAAAAAAGTCGGCAAAATGATCAATATTGTTTTCTATGAACTATATGCAAGTGTGTCGATTCCTACGTTGTTACCACATACGGTAACACGTTGTAGAAACAGAGCATCCTGATCATCATTAATAGTCCAGTATAATTTGAAATCATCGGCAAAAGAAAGCTTGAAGGATTCGAGCAAAAGATTCGCATCTTTCAGATATACTACAAATATCAGAGGTCCTAAATGACTACCTTGTGGCGCACCTGACGTAACACCAAAGTATTGCGAGGTTGAGTCTCCAATGATGACGGCCATTTCCCGACCAGTTAGATAGGATTAATGCCATAACAGAACTGCCGTAATCTGAAAAAGTGACGTATGCGCCATTTTACAACATGCTTGTTTTTCATTTTTCTGTTGAAGAGTTTGATGAGTACTACTCGTTAACACCATTTTTGGAAAATGGTTAATACGTCACTTTTTCAGATTTGAGTACTACTCGTTAACACCATTTTTGGAAAATGGTTAATACGTCACTTTTTCAGATTACGGCAGAGAAAGGGTCCGGAAAAACCTAGGCGTTCAAACTTGGCAATTGTAATCCTGTGATTGATCTTATCGAAGGCAGCCGAAAATTCAGTGTAGATAGAGTCAACTTGATATCTTTTCTGCAAAGATTGGGCGATGAACGACGTGTAGAGACTAGAGAGTCAGATTCGTATTCGTTGAACGCCTTGGCATAAAACCGTGTTGATGCTCGGAGATGAAATCTTGACAATTGTGGAATAAGAACTTATAGACTACTTTCTCAAACAGCTTTGAGGTGGCGCAAAGTGCGGCTATACCACGGTAATTGCTGACATCACGCTTATTTTCTTTTTTAAAGACCAGGAATAGGTAAGATTTCTTCCATTGCTCCGAAAACGTTCCGACTTGAAGCGATATGTTGAAGAAACTGGCTAGAGGTCCGATAGACTATTAGAACAATTCTTCAAGATGTACGCAGGAATTCCATCTGGTCCACAACTAGTCGAAGCTTTTACGGTACAGTAAATATCAGATACTGTGTCTGCATTGACGATTAGGTGGTTTCCAACTGGGGGACGAACAGGGATGTTGTTAGCGGCTTCATTGATTTGGTGTAATTCCAGGGAATCGTCGGTGAACACATTCGGGATTGCTGTTGAAATAAATTACAGATGTCTTCTGTCGATGAACATTCGATATTCCCATTGGTCATGACAGTGGGAAGACCAGATTCCTTTCGTTGTTGGTTGACGTAGTTCCAAAATCCTTTGGGATAGTGGCGCAGTTTAACTTGCACTTTTCGTTGATGAGCGATGTACAGTTTTTTGTTCAAGCGCTTGTAGCGAGCGTTGATTGAGTTATAGTTGAGTTTGCAGTGGTGGCTTTTATATTTCGAGTATTTACGTAAAGCAGACCGTTTACATTAAATTTTGACCCAGGAATTCAGATATCCTTATGATATGTGGGTGTAATCACGCGGGGCTTATTGACTATAGCTTCGGAAAGCTTGCGTTCTTGAAATAGGCTAAAGGAGTTACAACAGAGCTATCACCTTCTAGCTCCCGGATCTAAGATTCTTGCAATTATATATAAAATTTAAATAGGAGTTGCACGAATATTCTATCCATAGTGCCACTGCCAGACAGTGTGAGTTAGATTGTAATAACACACAAACACACATCTCTCACTTGAGGCCCCACTCAGTAATGAATTTAGCTGTTTTCCTTTGTATTTGTTTGTCTCATGCGAGAGCACGATACTCAATGAATAGAATGAAATATTTAGGGTTTCTTCTATTCCAAAACAAATGCCACTCACCAGCTATTCGTATCCGAACGTTAACTTGCTCCAGGCATGCGGTATGCAGTCGTATTCCTCTGCGATTACATCACGAGTGATCTATCGACAAAACGCAACGAGTGATGATGATTGGAAATGATGGGAAGTATTGGGGAGTAGGTACTTGTGATCTGATAGATTTTTTTGAATGCATTTGCTTAGGATTAGGGTGTCCCAAAAAAACACTATGTTCAAAAGTCATGGTGCTCAGGCCTTAAATGAAAGATTTTCGCATCTTGAGCATTTTGTAGAACGTCTCACCGATCCCACCAATTTTCAATAGGAAACAATGGGGCACAATTCTGCGTTGAATGCAATCTATTGCGAAGAAATCGGTTGAGGGTCAGTGCAAAAAAATGTGAGCTAGACTTTCTGCTCTTTTGGTACGCACACACTCACAGACATCACTTGCACTTCAATTCGTCGAACTGAGTCGATTGGTATATAACACTATGGGTCTTCGAGCCTTCTATAAAAAGTTTGTTTTTGGAGCGAACATATAGCCTTTCCGTAGGTATACCTTGTATACAAGAAAGGCAAACATAGTTTAGAGGCTGTCACGGAGCAATTATTGAAAAAAGGTGTTTTTTTGCGCATTTTGTCACATATTGACTATATTCGCCACATTTTAATCTTTTTCCTATCGTTAAATATTTTTTGAATTTTCTGTGGACCGTAATTTGGTTGGTATTATGCAATGATATGACTTTTAGAACCATATAAATATCATAAAAATGCCATTTTTAGATCACTTTCGCAGAAAATCTCCTCGTATCCGTAAAATAATGTTTCCTCATGCTTTATCTAGTATTACTCAAAAAGTATTTTTATAGCGGAAGTTTTAGAGAAAACAGAATGAGAAAATAATGTAACGGGGCTGAGATATTAAAGTTTTAGTACCGTCGTGCGGGGCTTCTTTTGACAAATCAGAGGCTACTTTGGACATTTTAAAACAAGAATTATAACGAAAATAACAATAAAATTGTCATTATCACCAATCCGGTGTCTTGTTGATAGTTGGATGGCAACTTTCTGTTTCAAATTTGGTATTTTTTCCGTTTAATTTTTTCAAAAAATCAAAAATCCAAAGTAGCCCCCGGAGTCAAAAGAAGCCCCGCACGACGGTAAACCTTAAAAACCACGAAATTTGTTAATCTATCGAGATTTTACAATTCTAATGTTTATTTCAACAATTTTGACGTTTATGATTTTACAAAAATCCATTCGTCTAACCCGTGGCATAGCATTTAATTTCTAGACCAACATTTGAAAAGGGCGTAACAGCCAAAATTTATTTCTTCTGATTCTTCGTCCACATATAGAGCTATATATGTAGACGAAGAATCGGAAGGAACCAATTTTGGCTATTACACCCTTTTCAAATGTTGGTCTAGATTTATTCTACTTCTATCACGTGGTTTGAGAAGCAGTCAGTTTAAATTATTCTATTTTATTGATATTAAATCATGAATACATTCTTACATATTCAAGCAGCTAAGTCGATCCTAGCATACTAAAGAAGACTAATGGTTTCCATAGTTACTATTTTGTGCTGTATTACGGAGGATTTGCTCTTTATCCGTTTACTATTAGTTGACACTTTTAAAACAATAACAGAAAAGACACTGGTTGGTTCTTAAATGAAGATATGCGTTTTCAAAACTCTAAAGCAATATGACTTTTCAAACATAGTGTTTTTTTGGGACTCCCTAATAGATATCAGATTAGGGGCCCTCCTTAGCCGTGCGGTAAGACGCGCGGCTACAAAGCAAGACCATGCTGAGGGTGGCTGGGTTCGATTCCCGGTGCCGGTCTAGGCAATTTTCGGATTGGAAATTGTCTCGACTTCCCTGGGCATAAAAAAGTATCATCGTGTTAGCCTCATGATATATGAATGCAAAAATGGTAACCTGGCTTAGAAACCTCGCAGTTAATAACTGTGGAAGTGCTTAATGAACACTAAGCTGTGAGGCGGCTCTGTCCCAGTGTGGGGATGTAATGCCAATAAGAAGAAGAATAGATATCTACATCCAGGAATAATTTTTAGGGGTTTTTTAAATTAATGATTTACTTAATGTATACTTCATATTTTCTTTATTCAGTGTTTTTATCTTTAACACTTCTGTTTGGCTTCAGGAATGTTTAGGCATTGTCGATTCTGCCTAGGCTACAAGTTTCTAGGTCAGCGCAGTTTTTTTTTTAATAAATATTGATTAGTTTAAATAAAACTTTCTTACAAAGTTCAAACTTTGGGCCGATGCCCACTTCGCGTTTTTTTTTTCAAGCTGCGTGCACGCCGCGTCCACGCAAGGTAACCAGCATCAAATGTAGTCGTGCATACGTATACGTTTGCATTACTCTTTTTTATGCTGGGTACCTTGTAGGGACGTGGCGTGCACGCAGCTTAAAAACCCGCTACGTGGACATCCTTATTGTTATATTTGAATTTTCACTACAAAATGTTGGGTATTTACAACTGTTCACATTTAACATGTAGTTGAATTTAAGAAAGATTTATTTTGTTGTTAACGGATTTGTTCATTTTAAATTTATATTTCCAAAAGCAATATGATAAAATATGGTTATTATGCACGTGTAGATCAAACAACCTACTTTTTGAGTTGTTTTAGATTTGGCATCTCTTTCATTCCACCCGATGATATCAAAAACAGAAAAAGAAAATCAACGATTATGGATCGCTTGTACGTTTTAATTATATTTATTGAACGGCTACTCAGTCTTGCGATTATTACAACGAGTTTTTTTTTGTTACCCGACGTTTCGACACGGGGATTGTGTCTTTTTCAAGGGGAAAATAGTTTTGTTGATTGTCGACGTATGTTTAGTCTAACTTGCACCATCCGTTTGTCTAATTGTCCGTACATGACTTCGGATACACTGTTATCAGTTTTCATTTTTTATAGATACAGTCGCTATTCGCTGGTTGGGCCACGAGCTCGGCCCAACTAACGAATTCGGTTTTTTAGTTGGGCCAACTGACAGCCATTTGAACACGTGTATTTCCACTTGAACATCACATATGATGTCCAGTGACGCCCAATCCGTTTTATGTGTTTACATTGAATTTTGACGTACGGTTGCTTTTTAGTTGGGCCATGGCCCAACCAGTGGAGGCCCAACTAAAATGTGACCCAAGTATTAAGATCCCAACCAGCGAATCCCGACTGTAATGCTAATTTTTGAGAGTATTCATTCAGGTGATATTTCATGACTTTTTTTTCCAAAAGTTCGTTCGGAATATAATCCAGATATTTTTTCGTAGAAAGATTCCCCCAGGAATCAATTCGATTAGTCATCCAGAAGATTTTTCATGCATACCGTCAACTGGGGGGAAGATGATCATTTTTAAGACAAAACATGCAATAACAATGTGTGTTTACATTTTAAATCGAAACAAATATTTTCAAAACATGTACTGCTATACGTTGCAATAATCAACAACTTTAGTTTTCTAAAATGCATTCGCATTTATTAAAATAAATTAAATTATCACACATTTTTTGAGTAATCTGGTTTGGGGTGAAGTTGATCAAGACAGCTCTACTAAAATCATTATGACCTAGTACTCGAAACACACTAAGTTATTTGTATGAATGTTGAATTTACTACGTAAAGAAGTCTACGAAGTCAATATTTGAAACGAAAATAGCGTCATTTATGACTATCTCTCTCTTTCTTCCACAAAATACATTTTCATGATTATAATCGAAAAACTCGGATTTCTATCTAGCGGTAACATTACTTGAACGAAGAATATTGTTGACTACCGTTTCATAAAAAAAATTGGCACTTTTGACTGACACATCAAAAGATCATCTTCCCCCCAGTTGACGGTACCTTCAAAAATTCCTCCCGGAATTACATAGTAAACTACTCTAAGTTATCCATCGGTAATTTCTCCAGTGATTAATTACAAAATTCCTCGAAGAATTTCTTCAAAAATCCTCAGCAAATAAATCTTGAAACGCTATCCGAAATTCATTTAGGATTTTTTTTCGATTTTTTTTTCCAAAATTTGTCAGAATTCTTTTGTAAAATCCTCCGGAATTTCCTTAAGGAATTCCTTTAGCAATCCGTCAGGGCTACTTTTAGGAATTACCAAACAAACTCTCAAATGAATCTCCATAATAACAAACATATTTCAAACAAGAGATGGCGTTTGTTTTGTTGTGGTTTTCATAGCAACAAGCTTTTCCCGATCTAGCACCCATTTTAATTTTCGCTCCATTCCTCGATCTCTGCTTATCTCGATGGTTCCTTCAAAATCGAGATGTGGAGAGACGATTGTAGTTTATGAAAAGGTGAACCGGTCAAGGGCCGAAAACCTCATTAATAAAGACAATAGTTTATGAAACATTCTCTGCAGTAATAAGCTAATCCACGAATATCATTTCCCAGGGGCCTTTGACACATTTTATGTTGATTTCTGTTTTGCGTAAACAAATAACTTCATAATTTTGGTGTATCAGTAATTCGAAGGGTCCTTCCTTAGTCGTGCGGTAAGATGCGCGGCTACAATGCAAGACCGTGCTGTTCGATTCACAGTCCGGTCCGGCAATTGTCGGGCTAAAAATTCTCTCGATATCCTTGAACATAAAAGTATCAATATGATGTAATACCAATAAGAAGAAGAAGAAGAAGAAGAAGAATACGAATACATTGTTTACTGAGGTATCAGAAATCCAAAGAAATGAACAGAACAGAAATGGCGTTGAAGAGTTGGATCTATGTTATATATTCGCCATCATAATCGGAAGTTTGCGAGTAATCTGTTTTCTTCTGGATGCTGGCACTGATGAATTAGTCTCGGAATCTGATATTGAGTTTTACCTTTGCAACCTAACGTCATTGTTTCATTTTTTCCGACTTGATATACACCTCCAGAAGCAAGCGAAAACATAATAAATTTTGCAAGACTCTTTTTACACGGACACCGACCGGCTGGGTACCCAAAAATTAATAAAGTTGTAAAAAGTCAACTTTTCGCTTAGTAACTTGGCAGCCAAGGCAAGGAAGGACATCCGATGAAAAGGCAAACCGGTAACAAACCTAAACAAACACCTTTTTGGAGTTGAACAGCGCGTGGCTTTATAAATATCAACTGAAAAATGATGACTCTCCCCCTTACACACAATGTTGCAAGTTTTACAAACGCGAAGTCCGTATTCGACCCAGCAGTCGACTCGAAGAAGAAGAAGAAGCTTATTCTTTAAAAATGTGATATCCCTATACAAAAGTTGAATGTTATTGTTAAAAAAATGTTTATTTGACAAAAATTGAGGATTATATTCCAGCAAAAATGGTTCAGTCGTGTGAATATCCGGACCGATCTAAATATTTTCAGGTTGAAAATTTTCTTCACTTGCCTGAGAATAAAACTATTCATGCAAACCATATGGCATGTATGACATTTTTCGACGGTCAAGAACTTCAAAAGTGATTAATATTTGAAGCTTCGAGGTGGTCAATGTCCCAGTTTTGGTATGGAATGTCAGCGAAGAAGAAAATAGAGCCCAATGCAAAGGACTGTGACTACCACGTGCTTCCACTTACCCTTTTTTGCCCGCACAGCATACTTATTCGCCAGTTAGTTCGCAGTTCATTGGCACCTATATGTGCAATTTACAAAGTCTCGCACCCGGCAGGCCCTTTTCTTAGCGAGCCAGATAAGCGTGATCAACTTTCCTAATGGGAGGCAGATCGGTCGAAAGAGCAGAAAAAATACAACCGGAAAGGCAGGAAATTGAGTGTCCTCGCCATCATTGCCGCATCGTAGCGTTTCGGATCCGGAGCTGGTGGAAGGATTGAAAATCGTCTTCCAGCGATGAGGAAACTTTTTTTTCTTGGGCTTCATCTTATCCTCCCCGGAGGCGGTTTCGTTACCTCGCTGAACAATGGAAGGGTGGTTCGGTGCCGTGCAATGAATAGGCAACTTTATTTGCTTTAATCATTCGGGTTTTATGTTTTCTCCGCGACTTTTTGTCTGGTCATTCAAGATGGTATAATAATAAAAGGCCTTCGGGCAGAGAACAAAGTTTTTCGTCGGAGTGCAATCTTGAATACAATGGTCTTCAAGACTTCAATGCATAAGTGGGCTGGAAATAGATACTCAATTAACCTTTCTCAGCGCATTGTGCATTCAGACCGCATTGTACTTTTGTGCGGTGTGCGGCTCAATTTTATATTTGCCGAGGGAAGTTTTTCATACTATCCAAAGCTATTTTTATTTCAACAGTGTTTTTCAGCGCTATTTGTACCTAGTGACTCCGTTACGGTCTTTGCTTGGACCCATATCTTCGTTGGACCCGTTTGCGGAAGCAAAATTCCGACAAGCGGTGGTAATCCTGCAAGGACACCGTTCTGCGAAAAAAAACCTCATATAAGGTCATGTTTCCACGCTCAGCAATGAGCATTAACAAACACAAGAGGAAGGTTTAATCTCTGAATTCCCCCACCTACTTCAGAGCTGTATTAAACTAACTCCACCAGGTCCCAGACCCACTCTTAGAGTTGTATTTTTCTTGATCTGAATAAGTAAAATGGAGATTCCTACCTTGAACCAATCTACTCCAAAATAGAGGTTTCCTTGGTTCGACAAGGTTCGATGCAGAGAGGATTTCCAGCATTTTTTATATTTAACAAATTGCTTAAGTCATATTCGTGTATGAGTTATATGGCTTACCAAAACTTTAAAGAAAATAATCATAGAAGTGCATCATCTAAGAATTGGTGATTTTTAATTCAACTTCCACTTTACGAGTTTTTTGTTTTAAACATCTTAAATTTATATTGTCACGCTTCTCAGGATTGAAAATAATGGACAAGCAGTGGAACACCAACGCATAACAAATTGAGAAAAGCTGTTTGAGAGCTATAGAACGGCAAGGCCGCTTAGAAGAACGGAATCCCGGCCGAGCTTCTAAAAGTTGAGAGTGACCAGCTGAACGTAAAAAATCCATCAAGTGACTAAAATTATTTGGGAGGGAGAAGAAATGCTTTCGAGCTGGGTTGATGGCCTCATATGCCATCTACAAGAAAGGGCACGGACTCGATTGTGCTAATAATCTAATAACACTCTCCAATACCGTCTGCAAGGTAATCTCTCGAATTCTATTTAGAAGACTGCGTCCGTTTGCGACAAATCATTGATAAATTCCGGGAATTGAACTTGCGGACTCATAATCTGTTTGTTGATTTCAAGACAGCGTACGACGCAGTGAAACGGAACGAACTGTGGCATATAATGTTAGAACATGACTTTTCGGCAAATTCATGCGATGCTGGATGGATCCAAACCATCAGAATATATGGATGGACATTCGTTCGTGACATTAGAAGGATTGAAGCAGTGCGATGCGCTCTCTCATCTGCTTTTCATCATAGCTCTAAAGGTGCAATTCGTAGATCTGCTGTGCAGAGAAAAGGAACCATCATCATCAATAAGTCTTACATGTTCCTTGCCTTTGCGAATGACATCGACATCATTGGTGTACTTAGCAGAGCAGTGGAAAAAAGCTTTCGTGCATTTTAAACGGGAGACTGAAAGAACAGAGCTGATCATAAACTCTATCAAAACTAAGTACTTGTGGCTGGTACAGTCCAGATGATGTTGGTCCCGAGGTGGGAATAAATGCGATGCGATTTGAGGTTGTCGACGAATTTGGTGTCAGGCCATTAGGCCAAAGGTCATTAAGCCGAATGGTCATTGAGCCGAATGGCCATTAGGCAGAATGGGAAGTAAGAAGCAAAACTTGAGAAATGAAGTTTCTTTCTTCCTTCTTGCTTCTTTCATCTTCCTTATTTCTTCTCCCATCTTTGTTCTTCGCTGTTCCTTCTTTCTTCTTCGCTCAACTTTTTTTCTTCCTTCTTCTTACTTTTTTGTTCTTAATTTTTCCTGATAATTGTAGGAGATTGCGACTAACGGGCTTGATGGTCATATGGCTACCGCTTCTGCCTCATACGCAGGAGGTCGTGGGTTCCTACTTTGTATCTTTTCATATATTTCTCATGTTCTAGCAATCGCTAGAACTGGAAATGGGCTTTCATACCGTTTTCATCTTCTATCCCTATACATACAACTTGATTAGTTCTAGCAGGTAACTGTTAGAATTCGAAATGAGCGAAATAGTTCGTTTCGGCATCCAATTAGAATATTACACATCCTTTCATAACTATCACATTGGCAACCCGTTAACCAAGACGAACCTCTGCCATTAAACCTTAACTCCAAGATTCCAATAAAATTCCGCATGAGTTTGTGGAAAGTGCAGAAGTGTTCTCGGCTTGCAGTAGGCGAGTGACTACATCATCAATTCCTCTCCATCCCCGATGACCGTGAGGACGTGATCAGCGCCGCTATCGACTATCCAAAAATACTACAGTTCTCAGAATGTGCACATTGAGGTTGGAGAGCAAATCCTATGCTTCCATCCATTGGCTCCCTGTGCAATTGCGATTTTTATGGTCGTTCACGGAATAGCAACTACGAAATGCACGGCCATCATGCTCATGCTCATAATTGTAGGAGATTGCGACTGGTAGGATGGATATTTTGACGTTGGCTTTTTCAGTCTAATTTAATTAAGACGGCTAGTTTGGTATAGCCCGACGTTTCGGTCCCGTGTATTGGGCCTTTTTCAAGGGATAACTAGAAACATTAAACATTTTATAACATGGACACATTAACATGAACATTTGCTTAAACATACGCTGTCAGCCGACTCTCGTTACATACGAAATGAATATTTTAACTGGGTAGTTAGAGTTTCTTGTAGTTGCCTAATATTAAATTTTTTAAAATTGATGGTCATCAGAACATTACTTAGCATTATACAAACATGTGAAGAAACTTACGTTAAACATTTGATATTAAAAATTAATTAGAAGACAATATTCACTGCACATAGACACAACGCATACACAACTTGACGGTACTAAACGGTGGGTTTAAAAATTGAAAACAGATGGAGTTATATCCATCATGGCGATTGTTGGGTTTGGCCGATGGTATCAGTGGTAGTGTTACGGGTAGTATGGCGGGATTGTTTTCTAAACGTAAGTGTTGTCTTTACTGTGTGCAGAATACCAGTGTATGTGGTGTTGAGGTTGTCAACGTCTGTACGATAACTTACCGTATGTGGCGTGTTTGATTACTGTAATTACCAATATTGAAAGCCATATTCCTGATCTAAGAGTTATGGTCATATTTCTTAAAATCTGATCACGAAATAGACTAAATTGTGCCAGTCAGGAGGGAAAAATATCACAAAAAGCTGTAAACATTTATGTTATCAATTTTATGTGTTGAAATACTATTTTGGAGCATAGCTTGGTTTGCATTCGTGACGTCATGCTCGTTTGGCTACACTAACCGACAGTTCGTTTAGCTACACTCGCCTTCGCCTCAGCTCGTCTATGGAACCTATAGTGTCTATCTCCACTGCAAGAAAGAGCTTTTTGGGGTGTGAAAAAAGCTGCAAGAATGATGTTTTGGATTGTGCTTTCGCTAATTTCTATACAATTGGACGTGTGAGCATTTGGTTTGGCATGGTAACCGTACCCTTAGTGGAGATAGCACCAATAGTGGAGGTAGTGGGGTTTTAATGAGATTTATCATATTTATAGACTTTACGATGGTTTCAGTTGATGCGTCGTGCTTTAAATATCCTTTTAAATGCAACTTACCTTAAGATTTCGCTTGAAAAACTATAGAAAACAATGATTTTCCTTAACAAAATTGACTCCCTTGCACCTATAGTGGTGCACCTGTACCAATAGTGGCGAGTCTCATAAGAAACCAATGGATAACACCACTATAGGAACCAAAATTTATTTTTACCGCCACTAAAGGAACAGTGTACCCATAGTGGTGCAAGCAATATTTGGTAATTGTTGATGTCAAATAACATCTATCGCATTTTTGTTAGCAAATTTATTAGTTTATCTATTGACTAAGATAATGAAGCAGTAAATTTCCCATAATTATCAATTTCTAAAAAAATATTTTCTTTTGTGGATCTACTAATACCTCCACTATTGGTACGGTTACCCTACCTGGACAAATTTGCACGGTAGTCTATTCTTCTGTAAAAAATGCAATATTTGTTTGAAGCAAAAGCAACCTACAAAAATGTGGCCATGACAGCAGGACTAACATTTGTTTAAAGGGGCAACAATATATTACGTACCGAAGCGAAGTTTTCATTTCTGGGTACCGAAGATCGTCCATAGCTTACGAAACTGGAATCACAAATGATCCGCAGTTATTGATTGTTGATATTATCGTCTACTCGGCTATTAAGATTCACAAGCAGGTAAGTGAGTAAGTAAGATGATAAATTTACCTTAAGTGAAATTAAATTTAATGAAAATCCTTTATTTATTTATTACCAGACATAAAAGTCTTCTCAATTCAGTTCGGTCCATGGCTGCACTTCGCCAACCACGCAGTCTGCGGAGGGTCCGCAAATTGTCCTCCACCTGATCGATCCACCTTGCCCGCTGTGCACCTCGACTTCTTGTTCCCGTCGGATCGTTGTCGAGAACCATTTTCACCGGATTACTGTCCGACATTCTGGCTACGTGCCCGGCCCACCGCAGTCTTCCGATTTTCGCGGTGTGAACGATAGATGGTTCTCCCAACAGCTGATGCAACTCGTGGTTCATTCGCCTTCTCCACGTACCGTCCGCCATCTGTACCCCACTATAGATGGTAAGCAACACTTTCCTTTAGAAAACTCCCAGTGCGCGTTGGTCCTCCACGAGCATCGTCCAGGTCTCGTGTCCGTAGAGAACTACCGACCTTATAAGCGTTTTGTAGATAGTCAGTTTGGTATGGCAGCGAACTCTATTCGATCGGAGCGTCTTGCGGAGTCCAAAGTACGTACGATTTCCAGCCACTATGCGTCTTCGAATTTCTCTGCTGGTATCGTTATCGGCGGTCAGCAGTGAGCCCAAGTACACGAATTCTTCAACCACCTCGATTTCGTCACCACCGATAGAAACTCGTGGTGGGTGGCTTACATTGAACTCTCTTGAGCCTCTCCCTATCATGTACTTCGTCTTCGACGTGTTGATGACCAGTCCAATCCGTTTTGCTTCGCTTTTCAGTCTGATGTAGGCTTCCTCCATCCTCTCAAAGTTACGTGCCATGATATCAATGTCGTCGGCGAAACCAAACAACTGGAAGGACTTCGTGAAAACCGAACCACTCGTGTCAATCCCTGCTCTTCGTATTACTCCCTCCAAAGCGATGTTGAATAGCAGACAAGAAAGACCTTGCCGTAACCCTCTACGCGTTTCGAAGGGACTCGAGAATGCCTCTGAAATTCGAACTACGCACATCAACCGATCCATTGTCGCCTTGATAAACCGTATCAGTTTATCTGGAAATTCGTTTTCGTGCATTAGCTACCACAGCTGGTCCCGATCGATTGTATCATATGCGGCTTTGAAGTCGATAAATAGATGATGAGTGGGCTCGTTGTATTCGCGGCATTTCTGCAATATCTGACGTATGGCGAACACCTGGTCCTGGTCTTCACCCATAAATCCCGCCTGGTACTGCCCCACGAACTCCCTTGCAATTGGTGTTAGTCGGCGGCATAAAATTTGGGAGAGTACCTTGTAGGCGGCGTTCAGCAATGTGATTGCGCTGTAGTTGCTACAATTCAGCTTATCGCCATTTGTAGATGGGACACACGACACCTTCCATCCACTCCTGCGGCAGAACCCCATCCTCCCAAACCTTGGTAATTACCCAGTGCAGCGCTCTAGCCAGTGGCTCACCACCATGTTTGAACAGCTCTCCTGGTAGTTGGTCAACTCCTGGGGCTTTGTTGTTTTTCAGCCTGAATTCTCCTCCTGGATTTCCTGGAGATTCGTTGCTGGAAGTCGCATGTCCTGCGCGCGTGCTTCTAGGTTCATTACCATACCGCCACTGTTGTCTGCCATATTGCCATTCAGGTGCTCTTCGTAGTGCTGCCGCCACCTTTGGATCACCTCACGCTCGTTTGTAAGAAGGTTTCCGTTTATATCCGTTTATATTTATTTAAAGTCTTGGGCTAGTCTACCGTCTTGTACTCGCCCAATGTTTAGCCGCGGCGGACTACTCCGACGCGTGTTGTACACCGTCGAGAGTTTTGAGCGCAGACATACTGCAACGAGGTAGTGGTCGGATTCAATATTCGCACTGCGGTACGTGCGTACGTTCGTGATGTCGGTGAAGAATTTACTGTCCGTTACTTGATTAGGTGATTTCCATGTGGCCTTGTGGATTTTCTAGCTGGGGAAAAAAGTGCCTCGGACGACCATTCCGCGGGAGGCTGCAAAGTTTATGCATCGTTGGCCGTTGTCGTTCGATACGGTATGCAGACTATCCGGTCCGATGACCGGTCTATACATTTCCTCCCTTCCTACCTAAGCGTTCATGTCACCGATGACGATTTTGACGTCCCGCAGTGGGCATCCATCGTATGTCTGCTCCAGCTGTGCATTTACGCTTCTTTCTCGTCGTCGGGTCTCCCTTTGTGTGGGCAGTGCACATTGATGATGCTATAGTTGAAGGAGCGGCCTTTTATCCTCAGCTTGCACATCCTTGCGTTGATTGGCTGCCACCCAATCACGCGTTGGCGCATCTTTCCCAGCACTATGAAGCCGGTTCCCAGCTCGTTGGTGGTGCCACAGCTTTGGTAGATGGTAGCTGCTCGAGCCCGCTTTTCCACACTTTCTGTCCTGTCCAGCAGATTTCCTGCAACGCTACGACTTCGAAATTGCGGGGATGTAATTCATCGTAGATTATCCTGTCGCAACCTGCGAAGCCTAGCGTCTTGCAGTTCCATGTTCCAAGCTTCCAATCGTGACCGTTTATTCGTCGCCTAGGTCGTTGCCGATTGTATCGAGTCGTATTATCTTCTATGTCGTTCGTAATGGTTGTTTTTAAAGGCGGCTTATTGGACCTGCGCCAACCTCCTGTCTCGTCGGAGGGCCGTCGTGTCAGGGCTGTTTAGCGTCCCACCTAACACCAGGACTTGGGCTTGTGCGCTTTGAGCGGCACACGGTCGCTTTGGCGGAGCCTACTTGCGGATGCATGCAGCTTTTTATAGAGGTTTAACAGGGCCCACTGTCAAACCCCACCACATCCTAGGCAGGTGCCACAACTCGCAGATGGCCTGGGGAGGGATCGTCAAGCCCTTGGACATAGTCCCTGCTGCCTCCTTACGAAATCCAAATTGTAAAGTACTCAGGGCGCACCACACCACTCAATACGGAAGCAACGCACAACTCTCAATTTGAATATTCCTGCTTTGCTGCATCGCAGCATGCGTGAAATAATGAAAATGACAGTTGTGAGTTGAATCCGTATTGAGTGGTGTGCCATTGAAAACACGCATACTTTTTAATTTGGATTCCGTGAGGATTGTCCTAAAGTTGAAAATTTCTCAAAATGCAATGCTTTCATGAGTACTGAAGAAAGTCATCTAACTCGAACTGAAATCAATCTAGAGTGCAACGCTGCAATCAAATAAACGATCTCTCCTGTCTGGCACAATTTGGTTTATTTCGTGATCAGATCTTATGAAATATGACCATAACTCTTAGATCAGGAATATGGCTTTTAATATCGGTAATCACAGTAGTCAGATAACTTGGAAACGTTCAAAATCACTTCTACTTGATATATTTCATGTATCTGCTTTATTTTATGATGATAGAACTTTATTGCACTTGATTACTGTAGAAAATTGGCTATCATAGCAAAAAATAAGGAAAAAACACAGACATTTTCGAAACTCATGGACGCGGGGCGGCACCTAAGTCAAAAGAAAGCCGCTTTGAGAAAAGTCCAGGGTCATGAAATTCGGTCAACGCTTTACTGAGAACGAGCACTTTGAAGGAGGTGACTGTCGTCCCGGCCTTTTAAGGGTTAACCCAAACGCAAACACACAAGGAATGTGATATTCGCTCTCCCCCCACACAAATCTTAAACGGCTTGTGCTAAGTCAGTTTTTATCCAAACCAGCTAAAATTTCGGAGGTTACTCAGTATATTAGACAGAATCAAACGAGCGTGATATTACAAAATCGATGTTGAATCACCCTAATGAGCATGTTATAATTGGAATGAATACCCAATAAATAAAAATTATATTGTCCTCCCTTTATAGACATATGACTCGCGAAAGCGTTATCCGATCCGCAAGATTTTTTCGTTGAACTATTCGGAAAAGTTGAACAATTACAATAAACTGATAAATTCTGAAGAAATCCATCAAGCTCACTATACTAGACTCGCGAGTTCAGCGCTGTAATCAACTCAATTGACACCTCAGGCAATATTGGGTTGGTTCGTCTAGTAAATATTTTAGAAAGAACCAGAGCCGTGAGCCTTTTCAGTGACCATGCAGCGAACGATAGCACCATAACTCGAATGATATTCTGTGCTCAGTTGACCAGCAATTCTGCATTATCTCCCCGAATGCATCGTTGTCAGCAAATTCACGTTTCGCACAAATGGACGGAGAGCCACGTCTATCGTAGCCGTTGCCAAATGGTAGCAGTGCAGTACGTGCTAATGATTTAATCCGGGAAAATGAGATACGGCAAACGATGCATGCGACCACTCACGTATCAGTGATTAACACTAAACTGATCAATTTGCGAGGACATGTTTTATTGGACGATTTGTTTGTTTCGGCATCATGCTGTGCCAGTGCACCTAATTAAGTCACATCGAATAATTTATGGTTGAGAATGTGCCGTATGTGAAGTTCCCACGCTTCGTCAATGTGACGAATGATTTCCGGAAATTTTCGTACGTAAATAGATGTTTCTTCAGTAGATGAATAAAAAAGTTTCATGTACTGTTATATGCTATTAAGTTTGATATAACATTCCCCAAGGTCTTCTTTAGAAACGATTAGTGACTTAGCTTTTGCTGGCACTGGAGGCGTATCTTTTCTGTACTGAGTCTTTGATTAAAAACAAATCAAGAGAAACAAAAATCCAAAGCATCTTGTCAGACAAACGACAGAGCTTTATGAAAATTCACTTTTAATCAATTGTTCAACGATTTGTGATTAATTATAACGCCGTGGATTCCGGTGACATTTACCGCACCAAAAGCCGCCATCAACAAGCTGCAAGGCCGCAATTGCCATCATCAGTGCAGGGTTAGGTGCTGTTTCGATGGTCGCACTGTTTGGAGAAGGACTTTTTTTTATGCTCACACGTGTTGTAATGCAGGTGCAGCAGTAGAAGCAACATTCACGTGTTGTGGCTTACGTTTATCTCACTCTTGTGGTTAGAGCTCCAGACTGAGTGCGGGTAGACCTGGTAGACTGTTGTGCCGTTTTACGAGCAGCACGGTTTAACCACCAACAACCAGCCCAAAGTCGTTATGCACAATTATGCATGCCCGGTTGTACATGATAATGCCCTCCTGGAATTTTGGAACAGGAAACAGTCCATTGCGGTGTTATATGGCTTGCTTACTTGGGAGGATAGTCGTACAAAGCCACAACACATATGATCGTTATGGGGTTGCCGAGCTAGTCAGGATGCAGGACATTGTGGAGTGAGAATCGTAAAATTATTATCCATTATGAATAGGTGACAAACTGACCGGATTGTTCATCTGTGATTATAATTACTTAAAATAATAATAAATATTTTGAACAGTGATTTTAATCAGAAATGATTAAAGGTTTTATATTTAGGTTCAATATTTCCCTTCTACAATTGTTTCGCGTCTAATTTCTTTAATTTACTTTGCTTTTTTCATTGGATGTTCTTCCATCATTTCGTTTCTCGCAGAATTTCATATTCTGTTACGCTTATGTGTTTTAGAACGAGTAACTATTTCTATGTGAATGATAGCAACAAGGCCACATAAGAACCAGCGGAGTTGAGAATCTGCAAGTGAAAAAATGTAACGATTTGAAATGGAATTAGAAATTTATCTCACTTACAGCTTTAAAAGTAGGCAATGAAGCGACCATGAACCCCGCCTTGGTGTTGACCGGAACTTGGGCTCGCATCAAACATTGTAGCACTATTCGTCTGGTTTTGGGTGATGATTCGTACCAGTTGCTGCAGTATATTGCATTACTAACGGATTCACTCTGCACAAAACTTGAACCGTTGATAATTTGTTAAAAACTTTGTATAAGTGCTTGCAGTACCTCATGAGATAGATGTGACCCGTAATATGAGAAAAAGAAGACTTGAATCCCAACAGCAGATATATAGGCGAGATAAATTATGACAGTTGATGATCCCAAAAACATCACAAGTTGAAATCCTAGAATGCACAACAGTAACGAAGCAACTAATAAATTATTGATTATGATCATTCGAAATAATGACATTAATTGCTTGGATAGATCAAGCAACATTTTGTGATATTCGATGAGGTA